>NC_140966.1:72128618-72179887 GCF_056783735.1 Eptatretus burgeri
ATCATATATGTAGAGTAATACTGGATTTAGCATTTTCAGAAGAACACTAGACTGGTCTTTCACTTGCACTCACTGTCACATAGGGCTGCAATTGGGTCTGAAGCATAAAGTTGTCACAAGCTGGGAAAACACCTCTGCTGATGGGTTTAACCTAATAAGGGGAGTTCAGAAACTAAAGGTTCTCCTCCTTGGCAAATGTTTACCTCAACGCACAAGGACTGAAATAGCATAGTCAGTGTAGCGTTCTTGACTGGCTATGCTCTCCCAAAAGTCAGGAAAGAACTACAGATGCAACACCAATCCCTTTCCCCTGAGAGTGACTATAATTTATGTCTTTTTCCTATCCTCTCTTCCCTTTCATTTCTCACCTGCTTCTTTGTGTCAGGCTGTTCCCACACCAGCCATTCCGCACCATTCAATGTCAGATTACTATTCCATAATGATTCACCTTGCTCATTGACAAATATAGAATTTGTATGCAATAAAAATTGGAGAGGAGGACAAACAGCAAAAGATCATGGAAGATTTGAAATCGATGGAACTCTGTCCGAGGTTGATTGGAATTGGGTTGCTGCATTCGAAATAGAAATATAAAAATTGACTCAATCAAAAGATGGTAACATGCAAAAATACGAAAATGCAGAAATCACCAAACCATGTGACCTATGATGTTTAATGAGGTGGAAACAGAACTATATTTCCCAGGGCAAGTCAATCATATAAATACAATTTTGCATCATTCGTATTTATGGTTCAAAAGAAGGGATTAAAAAAAATATTTTGTAAAATCCAAAATGGCTGCAAAACCACATAACTGATGATGTTTTGGTGATCACCCGTGAATCCCAATGGATAGGTGATGATATCCTCAAAGGAGAACCAAAACACTCAGACTACCTCGATGTTAATCTATCCCTTGATACCCTACAAAATAGATATGGTGTCTTTTTTCCGAATTATAAAGTAAGTAATATTGCGATTAAACGTCGAAAGGTCGAAATCATCTTCTTTAGATTCGCCATGACATCACACCCGGTAGTCACTTACCATCTCTGTACTGTCTCTGGGTTACATCGCGGTATGATTCAACTCAAACGGAGAATAATTTTCGATTTTATACTAGTATGTTGAGTGGATGCGTCCTTGGTGCTTGCATACTGCATAGTAATACAAATAAAGATGGATTAATGCTACACCAATGGCTGAAAGTCCCTAAGTTTGCCAGAAATTGGACGAGGTTTGTCCGAAATACCCGATTGTGGATCGGGCTGACAAAATGTTCGCTTTTGTGCTCAGAACATTTTACAGAGCACTGTTATGAAACAACACAGATGGCTAGATTTTGTCGTTATCTGCCACTATTGAGAGGGGATGCCATCCCCACGATTAAGCGGAAGAAATAGCCGTCACTCAAAACTATAACATCACTACCCAGTGACCAACACATGTACATGGACGATTTCAGCAGTTAATCAAACACCCATTGCCATTGCCCGGCAGTTACCCTAAGAGCACCTGAAAATAATTATCCATGGTCAACACAAATTTCCACCAATCAAATGAACCTCCATCTACTTACAATGGAGAGAAAGTATTATGTATGTACCATCACCTACTCCTCCGAGAGGATTTGACCTCTGACGCTAAACCGTTAAGGCCCCCTCCCACTCAACCATCACCACATGATACCCACAACTATCCCAAACCCCATCTCCAAAATTGCACCACTCCCCCTTCCACTGGAGCGGGGCATTGACATCTCACGGACACGAGTGTGGGACACGTCACGGAAAAGTATGAAGCAGGATGATCCCGTAACATACATGACACCTGGTCTGCCTGTGATGGTGGGACAAAGCGGTTCATCACCCATTTTGTCCTTGCTATCAAGCGGTAACAGGTATTTCTGCTCAAGTAATATAGAAACCAATTTATCAATTAATACAAAATTCCTCACTTATGAACCGTCAATGGAATGAAAAACAAAACCTACCAAGCTGGAGTTAACATGCGACCAGCGTTTTGATGTTTTTAACACATCCATCTTCACTTCCACCTTCTTCCTCTGAATTGCTCGCACAGGGCTCAAAATGATACGGCTCCACAATTCTCCAAAAGCGTTTCCATCAGTAATTTTTTCTCCAAATGTTTCTACAAAATCCCACTGATCAGTTTCAACATACTGAGAACATTTAGAGTTGCTAATGATGGTGGAATCGGTATCATAGTCTGAGCTCAGAATCCACTTTTTCTCTCTGTAAAGCCGCTGTTTGGATTAAGGTGGGTTAAAATGTGTGGCGTTCCTGGAGGAATCGAAAAAAGACACTCCTGGGCTCCCCCCCCCCTTCAATTAGACATGATTAATGATTTTCAATGGTTATTAGAATAAATATAGACATATATATATATATATATATATATATATATATATATATATATATATATATATATATATATATATATATATACATATATATATATATGCAGCTTGGGGCGTTTGTATTTGACACATTTGGCAGGAAGCAGTGAGGACATAGCTCACACTTTTTTCGCCAGTGCTGCAGGCATTACCTCAAAATGGAATGGTGGAACAGGTTCACCTACAGACGAGAATTCACCTGCATGTATCAAAGAAATGAAGGCAAACATCACTGCAGCCATCCACACTCTTGCTCAAGACACATGGCATGCATTAATGAACAATATGCTGATTCGCTGTTGGGAATGCAACAATTCCAATGGGGCACATTTGTCAGATGTGATTTTTAAGTATCTGTATTATGTCTTAGCATAATTGATTATGTGTGCTTTCCAACTCTGTGCTCCACACAGAAATTATGATGTTCATTAATTTTTTAGAGTACTAATTAATGTGTTAATATAAATGCCCACCCCCAACCCTATATTGACACAAGTGCATATATATGAATATATATATATATATATATATATATATATATATATATATATATATATATATATATATATACATACACATACGGATAAAAATGTGGTCTTTAATAAAATAAGAATGTCCTTTTGTCGGCGTTTTGTATGCACGAGACTCGAGATGTCCATGGGTGTTCAGTTACCAAGCAGCGATCTCGCGCTTGCCAAGCCAACCATGTCATATCAACAGTTTCAAATGGAGTGCTTCCTTGACTGCAAAAGCCACTTGACAAGTGCTCAACAAGAAACTTGGTAACTTATTCAGTTGGAATTTCTACCAACAGAGGTTTCTTTTCCATGGGGTAGGACCATTGGCCTGCTCTGGTTTTTCTCTCTGTCTGTCTCTCTTTCTCTCTGCATATATCAATGTATATTCCTTTGGTGTAACCCATAATTTAATCAGTGTTTGACCCTTGTCATAACACTTTGCACTGTGCTGGAATGAGAGTAGAGTTCAAGGAATTTCAGGGTTGCTGATAAGAAAAGGTAGGTGGTGGCTAATGTCCAAGTGGCTGAACAAATTACTTGGAAAAGTTATTTTATAATCTGTCAGGGCGATTTTGCAAAATCAAAATTTGTGAATGAAAACAATTTGGTTCTTCAGTGCCAAACGGGTGAGACCAGGATCATTGACCTGGTGCCACACGACTCTAGGCGAGCCAACCTAGTGTCAAAACTTCAGGAGGGAGAGATAATGTGAAGCAGGATGAGGAACAGCGGTGTGCTGAGGCATATTGTATTTCAAAACCGGCATTCAGTCACGAGGGCATCAGAAGTGCTGCATGTGAACCGACACTAGTTCTGCAACTCCAAAACCCTGAATGAAGAACCTGCTTCACCCTGTGAAAAGATGGTCGTTCTTATCTACTGGCTATCGATGAATATACTGCCTTGCTGGTGTCTTGGAGTTGACATCCAAGCAGGAATCTCCTCTCTGGTCATGGCGAGACAGCAAAAAGCTTGTTCCCACCCTCCTCGCGATTCAGAACTGCCGGTATGCATTGTGGTCCTTCACGGCGAGCAGTGAACTCGGATTCATCCGCTTGCTTTGGTGATACCAAGCTCACCCTCTGGGGACTTGCAACGCTGGCCAGTCAGACTTCAACCTCTATACACTCAACTGGGCAAGACAGCTTCAAATGTATCCACAACTGATCTCTCCAACTATTTGTATCCTGCTGAGTTTCATTTTAAAAACTGGGTGTCTGAGATGTGTTGCCGATTCAAAGCTTCGTTGAAACATGTGATATGTATTTTATAATTTGGGGAGTGTTAAAATCATTGAGTGTTTCTTCAAAAGCATTCCATAATAATGATTAAAACATAGTTAGCGTTATGAAGGTAAACACTAGGATTGATAAATTACATATTAAATATCCTTCTGTCTTGTGTCATACATTGGTTTCACTTGTTAAACAATAGGCTAGACATATTATTGTCCATAAATATTTTCCACCTTCCGGGTGACTGGTGCATTGAGGAAGTGTGCAATATAAATTTGGGACTCGTCCCACGGAAGAACCCATAAGAAAAATGGATTCTCATCCGGGATCTGAAATCATAACGGACATTGGATTCTTAACAGAACGAGACTGTCGAGGTTGATACATTGATTTGATGGTGCAGATTACAAAATTTCTTTGACATCAGCCTGTTCTCTCTTACTTATGTAGACCATGGTTGAATGGGGGTGTGGTGTATTGGTGAGAGATGTGATTTGTTCAAGCCCAAACTATTTGGATTTTGACAAGCCTGGGCGAGTAAACATTACATAATTATTTTCTCATTTCGTGTACTTTGATGTGAAATAAAATCATTTCACTGGTGAGACAAGCATGTCTCTTCACAACTCACAACAACATGAAACCTTCAAATTGTTCGATCTCTGCCCATACATCCTATTCATTGTCTGACAGTAGCATGTTGGAATTGTGCCCAGACAGTCTTTGAAAATAAAATGATTTCTGAAGTACAATTTTAAATTAAAAAATATTGATCAAGTGTTTAATTTTACAAAAAATTGGAGGGGGTTGCGGAGTGTTTTTAGACAATTTAATTAATAATTCATTCATCCTGCTAATTCAATACTTGCAAATACCACTCGTCGCTTCGCTGACGATAATACTACAGTGGGGAGGGAGAAAAAGAGGAGGGAAGATGGAGAAAGGGGTAGGTGAGAGGGAAGAGGTGGAGGGGGAAGGAGAGTGGAGGGAGGGTGGGGGAAGGGAAGACAGTGTGAGGTGAGAGGAAGGGAAGGCAGACGTGCAGTGGAGCGTTAATTACGATTCATACCATGTCATCAAAATTACGATTCATACCATGTCGATCAGCCTTATGAAACATGCAAGGTGGAAACAGAACTGAATTTGAATTTAAAATCAAAATGATGCTCCGAAGAAACCATCCATTTATTGCGTACGCAACGTACAGTGTTCAAAGCCAAAACAGCATACAGAGTTTATCGAACAATGAGAAAATCCGAGCCTTGGTCCATTTGACTCCCACAGCTTAACCACAGCAAGAGTACTGCAGGGAATTCTCACACATAATCTCCAAACTGTCTGCCGAAGTGGTTTTAATTATTTAATTCCCTATCGAGTTCACTCATACACACACACAGACACACAGACACACTCTCTCAATGACATTCGCCCATCACTATGAATTAACAACACGTGCAGAATCAGTCATCATCATCCTTCCTCCGGATTTGGTGTGCGCAATTCACGTCTTCCAAAGTCTTTACATTTAAGATGACGACCAATCATTATCTCCATACAAACATACAAGTTGTTCCACACATACAAGTTCCAGGTTGGAACACAACTTGCATCTAACACAAACTCAACCTTCCCACTCACATTGTATTCGCCTCCTCGCTCGTTTACCTTGTGTACGTCCTGTCTCAGCTTGGACTCCGTTAGCCAAGCTGCTAACACTCTCCAGTGTGTTTCATTCTGTCTCGAGCATCCCACTCTGCCCTCCGCCAACACAGAGCTGACGGTGTGTCCTATCTTTGGATCTAAGGACCCGGTCAGCGAGAAGGGATCCTGACTTCCCGCTGTCCATGTTATCCAGCCCTGTACTCCCTTACAACATGTTCCTTTGGGTGACTCTATGTTCTTTGAAGAGTTATTCCCCATTGTATGTTCTTCACTTGTCACAAGCCTTATAGCCTTGAAACGTGTCTCCTTTAATCAGACCGAAATCCCCTTGCCTTTCCTACTGCCTGATAGCTCTCTTTTCTCCCTTTATTGCGCAGGATCGGAGACCCGCTCTTCTCGATTACCTTAAAGCTTTTCTTTCCTCTGAGGGTTGTGAGCCCTCCGATCTCAGGACTCTAACCTGCTCTTACAGGACTCTAACCTGCTCCCCTTGTTTCACTCGGACGTTCCTTGTCCTCTGACCCAAACCCGGTCACCTGAATCCGGCCTGACAGCCCTTATGCTTCTCCAACAAACCGCATTCGACTTTCCTCATTTACCGTTACCAGTTCATAACCCGTACAGACCCCGAGGCTGTGCTCAACGGAGATCCCTCCGGATCGCGGCGTTCAGGACCTGACAGCGTCCTATCTGGGGTGCCAGATGTGATGACCCTCACCAATCCTGGCCAATAATTGAGGGGAGTCAACTGAGGATTCTCGAATATACGGTTTATTGAAGTTGCACAGCACTTGCAAGCGGAGGTGGCACAGGGACCAACCACAGCAGTCAGACCCTGTACCACACTAAAGGTTACACTCCAAAAGTTTCATATATAAAACCTATTCCTAGGCGGAGAAAGCAAGCAAAGAAAGAAACAAAGATGCAAGTGGGCTTTCCCCCCTCCCTATGGCCCTCGGGTGAATCAGTCATAATAGAGTTCTCCAGCCGTTTGTTGTCACTCCACTAGAATTCATAACAGCCTGTAGATGCTGCTCTCTGGCAAGGCCATGGCGAGCTTGTTGATAATACATCGTGAAGCAAATTGTAAAATGAGGGCAAAAGCTTGGAAACACAAATTGAAGCAACCAGGCCAAGGGTTTGAATCCAGACACCTGATTAATGCAATTGATGAATGTTTAAATAAGTCAATTGTACAAATATGGGCCAATATGTGGCCAATCAATAGTCGTACCTGACATTGAGACCTGACAATTATGCATAGAATAAGAGTGAAGATTGAAACAAAATAATGTCTGAAATCCATTTTGTACCGCTCATACTAAAAACACAGTCTGGAAACAAACTCTTGTCCAGACATAAATGCCACCCAGAAGCGTCTGGAGCCAAGCTGGCTGGAGACAAACACCACTTGAACACATCCAGAGACAAACTTCCATCCGAACATAAACACCACCAGGACATGTCCGGAGATGAACCCTTCCTGGAGAGGTTCGGAGATAAACACGGTCCAGACATAACCACTATCCAGATATGTCCAGAGAGACAGAGACAGAGACAGAGACAGAGACAGAGACAGAGACAGAGACAGAGACAGAGACAGAGACAGAGACAGAGAGAGAGAGTCAGAGACAGAGAGAGAGAGAGAGACAGAGACAGAGAGAGAGAGAGAGACAGAGCCAGAGAGAGAGAGAGAGAGAGAGAGAGAGAGAGAGAGAGAGAGAGAGAGAGAGAGAGAGAGAGAGAGAGAGAGAGAGACAGAATGGAGATGCGGGAAGAGGGAACTACACTGTCTTGGGAGGGAGTAGAGCAAGGATGGGACAAAGAGAGTGAGAGGGGTGGGGTTAGGGGAGTTAGTAGAAAGATTATGTTATGCTTTATGAACAACACACACACACACACACACACACACACACACACACACACACACACACACACACACACACACACACACACACACACACACACACACACACACACACACACACACACACACGCTTGGCCGATATCGGCAATTTTTCGGGAATCGGCAGGTGGAGTCAGAGTGATTAACAACTACAGTACCTACTGTATACAACCCAAAAACTTTGAGTAGCTTTCACCGAGAAATGATGTTGCATTTTCGAGACATTTCAGGGAGATGTTCACAAACATTATTCTTCATAAACAGCTGCGTGTGATGGGTGGAAAAAATTTGGCTCGATAATTTCGAAAACATGTTCATATGGCAAACGGCTTGGAAATCGGGTGTTATTTCACAACTCGCTCAGTGTGACGGAGCACGAACCACTAACTCAGGGTGATGGAGCATGAACCACTCGCTCGGGGTGATGGAGAACAAACCACACACTCAGGGTGATGGAGCACAAACCACTCGCTCGGGGTGATGGAGCACGAACCACACACTCAGGGTGATGGAGCACGAACCACTCGCTTGGGGTGATGGAGCACAAACCACACACTCAGGGTGATGGAGCATGAACCACTCGCTCGGGGTGATGGAGCACAAACCACACACTCAGGGTGATGGAACACAAACCACTCGCTCAGTGTGACGGAGCACGAACCACTCGCTCAGTGTGACGGAGCACGAACCACTCGCTCAGTGTGACGGAGCACGAACCACTCGCTCAGTGTGACGGAGCACGAACCACTCGCTCGGGGTGATGGAGCACAAACCACACACTCAGGGTGATGGAGCACAAACCACTCGCTCGGGGTGATGGAGCATGAACCACTCCCTCAGGGTGACAGGGCACAAACCACTCCCTCAGGGTGATGGAGCACGAACCACACACTCAGGGTGATGGAGCATGAACCACTCGCTCAGGGTTACGGAGCACGAACCACACACTCAGGGTGACTGAGCACAAACCACACACTCAGGGTGATGGAGCATGAACCACTCCCTCAGTGTGATGGAGCACGAACCACTTGCTCAGTGTGACGGATCACAAACCCCACACTCAGGGTGATGGAGCACGAACCACTTGCTCAGTGTGACGGAACACGAACCACTCACTCAGGGTGACTGAGCACAAATCACACACTCAGGGTGATGGAGCACGAACCACTCGCTCAGGGTGATGGAGCATGAACCACTCATGCAGCGTGATGGAGCATGAATCACTCAGGGTGATGGAGCTCGAACCACTCGCTCAGGGTGATGGAGCTCGACCCACCCGCTCAGGGTGACGGAGCATGAACCACTCGCTCAGAGTGATGGAGCATGAACCACTCATGCAGCGTGATGGAGCATGAACCACTCATGCAGCGTGATGGAGCATGAACCACTCAGGGTGATGGAGCTCGAACCACTCGCTCAGGGTGATGGAGCTCGAACCACTCACTCAGGGTGATGGAGCTTGAACCACTCACTCAGGGTGATGGAGCTCGAACCACTCGCTCAGGGTGACGGAGCATGAACCACTCATTCAGTGTGATTCAGAGCTAAGATTAACACGCATTCGATATGAATGAGGAAAGTGAAAAATAAACTATCGTTAAGACACATTCACTATGCGGCCTGTTCCATATCAAGATGAGGTTGAGCAGGCCAAACAAACATGGCAGCTTCAGATCCCAGCGAGGTTACCCAGGAAACGCCTTGATACTCAAGACAGCGAGAAAGCTGAGGATCACATGATGAAGGATTTCATAAAATAAGGCCATTAATTATGTTCAAAAGGGGTGTTTTAATTAACCAAAACACCCAATTTTTACTGTTGCACTTCCTTGGAGCTTTGTCTGTCTCACACACACACACACACACACACACACACACACACACACACACACACACACACACACACACACACACACACACACACACACACACACACACACACTGCGTTTAATTACGATAGATAGATAATAATAACATGCCTGTTTGTCTGTCCTTTTGTCGGTATGTAACATTCCATTCCACCCATTGGTTTGGCAGCTGGCCTGACTCCACCCACAATTGTACCCTGTAAAATCATATGGCCGCCATGTTGGTATTGTCATCTTCACAATTGCCATGCCCTCCTCAAAAATTTTCTCTTTGACTGATAATATAATTCTCTTTGTTATCTTCCATGAAAATTCTGATACACAGTACTGTACTGTGATTTCAAAACAGAAGTGCACAAAATGAAGTTTATAAATGACAACATTATAATTTAAAAGTTATATTGTAACTTATAACTTGTAAGAATATATATATATATATATATATATATATATATATATATATATATATATATATATATATATATATATATATATATATATATATATCTCGAAGGAGAACAAGTGAATGAAGAGGAAGAAGAGGAGGTTTTCTCTTCTCGTGCAGGTAAGTTTCTTCTGTGATAATTATGACAATTGATAAACTGCAATTTCAAAATTTAAGTGTACAAAATTAAGTTTATATTTGATGACATTATAATTTAGAAGTTATATTGTGAGTTTATAACTTATAAGATTAAAAACAAATAGATCAAAGGTGAGAGCAAGGAAAAAGAAGAAGAGGTTCAGGAGCATTTGAAACGAAAAAAAGAGCTGCTTGTGAGTGTTTCTTCTGGAGTGGTCGTTCTGGGAGAGTGCTTACACAGGAGTAAGATGCATATACTAAGCTGAAACGCACTTTAAAAATCGGACTGGTACTTAGGAAAGCAGATGAGCATGCTCGAGATTGACTTTTTTTTCCATGAGTACCAAACCATTTCTTCTGGTACTCATTAGAGAACCCAATAAAAATTGTGGGAACCCCTGCATATAACAAAGCTTTCTTCTCCAACACATTTGATGCCTATTGTATACCATGGAGAGTTTGCCACAGTCAAAAAGCATATTCTTGAGTCTAGAAAACACAGACTGAGTGCTGAATTCAAACAGAATGATAGGTACTGCATTATCTGACGTTTGGGATGCATTTCCCCTTCTTGGTTCATGAATAGTTCGGAGAAAAGAAGCATCTCCGATAATAAATGATTCAGGTCCTCAAGTATCTACGATGGGAACAAGCTGAATGATACAAATCAGTCCCATGTTTAACGCGGCGGTCAACATCAGCTGTGGTCTGAAGAATATCGGGTGTCCCACATTTCGAGACCACATCTTCAGTTATATACACCTTAATACAAATGAAAGAAATGATCACAATTGACTGGAGGGGAGGGGTTTAGTGGGCACGCACCAAGTTTGCCCCACCCACATGGATCCACCCTTGGTGATATTTTGGGAGGATGGTCAGAAAGTTTTTCCCATTGCCCTTAATGTTAATATACCAAGATGTCTAGCTGTTAAGATGGGGGAGGAATAGGGGAGATATTTTGGGAGGATGGTCAAATAGTTTTTCCCAACAACTTCAATGAAAAAATTGGGAGTGAGGAGTGTCCCACAACTCTCATTTTCCCCATACCACACTTGTGGTGTTGCATGACATTTGGTTCCATCCCAAAATAGTTTGACATACTTAAAGCTCAAATGTTATTGTGTAGAAGTGCCAAATACAAGAAAAATGCATTCCTTCATTTTCGAGTAGACACTTCGTCTCATGCAGGGAAGAATGGACGGATGGATGGACTGACATGTACACAAAATATAAGCCTCCAGTCAGACTAACGCTTGGTTGAAAATAAAAAGTAAATAAGCAACATTGCAAATGTTCTCAATGGAAGTTGCAGGATCATAAAAATACGATATTTCCTCAGATATAACACAGATAACACCTGCTCTGAAAATCCTGATGCTTCCACAAATGTATTTTTGGATGATTTTTGGAAAGAACTATTCAATTGCTCAAGGAATATGTATCATGATGAGACTAAGACATGCACAATAAATGAGAGACTTGATGAAGTATTTACATCATTTACAGATGTTTCACAGCTCCGTCTATCATACTTTTCATACTTAGCAGTTTATGTTTTTGCGCACGCTTTACATGATCTACATTCACGGATACCTAGTCATTGTCCTTTCAACAATGAAACTTGTGAAAATATTGACAACTTTGAACCCTGGCAGGTGAGTCTTAATCTGTTTCAAATTATGATGTCATCTTTTTTGGCCTCCGTTCTCTACTTAATCAGTAATTAAAAGTGTTTGTTTATATTTTGACCATTTGTGCACATGCATGCTTCTGCTTCACCAATAACGGGGCAACATCTAATCTTAAGCACGAAGTCAAGTTGCTACGACTAACCATCCCCTGATAATTTTTACAAATTTTTACGTCTGGCCCTTCTTAACAATCGATAAACCAATTGAAACTTTACTGGTTAACAATCCCCCAACCAGCACCAGAACACCCAAACACTCTCTTAAAATAACCCAATTCAAACCAATGGAAATGTCCCTAACAACACCGGTCCTGCTCCGGAGTGGGTTGTTTTTACGTGAAGAGACTTACTTACGGAGTAGTTTACGAGTGATTAGTTTGCGATGGACTAGTTTGATCCGCTATCAGCTCTGCTTGAACATTGTAGCTGTGCCAGAGTAATTGCGATGTAAATAGCTCCTCAAATTAATGTGGACATTTGTTGCGGAGTGATACGTAAGTGCCAAAGTTCATTCTGCAGCTACTCACAACTTTGGGTGACTTCAGAACGTTTTCATTTTTTCATACATTTGTTAATATTTTGAAACGATTTAGATGTTGATTTAAAATGGTGATAATATTTGCTTTTGTGAATTATTCTTATGATAACGAAATGACGAATAGGCAGGAAAAAAAAATGCGAATAAAATTCTCTCAATACAACGTGTGTTTGAGGTTATACGTAACAAAATTTGTAAAGGTTGGATCTGTTTTTGTGAGCTGCACTTACATGCATTGATTATTTCGACAGTTAACTGTTTGTTACTTCCACCACCAAAGGTGAAAGAGGTATTTTTTTCACCCCTCTCTGTCTGTTTGTCTGTGTGTGTGTGTGTGTGTGTGTGTGTGTGTGTGTGTGTGTGTGTGTGTGTGTGTGTGTGTGTGTGTGTGTGTGTGTGTGTGTGTGTGTGTGTGTGTGTGTGTGTGTGTGTGTGTGTGTGTGTGTGTGTGTGATATCTCAAAAAAGTTGTAGACAGATCCGGATGAAATCTGGTGAGCAGGTCAGGTGTGCGACAAGGACGAACTGATTAGATTTTGGTGAAGATCTGAATCCGCATCTGACGACTAGAATTTTTAAAGTGATTATTTATTGAGAGATGGGGGCCAAACTTATATATAGCACGATATCTCAAAAAGTTGTGGATTGATTTGGATGAAACTTGGTGGACAAGTTGTGTGTGTACGACAATGACGAATTGAGTCGATTTTACTGAAGATCTGGATCAGGATCTGGATACGAGAATTATTTAATTTTGAAAGTGATTCTTCACCATTAAGAGATGGGTCAAAAACTATTTTTAGCATGATATTTCAAAAACGTATTGGGACCGATATGTTCTTGTGGATCAGGCATTGTGTGGCGGAGGTATGCACTCCACCGAGTTCCCTTCTAGTTTGGTCTACATTTGAGTTAAAATAGATTTGGTGGAGCAGTAAGTGAAGGGCATTTGCTGGCCATTCCTGCGGCAATATTAGGTGAGCTATGTGAGACAGGTAACTTGGCGACAAATATGGAGTCAGTACGGTCAATGTTTATGTGCCCCAGATAATTGAATGCAGACATTATGGGGCATTTATGCATTCTTTTCAAGGCAATGTGAATGTGCTTACAATGGAGTGCCACTCCGAAGAGGGGGTTTAATTGTCCTTTCGTTCATCCACAATTCCCCTCTCAGCCCATGCATTACAAGCCATAATTTCAAATTCCAGTTCAGGGTTTTCTGCACATGGATATCAAATCAGTAGTTCCTCCTTTCATTTCTTCAAAGCAATGTTTCCCACACCGTATTTGTCGTGTTTTGCTATTTTATTTCAACGAGCAGAGTACCCGCTCTCCGCACGACCTTGCTCCAAGCATGCAACACGTTATTCTGATGCAATACCTTTATTGGGGCAGTGTATAGGCAACGGACAGCTCTGTATAGGCAAAAAGGAAATAACCCAGTAACGTGCACAAAGCTAAAACATACCTACTGCTTCTGTCAAAACACCTCACTGCACTGGAAAACGTGGGAACAGAAATACAGAATGACTAAGTAAGACTAAAGGCAACCTCAGATCATTCCACAGAGCCCGCAACAAGTGTATGTCAACTCTGAGGAGAGCCAGAAGACATCTGTCCAAACTCAAGATCGAACTTTCAAACTTGATGGCCTCCTCTAAAACCTGGTGGAGCCTTGTTAAGTCTGTCTCTGGTATATATATATATATATATATATATATATATATATATATATATATATATATATATATATATATATATATATATATATATATATATATATATATATATATATATATATATATATATACTCCTCTATCCCTTCCCTCTCTTCAAAGGGCACCATTGCCAACTCCACCCATGAGAAAGCTGAATGCCTCAATTCTGTGTTTGCTTCCAAATCTTGTGTCCCCAACCCCTCGCTGTCTATACCTCCCCTTTCCAGTCACACCTAACTGCTCCTGCATTTTTCTGGAGAAGTTTCTGGCGAATTATAAATCTCATTCTGCAACTGGAATGGATGGCATCAGCTCACATGTCCTACAAATCTGCTCTGCTGCTCATGCAGTTCCTCTCTCTGCTTTTTTCACCCTATAATTTTCCCGAGGTCATGGTCCATCTGGTTGGACGTCAGCAAACATCATTGCATTGCATAAAAGGTGCAAAAACTGATCCCCTTAATTAAAGACCTATTAGCTTACTTCCAATCATCAGAAAGGTCCTGGAATCCATTATCGTATTTGACATAAAATCATTGATTTTCGCCAATGACCTCATTTCAGATGATCAATTAAGATTCACACCAGGTCACTCAACAATGGGCATGCTGCTTCCGCTCTTCCAAAAAAGGATGGAGGCCCTCATTTTCAGATAAGAAATCAGGGCCATCTCTTTGGACATATTTTGGGTTTTCCAGAGTCTGGCATCCCGCCTTACTCTCCAAACTCTGCTTTGGGCATTTGAGGGCAACTTCACTCATCGGTTAATGACTTCCTCCACTCTCCGAGTCAACTTGTGGCTCTCAACAGAACGGAATTCTTTCACCACCTCTCCCGAGCAAGGCTGGAGTGCCCAACGCAGTATTATAAGCCCCCATCCTATTCCTAATCTTCATCAACGTCCTCTCTGACTCTCTGGAAAATCTTCTTTATCTCTTTACTGATCATTCCACCCTCTGCCCTGACATTCCTCATCCTTCTGACAGACAGACAGCAGCATCTTCCCTCTCTTCAGAACTTGACTAAATCACAAACTGATCAAACACTTGGGATCTTTTAATCCGGACAACCAACTATATATATATATATATATATATATATATATATATATATATATATATATATATATATATATATATATATATATATATATATATATATATATATATATATATATACACACAAGCTGAATGTACCCGGCGTTGCCCGGGTTCTTTTTGAATGAATTTAATCTTCTGCACATAGGTCTGACACGAGCCCAGTATCAGTTCCCTATTGGGCCATGACAGACATAGCCGAAGGGGGTTGGTGAGGGGGAACCCCCCCCTCCCGGCCTCGGGGCCTCAAGGCCCATCCCAACATTTTTTGTTTCAGAGGTTTCCTCCTATCTTTTACCGTTCATGAGACTGGTTCATGAGTTCATGAGACCGTTCAAGACTTGACATTGGATCTTCCAGAGTGACAGACTTTCCCTCCTCCTGTTTTGCCTGGCACAGAACCCACTGAATAACCTCATCAACAAACAACGAAACAATTACTCTCAAAATCCAAAAGAGGAACATCCAAAGGAACAGGAAAGGTGACATATCTACTCTCCAAGGATCACTTAAAGCTCTTCACACCAAATGACAAGTAATTGTCAAAACGACCAAAACTAGTAAAACGGTACTCAGAAGACATTTAAATAGATTTCTGCATATATAGATGTGCCAAGTGCATATTCTTAGGGGGTAAACCAAATATAGAAAAATGGACGATTTAGATGTTGACATAAGAACAATAATACAGGAGCTGGAAAAACCTTGAAGTCGAAGAGGGGCCATGATATATATATATATATATATATATATATATATATATATATATATATATATATATATATATATATATATATATATATATATATATATATATATATATACACACATACACATCACAAACACCTGAGGTGGCAGAGGTAAGAACTTCGTTATCCTGGTCTCAAAAAAATCTTGGAATCACAAACCAAAAGCAACCATTGACTAGAACGGCACTTGGTGGATTGCATATTCCGTAGGTTTACTTTTTGTACTCCACTAAACAGTTTATATTTTGCACCCCATTGACAGTTTATGTTTTGTATCCCACTGATTTTCCGGATCTACGTCAAGACCGCAAACAAAATCTATTTGGCTTGTTATTGTCACCTGCCCAACTCATCCACCAACGTTTGTCATAATCCCCCCACAACCTTTTGAAATGTCATGCTCTCTATTCGTTTTTGGCCACAACCATCCTTGAGCATGTTGTGGAACATCGACCGAGGCCCTCACATTTTTTTTTCTCCACCCTTACTTTTATTTTAACATTTGTTCGCATTTAAATTCGTTTTCTCTAGAACCGCTTGAGCGATTGACATGAAACTTTCAACATAGTGGCGCCAACTCATGGATATTTTCTTTAAAAAAAAGTTACATGATGATTGAATGGAAAAATGCGGCCGGCATTCCCCCCCAAAAAATCAGTTTTATGTAGGTATGGGTTGCTGGATGTTTCATATACTGTTTCAGAAATAAACGGCCTTGACCTCGCTTTGCACAGCCACGGACAAATAATTTTCACGAATCTTTATATAGCAAATTAAGAATGGAAACGACACCAGAAATACTTGGTTTTTGATCTCTTTCAGTTGATGTACTACATGCGAAATGTGTGTTTTGTAAACAACATGGGGAATGAAATCAGTTTTGATGAGAATGGAGATCCTCCAGGAATATTTGAACTGTTGAACTGGCAGTTGGTTGGAGAAAATGAGCTGCAACTGAAGGTTGTTGGTTGGTATGATTCAAATGAACCAGCCGGACAAGAACTTCAGTTGGAAGATCAAGTGATTATGTGGAAAGGAGGAACACGAAAGGTAAGTTAAAGCTATGAGTAAAATACAAAGAAAAAAAAATTCGACATTTAAACTCTTGTTTTACAAAAGATTGTTTGACAGGCTGGTACAGACGTATCACACTTACCTTTTAAGCTGTCTGTCTATAACCTCGGTTGGATTCCCAAACCGATTCTAAATAATCAGATCGGTGCTTCACAGGCAACGTGTTTCATCACAAATTATGCCATCTCTCAGATAGATGCTGAGTTGTGGATCGGTCTCATTATTATCATTATTATCTCATGATTATCATTGGAAAGGCCAAGGCAATGCAGCCAGTTTAATCCCTGCCATGAGACAGAAACAGCTGTTGAGCAGAGCATGAGAGACAGGTAGACATACAAAACTTTAACAAATGGAAATCAATAAAATGTTTTGTTTTCAGGTTCCGGTATCCGTATGCAGCAACACTTGCCGACCTGGAACACGTAAACTTTCCCGTAAAGGAGAACCCTTCTGTTGCTTTGACTGTATCCCTTGCAGATTTGGAGAGTACTCCAACAGCACAGGTGAGTAAAAGCAAACTTATTTTCAAATAATGAGATCTCATCAATTTTAATCATTTTGGGAAACATGTTTCAATCGCTTATACATTTTGAAATAAGACAACTGAAAGTACTTGATATTCTCCATAAAGTGTCATTTTTCCATTGGTTCAAGCTTGGGTTTAACGATGATGTCCGGTGGTGGTGTGTGTGTGTGTGTGTGTGTGTGTGTGTGTGTGTGTGTGTGTGTGTGTGTGTCCTTACTCCAAATGGTTCCTGCTTATTGTAGAATAATAAAAATGGTTAGTACCGTTGGAAAAATAAAGGTCGATTTATTTGGAACAAAAATAAGTGTCCGTTTAAGTATTACAGAAACTAGAAGCACCCGCTCCCCACGGGAGCAGTCAAAGGGGCCATGTTATTATATTTATTTTATGCTTATTTTACTCCAAGCCGTCCCAGGATTACACACTCAAAAAATGGTTGCGATAGGTTCAGCCGTTTTTGCGGTACCTGGGAACAGACAGACGGACAGACGGAGAATTATAGTAAGAAGATGCCCATTTTGGAAGCCTGACAAGAAGAAGAAGAAGAAAAATAAGAAGGAGAAGAAGAAGAAGAATAAGAAAAGAATAATAATAATAAGAAGAAGATGAATGATTTTTAGCTTTGACATCGCTGTTCCATTATGGCACGACAGCAGGAACCCTGATAATAAAGCCTAATGGAGGACATGGAAGGAGCACACAAACCGCTTCGCCAAAATAATTTTCCCTATATAATCCAAATCCATCGGGACCATACTCTGTGCAGAGCGTTGGTGCTGCCGAAGCAGTCTCCCTGGCTATTACACACAATCCTGGATGGGTCACCACTCTGACACAGGATACCAGCAAGCTCATACTCATTTTGTCAACCTCGGAAGGTTGACAGGCAGAGTCAACCCCACCTGGTATTAATTCAACAGCCGAGTGGGATTTATAACGCAGGATCATAGGACCCCAAGCCCACCACCCTAACCATTAAGCCAACACCAGGCATATATAATAATATGCTCATTTGTACATCCATCCATGTGACATTCCATTCCACCCATTGGTTGGACAGCTGGCCTGACTCCACAATCAATAGAATCATGAAAAATGATACAGCCACCATTTTGGTGATAAGCGAAGCCAAGGACATCTTCAGAGGCTGTCATATTCAAAATCACCATGCCCACCCTATAAGTTCACTGCTGTCCATTGTGAGCTTTCCCCTGTTTTTGACCCTATAATCATCAGTTACTATTCATTCTTTTTTTTTTTTTTTTTTTTTTTTTTTTTTTTTTTTATACCTTGGTCGAGGCTCGTATGAGAGCTAACACACAACTCACAGCAAGGAGGCATGAGACAAGAGGGGCGGGAGTGGAAGGGACAAAACATTGGGGAACAGACACAGGTGAACTGTGGAAGGGAGAGGGATGGGGATGGGACGGGGAACATGGCGAGGGGAAGATGGACATTAAAGGGACTTTCAGGAAGGAAAGCAGGAGAATTGAAGGAAGTGGGCTTGGGTGGATTATCGGGGGTAGAAAAGATCGAGGATTTGGATGGGGGAAGATAAGAGGTGGTGGTGAACAGCTGTTTTGAAAGCCTGAAGGGAAGAATGGGAAAGAATAGAGTGAGGAAGTTTATTCCAAAGGCGGGAAAAAGAGGAATGGAAGAGTGAAGATGAGCAGTGATTCGTGATTTTGGTAGTTTTACCAGAAGGGGGTTGTTGGCGGACCTTGAGCGCCCTGTGGAAATGTGGTTGGGACAAATCGCAGAGAGAGCAGGGGGGCAAGGCTGGAGAGGAGTCGGTAGAAGACAGAAAGACCACCGACCAACCTGCGGTGATTGAGTGAGAGGCCCAAAGACTCAGCTTCATTGCGGGAGATGCCAATGATCTTAAAAGCCCTGGTTTCGACAGCGTGAAGTCGAGAAAGGTGGGAGGCAGGAGCACCAGCCCAGAGGGGAGAGCAGTACTCCATCAGGCTACGGACAAAAGCTTTGTAAGTGGTCAGGAGCTCAAGAGGGCCGAGGAAGGACTTTGCACGACGGAGGATTCCCAGTCGGCGACTGGCTTTTGAGGCAAGGTTGGAAATGTGACTTTCCCAGGAAAGGTCATGGCAGATAGTGAGACCCAGAAGCTTGAAAGAAAAGACTTCTTCCAGAGGATTGTTGAGAAAGTGGATGGGGGGTTTTGTAAACGGTCCTTTCGAAGAGACATAGTGAGAGTGTGAGATTTGTCTGGATTGAAAGACATGTTCCACGTGTTGGACCAGTTTGTGATTTTATCCAGATCTGCAGTGAGCGAAGAAGCTGCTGCTTGCCGGGCTGAGGGATGACAGATGGTACGGCAGAGGGTTGAGTCATCGGCAAAGAGAAATAGAGGATTTTCCAGAGAGTCCGAGAGATCATTGATGAAAACCAGAAAAAGAACAGGGCCCAGAACGCTACCTTGAGGAACTCCAGCCTGCACAGGAAGAGGGGATGAAAGAACTCCATTTAGGGCCACACGTTGACTGCGACAGGAGAGGAAGTCTGCGAGCCATGAGTGGAGATGACCTTGAAAGCCATGAGTGGAGATGACCTTGATGACCTTGATTCCATCATCAATTTGGGTCCAACTCCCACAGCACATGTGTCGTCTCCCCTAGTTTGACCAATAATGCCTCGTAGACCTGCAGGCCAAGTTTGACGAGTTGGAAGCTGTCGGCATGTTTGCTAAACCTGAAGACATCGATGTCTGTGTGAAACCTACTATTGACAAAGGATACCATGGGATCTGTAACATCCACCATTGAATGCTGGCAGGGCAAAAAAAACTCCCATTTAACATCCATCACACATCGTTGAATCACACCGCATTTGAAACACCAGGATGACAGATTATAGGTGGTCCAAGATTCGAGCCGAGGCTGAATAGCTTAGAGGCAAGTGTGCGTACCACTAGTCATCCTGCCAATCCTCATAATCTTAGCTAACAACAAAGTGATAAATACATCAACATGGTGGAAAGGAGGGAAATACACCAACAGCACAGGAAGAGGAACACAACAGACTCTTGGAGTAAGAATGGTTGAGGGGAAGAAAAATTCAAAGAAAACTCTCAGCCCAGAAATTGACTTTTTACACCTGTCGCAAAAAATTAACTCTGGAGTAGAACATGGCAATAATGGGCCAAATGATGCAACAAAAGACACAAAATGTAGGTATGAACATGGGGTACAATAAAACTCTTCAGGTTAAATATACAATCGAGAGAGGGGAAGCAAATGGTTCCTTTAGCAAATGGTTCAAACCAGAGGTCGACACACTTTTTCCTTTTCTTATTCTGTAATTAGCAAATACCATCCGTCGCTTCACTGATGGGAACACTAAGGGGGGGGGGAGAGGGGAGATAAATTTAGTGAGAGAGATAGGGGGAGAGTGAGGAGGTGGAGTGGGGAAGAGAGGAGGGTTTGGTGAGAAAGGGGGGGGGAAGAGTGAGGATGGGGGGGGAGCGAAGGCAGCGAGAAGTGAGAGGAAGGGAACACAGATGTTTGGTGGAGCGTTTAGTGCAATTCATCCTGTCTCATCAAAATGCTTCTGCATAGAATAACAGTGAAGATGGAAACATCATAATGAGTAAAATCCATTTTCTACCGGTCATACCTGAAGTACCGCCCAGAGACAAACACCACCTGGATATGTCCAAAGATAAATGTAATCTGGAGACAAACACCACCCAGACACAACTGGAAAGAAATTATGGTCCGGACATAAGCACCACCTGTATAGGTTCAGAGATAACGCCCGGACATGTCTGGAGATAAACTCTGTCTGGACACATCCGGAGGCAAACTCCCTCCAGACACATCTGGAGACAAACAATGCTGGGACAAGTCCGAAGACAAACAGGTGCTGAGAAAAAAATGCCTGGACATGTCTGGAGACATCACCTCCGGACTTGTCCAGTGATAAACACCATCCAGAAACAAACTCCCATCTGGATGCATCTGGAGACAAACACTGCCCGGACATGTCTGGAGACAAATACAGACTTGTCTGGAGATAAACAACACCGGACATGTCTGGAGATAAACTCCGTCCAGACACATCCGGAGGTAAACGCCATCTAGACACGTCCGGAGGCAAACTCCCTCCAGACATATCCGGAGACAAACACTGCCAGACTCGTCCGGAGATAAGCACCATCTGGAGATTCCCTTTGATTCATTGTATAGCACCTCACGAAACGTCCGAGAATATAGATTCAGATCTGACAAATGTTATGGAAAAGCAGTCCCTCCGGAAGAGAGAGCGCGAGGTCAAGCAGTGAATGCATTAAATCATCTTGAAAAATGAAGCTGGTTAATTTTGGCACATTTCTAAATCTTTTGTTCACTCAATATAATTGTCCAATTATCACAATGGTATTATGAAAAAAAAGAAAGGAATATTGAGGAAGAGGGGAAACACACAAAAAAGGAAAACAAACACAAGACAACAAGGGGTTAGGCGGTAGCCCTGTACTGGATTACCTGTACTGGATCCCTGTACCTGTACTGGATCCGGATCTTCACTAAAATCGAATCAGTTTGGCCTTGTCACACACCCTACCTGTCCACCGAATTTCGTCTGAATACTTCCATAAAATTTTGAGACATCCTGATCACAAACAGACAGACAAAACAGACAAGGATGAAAACACAACCTCCACCAACCTCGACGATCTGTTATGAATTATATATGTGCTTATCACCTGAATAATCTCAGTGTACCAACTTTGATTTTTAGGTTATACCAGATGACCCGTGAACCCTTTGGGTTCCTGTTGTGACAGCGGTTGATAAAAAAAATCATTTCAAAAAAAAAAAAAAAGATAGCTCCAGGGAACTATACCGCTGAGGTTGTTTGCATTGATCAAATACTCCCGAAGAGTACTTGACTGAATCGGCAATTGAGTTTTTTAATAATTTTTTTCGTTGCCTGATTTGAATAAAACTTTATACTGCACACCATAGGAGAATAGTGAGTAAGGTGGCCGTAAAATTTTTATGCTATCGTGTACCGTTTTGGCTGTATTTCAGGAACATACAAACATACATACATACAAGATGAGAGTTTTAGTTATATATAGATAGACACTCATTGGTGTGCATTGCCCCAATGAGTGGTGCTGTCAATATGTCACGTGAGGTAAGATATCAAAGAGCACCTATTCATTAGAAGCGTGACCATGAACCCACATGTCACATGAGCACTTCCTCAAAAGTTATTAGTAAGCTGCGGGCACGTATACATTCAGTGAGATGTTAAGCGCCGTGCGCCATCCACCATTGCAGAGCTATGAAATGTCCACGTAAAGTGCAGTATATTTAAATTTTTGTACTCCTGGCACAGAATTACAGCACAGAATTACGGTTTTATAGAGACATTTGCCGAAATTGAAATGCACACAACACGGAGACTCTTAGAATAGTTCTTTCCGTAATGTATGTTAAAAATAGTACTTTCCATATGGGGTTTATTATGTAATTAAATGTGTTGGGTTGGGTAGTTAAGCATGAGTCACATTTGCTCTATGGCTAGGATACGGCGGCCGTACCCCCCCCCCCTAAATTGACAGAAACGTGCGGTGGCCGCAGAGTTTCTGAGGTGGCCTCAGGGTGGCCCTACGCCGTATGGCTATCTTTTACAGGCCGTAGGGGTCTCCGTGGAATTAAAGCGCGGAGTTATAACTTTGTTCATTTCTAGGTTGGCCGTAGCAATTTGACAAGCCGTAGCCATGACGTAGATGTTCCACGTCGACCGTACGTAGGGCGTACGGTGGGCTTGCGTTATTCGTGCGGCTGCCGTAGGCTCTTATCAATGAAAAATGAATTTTGCCAACCCGCAAAAAATTCCAAAAAAAAAAATAAGTTACGTTCGCCTTCGGGCCCCCCTGCGGCCCCCCTGCGGTCGCCTTGTGGGCACCTTGAGGCTACATTGCGTCTGCCTTGAAAATTCTATGGCAGCCGCAGGAACGCCCTCAGGTCACCGTGCGACATCAAATCAAAGACCGTACGGCACCCCCACATTTTCGGTCTCCACAATTTCTAAATACCCCCGTGCGGCTCCCCGAAAAATAAAAACATGTGACTGCTACATTGTGTGACCGTGGAAATACTGTGGCCGCCCTATAATTGCTAGTGACCGTAGATTTTTTAGACCCTACGGCCGCCGAGCCAAATGTGACTGAAGCGTTAGTAACCCCTCTCAACCTATTGGAATAATAGAAACTTCAGCGTGTAATGACGTGTGCCATGACTGCCGTCATCACGTTGGGCGTGCATCATTTTACTGCCATGGCTTTTTGATATGTGTGAATAATGCCAGTGTTCTGGAACCTTCACCAAAGTCATGGCTTTAGAAGCACGTGCCAAATTCCCATTTATTGTTTAAAGCCCCACCAAGTCCTTGTTTGTCTGTTCATCTGCATGGATGTCTACCCTGTACTGTAATTTATTACCGTCTTCCCCAGTACTGTAATTCGTTACCATAATCCCCATTCATTTCCTTCCACCTGAACACGGCTGGTAAACATACCAGGACATGACACAGCCCCCCTGCAATAATTTCCCCATTCTCTGGCTTTGTGCTGTGGACATTTTTGGATGTGTGGGGTTCATCCTGGGTCCATGGGGTAAAAAGGGATTTCCCCATGTTAAGTGTGGAGCTCTGCTCCAGGAGCTAGCTGGAAGGGGCAAATCAGTGCATATCCGGGCAGGCAGCAGAATGGTTGTGGCTGTGGGGGGCATCTACCAATGGCTAGCATGGAGCCAGCTTGTAAGATCTGATGTGGCTCAACAGCTAGTCCCAGGCCACCTCTGAAGATCTAACATACAGCTCTTTGGCCCCATTTACCCCAGGGACAAGAAAGCTGTGCCTGGTGTGTGAGATTGCTCTCTCTCTCTCTCTCTCTCTCTCCCTCTCTCTCTCTCTCTCTCTCTCTCTCTCTCTGGTCATCGCTCGCATTGACTTTCCTGGTCCCAGACGTTTTGGTTCATGGTTCTGATGGAGCTCATGGGCCCTCGGTTGTGGAGAAGTGTCAGGGTCATTCTGGAGAGCAGCTGGGAGAGCATTACCAAGATGGGAAGGGCAAAGGTTCCACGTACAGTAGGCTGAGACCACCCTGCCCCCTTCCCAATTTGTCTCCTGTGTGTGGTATGATGGATACCCTGTCATGCTATCCAGTAGGTAAGGAGTTGGTTCAGCTAAGTCTGTGACTTGTGCATTTTATTTGCTTTTTGTAAATACACACATTTATTGCTTTTATTGCATTTCCCCTTTTCCTCCCTAAGTTGCCCTTTGACTCCATTAAAGCCCTTAAGTTTCCTTCCCTCCTTCCATGTACCCCACATTGCTTGCTTTAAATAAATTGCCTTGTTCAAATTTTCCTATCTGCTTGTGTCTGTGTCAATCTGCCTTTGACTGTCCTTTCTCCTCATTGGTCCAGCAATGTCCGAACATAGATTAGCCCAGAGATTATAATTCCCCAACTAATTGGCTCTCACATAAGTCTGATGTTGTGCTCGCAGCAAGCTCAGCCGCCTTATTCAAGAGCCAATAAAGATAAAACATTGCGCAACCGCTGAGGGCATGATTCCCCGATATGGAGACTGACTATGTGTACCCGAGTTAAACGGTAGTCAGATGGAGGACACTGGGTCACATGGTTAAATTGTTGGCATTCTCGGTCGATTATTGACTCACCATGACATGGACTTATTTGTGTGTGATGGCCTCGATTCCCAGTCAGTCCAGGGAGAAACGGAGATAACCCCACCCTCGTACCCCGGGCCTGCAACAGTATTTAAGTGTAAGTGCATCTTATGCTTTGGTTGCAGATTTGTATATGTCAAACATACTGATATCCCACTTCATATGTATTAAAAAAATTGCATGCAAGTTCCAACAAAAAACACAAACTACATGTATGTGGAATTTCATCTGCAAAACTGTGGAAACAATGAATCATAAATCATAAATCATAAATCATCTTACTACCGTGATGGCTGAATAGCTCGAAACAGGATTTTCACTTTGTGTTTTGCTTTCAATCAATTTGCATATCATGAAATTTCAGATTCTCCAGATTGCTCACGGTGTCCAAAGGATCAATGGCCGAATGAAGACAAAAGTGCCTGTGTGCATATGCCAATGGAATTTCTTTCCTTTTCTGATCCATTGACTCTCTCCTTACTTGGATTTGCAGTGATTGGAAATGTGTTGGCACTAATTGCTGCTGGGCTGCTGATAAAATTCTGGAAACGATCTGTTATGAATTCTACAAACCTCTCAGTTTATTGCATCATGCTTGTAGCTATCGTAGGGTGCTTTGGAAGTAGTGTGACCTTTGTTGGACAACCCACAGACTTTCTCTGCAAGATGCGCCATCCTCTCACTCTGTCTGTCTTAACCCTCGCCATTGCCTGTGTGCTTGTTACAACAATTCAACTGATAGTTTCCAAACATGCCATCTTCATTCAAAAAAATCCTTGCACGATTTTCCCAAAGCCACTACTACTTGGAACACTTTGTGTTTCTCCTCAATTTACTTTCTGTCTAATTTGGGCTTTAGTGGGAAAACCTCGACCTGTTAGGAATACAGAAACTCATGTGGATGTGATAGTTCTGGAATGTGGTGGAGCATCTTTAATCTGGGATATCTGTGCTCTTGCTTACTTCGGAATTTTAATCATACTTTGTTTATTCGTCGTCTGCCTTGTCCACGAGGAAACGTCTACTCAACAAGACATTAAGTTCATCAGGTTCAGCATCCTTTTTTGCCTCATGGTACTTTTGGCATTTTTCCCTGCCTACAGCAGCACTCAAGGCAAGTTCGCTGTTACAACAGAGATCTTTGCTATAATCGCCATTGGATATGGATTTCTGGGATGTATTTTCATTCCGAAATGTTATGTCACATTAAGGAAATCATAACACGATGTAATGGATATGATATTTAATGCTTCTGGATTTTCTCTTTTTTTCAATCCTGTAATGTATAACCAATGATTTGTTTCAACAAATTACCTGGCATAGCTTTACTACATTATCATGAATGAAGACTATGATACCAGCATCTCTTCATGTGTCCGGCGACTGATTGCATTATTGTTTTATGAATGAACGACATTAAACCACATCATTTAATATGTGTCTTGAGTCTTGCACTATTGATGGCGATATGAGTGTTTGACAACAGTGAATGTTTGCAGAGTAACCATGTCTTTATAACAAAAGGAAATAAACCAATAAATGTTTTGTAATGTGAATAATCAAAGTGTGATTTGATTATCTTTTTCCATTTTTTTCTTTTTACGTTTATAAAGTGTTGTGTTTTACAAAAGACGAAAGAGTTTATACTTTTAAAATGAGACTCAATGACATTTATAGTGTCAGGTCAGGACAGATAAGTTCTATGACCTTCCTACAGGTACCATGTAAACCTGTACTAACCTGTTTCATGGTCTAGTTGTCGGCAAATAAAAACCATCTCCCCCACCAGGTTTACTGGAGGTGAGGATGTACGGATATGGATACCCAGCAGGATTAAAAAGGATACCTGTCGAAGGGAGGAGGAGCTCCTTATGAGCCAACAGCCATCCACATCTGATGACCAACTATGTCTGTGGATGTCCTGCAGTTGCGTTTTCTTTTTTTAGGAGGTTGGTGGCAAGCTTTGCACTCCACCGTAAAACACTTCATTCTGCGAAATGCATATAAAAACGTAAAGAAACCAGATAACACACTCTGTGGGAGTATATCCTGTGCAGCTTCCCTTTGCAGGCAGCTCACTAGATGATGGGATTGGAGCAAAGCCTGCGGGACCCCCATCCTTTGATGATAGGAGGAAAAGCATAGGATAATCTTCCTGGGTCGTATTACGGTGGTGTGTGCCGGGGTGGTGCTGAGATGTCATCCACCAGATGGCGGTCTACTTGGGTTAACCTGAGGTGGTCCCTTCGGGTGGGTGCCTGGAATGTCCTATTCCAAAGAGAGGATGATCACCTGTCTCTGCTGTCATCTGAGCTCCAGTGTTTCAACATCAGTTTTGCAGCAGTCTGAGGTTTGGAGATCGGATAGTGGTGAGATCATGGGTGGTGGTTACACCTATCACTGGTTTGGTCGCTCTTAAGGTTACCATGCCCAAGGAGTTGTTATAGCTGTGCCCAATAAGCTGAATCCCATGATAATTGAGGTAACACTGGTCAACGAACATGTCATGGGACTGAGGATTCATCACTCCTTGGGTGTCATTTCACTGGTCTCTGTATATGCTCTGACTGAGAGGAGTGATCTCGCTGTGAAGGAGGCATTCCATGCAACAATCGAGTGTGTAGTTGATCAGTACCCCTGGCGATTTACTGTTCTAGTCTTGGGAGATTTCAATGCATTGACTGACACTGACAGGAATGGTTATGAGACATGTTTTGGCCTGCATCGTTCTGGAACTGTGAATCAGAATAGCACAAAGTTCCTTGACTTTGCAAGAAGTCGTGGACTTAGGGTGGCTGGTTCATGGTTTTCGCACTCAAAACCTCATCACTGGACCTTGTATTCCAACGCTGGTGGAGTGGAAAAGAAATTCATTGCCCATGTGCTTGTTGGTAATCGCCTGTGGATGACTCAGAACTCTAGCATCTACCAAAGTAATCAGTTCCTCAATACGGACCACAGGCTTGTTGTCACAACTCTGAAGTTACAGCATCAATTCAGGAGAATGGTACCATCCCAGCCTTGGCTGGATGTTGGCAAGCTGAAGGATATGTGGGTTGCTGAGGAGTGTGTGAACAGGCTGAGTGGTGAGTTGAGTGGTCTGAGTGTTTTGGGGAATCCTGAGGAGTTGTGGAGTGCCTTGAAGATGACCATCCTTGATATTGTCGGTGGATGTCTTGGAACCCACCATCAGGCAATAAAGAACTTTGTCTCTGTAGATACAGATACACAACGTCAATACAATTTTAAAACATTTATTGAACAAACAAACAGATTATATGTGCCAGCACAGGAGATTCTGGACAGACAGATTTACTCCAGATCTCTCAACATAATTGGAGAATCTTCGTCTTTATATAATTTCCATTAAGACACTGTTTTTCTAATTTTCTAACACTGACTCCAGTTCGCCCGGTCTTGACAATTTCCAGGTGAACCTTATCTTCAGTCTTCTTTGACAGCTCCTGCTTAAATGGTTGGAACACATATTCATACACAGACATATTAATCGCACAGAATGCGAGAATGACTCAAACGCCACCTCTAATGGCCATTAAAACAAGTTTCCATCTTATGTAGGTTAAAGGTCAGTATGATTCTCCCAAAACTGGGAAGATATGTTATTTTGAAGCGAGCAGAGCTTAAGGCCCGGTCACACCTTGACGTTTTAGCCAGCGATGGCAATGTATTAAAATGTATGTAAAACGCTGGCTTACGTTGAACTTTTGATGTTAGGGTTAGGGTTAGATTCGGACGTATTCATAGCGACTTGGTCTTATGTATAACGCATTAGTAACGGACACAGAACGTTTCGTTGTGTTATAGATAGCTTATACCAACGAATGCTGAACCTGTTGTCGGCCTACACAACCGATGCCCAACGATAGTCTAACTTAGGCATAGCGCGTTGCACGCATCGCCGATGATGTCGTGACGTAGCCTATTAAAAGGCTGACGCACAACGATTCGAATCATAACTGCCGTAGAAGTGGAAGTGACAACATCGCGGTCACACCTTGGCGATCTTGCCAGTGTATGCAGACCTAAGAAAAATGTGTCTAAAACGTTGGGGCACGTCAAATACGGTATGAGTAAGTTTGGTATACGTGAGTAGAACACTAAAGTACGCTATCATACGTCGTAGTAAGTAGAGTACGTCAAGATATTTTAAACATGTTCAAAATTTTATGACGTACTTGGCGTATGACACACGTTCCGCATGCGATGGGGATAAGTTGTACACATGATATGCGGACGCTTACACACGTCCACAAACGCTACTTATAAGCTACTCATAAGTCGAAACACGTCGCGGTAATGTCTTTTTACGCGAAACTTATTTCTAACTTATGTTTGACGTGCTTTGAACCAATTCTTTACGTAGTCCCAACACACATCGACGTATGTAGACGTATTCCAATGACGTCTTCCGGTCGACAAAAAAAAATAAATGAACGTGTTTCTAACTTACAACTGCCATATAAAGACGTGTTCCCAGCGATTTTGGGAATTGGTATATAAAAATGGTGTTCATAAAAGGCGAACCCAACAGTGTTTTTGAGTCCTTTTTGAGTCGATGTCCATGTCAGCAGTAACAGTATCAGTATCAGTATCAGTATTAGTATTAGTAGTAGTTTGTTCATATTGGCAGTAGTAGGTGAGTGTGAGGGGGAGGGTGTGGGTTATGATGGATCCTCCTTGCGTCCGCGTGTCCACGGGTAGGAGACATCCTTGAACCATTGTTCGAAGTTCTTCGCGGCTAATTTTTTATGGGGCTTTTTCAACAATGAGCTATGGCTTGTTTTTACGATTTAGGTCTATTCATAACGGGTTGGACAAATGCACAATGAACTAATAATGTGCATAGGGCACTTCGATAACTTATAGATACGGTATACCAACGAATAATTAACGTGTAGCCGGCGTTCACAAACTATGCCCAACGATAGCCTAACTTATCCATATCGTGCGGCAGTTTATCTTTGCCGGTGACGTGGGGTTTGCTATTCATAGGCTGCCACTCAACGATTTAAATGGCTGCATCTCCACTATTGAAAGTAGACGCTTGCGCTCAACAATTGGATTTTTTTTACACTCAACGACTTTTAAATGGTATCACTCAGCTATTTTCATTGTTTACAATGAACGATTTAAATTGCTGTCACTCGCCTTTGTTTTTTGACGCTGGGGTTTTGAAATTTGAAGCGTTTCTTCTGAACGTGTTAAAACGCTCAAACTCGACTATTTTAAATAGACGCTGCCGATGGACAATTGGAATCATAGCCAAGCTAGACATCGAAGTGTGAACATCCTCGTCATGCCGAAGAAAAGTTTGAAGAATGCTTCAAATAAGTGTCCTGGCCGTGGCCGTGGACGCTGACGCAAGGACGATCCATTATACCGACGTCTTTCAGCCTATGAGTAACTTAAAAGTAACGTCTGTCGATGTGTGGCAACGATCGCGTAACGTGCCAACAACACGTTAATCATAGGTTAGAAATAAGTTTCGGGTACGCTAAACATTACCTCGGCGTGTCTCAACTTATGATTAACTTACAAGTAGCATGTGTTGACGTCTGTCAACGATCGCAGACCGTGCATACAACTTGTGGCCAGCGTAGCGGAACGTGCGAATCATACGCCGGCATACGTCGTGAAATTTCAAGCATGAAAAAATTTGCGGACAACCGAAAAGTACAACGTTTAAAGCCAGCGTACAACGACGTATGGCAGTGTTTTTCAGCGTGCTCTCAATGTTATCAAAACTTACCCATAACGTATTCAACGTGTGCCAGTGTTTTAGAAAAAAAATTCAAAAATCGACATACGTTGGCTAAAACGTCAAGGTGTGACTGGGCCTTTAGTGGATACGCCTGGACATTTTCTTAAGTCCACATTCCAACTTGTTTGTATCTTTCATAAAAAATTTTTCAAGATATTTCTACATGACAGGCAATTCTTCTTTATATTCAACTTACTGGTTAAGTTCAACCTGTTTACACATTTAATATACAGGTGATATTTCCATACAGAGGAGAAATATAATTATGTTAATTCGAAATGGATACATACTTAAAACATCATATCATATTTGAGAACATTTTATTTCACGATCAATATATTTTATTTTAATATCAAGTTTTAATCATCATCAATTTATTTATTTTATCACCCCCAAACCCATCATGATAAAAATGTATCGACATCTCCCAAGGGATACTGGATACCATTGATCAGAGTCCCAGGGTCAGGTTTAATGGCAGAGCTGAGCTGTTCAGCGAGTTGAGGCATAAAACTGTATGTGCACTGAGGGCATATGTGGAGGCCTTCGTGTAAGGAATCTGTGAAGGGGTAGACTGTAGAGCATCACCTGTGGTCAAGTGACTCTTCTGCTTTCAGAGGAATTTGTGCATTGCGTTCCTCCAAGCCCATCCCTCGGTGCACTGCAGTTAGCTTGTGTAGTTAAAACTGTATGTGCACAGAGGAGTCCGAATTTAAGGCCCACTGGGCCAGTCACTTTTAGTGGCTGTACCAGTCTGACCCACCAGCTGTGGAGGTTGATGTCAGCAGTGTAACTATCCCTATTGCTGACCCTCCAATCAACTGTGAACCACCTTTGTTTGTGGAAACAGACTGTGGTGAACCATTTGAAAGGTGGTAAAATTTCTAGGATCTGTGGCATCCATGCTGAAGTTCTCAAGGCTGGTGGAAATGTTGGTACTCATGTCGTTGCATGTAGTTGTGTGCTGTTTGGAACACAGGCATCATTCAAACTTCCAAACTGACTGGAAGAGTCATAACTCTTAAATCCTCTGGAATTGAATAACAATACTCTGGAAAAAGACCTTTCATTCAAGCTTCTTGGTCTCATTATCTGCCATGATCCTTCCTGGGAAAGCCACATTTCCAACCTGGCCTCCAAAGCCAGTCGCCGACTGGGAATCCTTCATCGTGTAAAATCCTTCCTCGGCCCACCTGAGCTCGGGACCACATACAAAGCTTTCGTCCGCAGCCTGATGGAGTCCTGTTCTCCCCTCTGGGCTGTTGCTCCTGTATCTCACCTTTCTCCTCTTAATGCTGTGGAAACCAAGGCATTTAGGATCATTGGTATCTCCGGTGGTAAGACTGAGTCTTTTGACCTCTCACTCACTCACCACAGGCAGGTCGGTGGTCTTTCTGTCTTTTACCGTCTCCTCTCTGGTCTCCCCCCCCCTTTGCACTGTCAGTGACATGTCCTCCCCCCCCCCCACAGCCCATATTTCTGCAGGGCACTCAAGCTCTGCCAGCAAGCCTCTTCTGGTAGAACTACCAAAATCATGAATCACTGCTCACCTTAACTCTTTCATTCCTCTTTTTTTCCTGTTTTTGGAATAAACTCCCACACTCTCTTCAATCCCACTCTTCCCTCCAGGTCTTCAAAACAGATGTTCACCTCCATCTCTTATCTTTCCCCATCCAATATCTCGATCTTTTATACCCCCATTAAGCCACACCAAATCCAGCTCCTTCAAATTCCCTGCTTTCCTTCCTGAAAGTCCCTGTAGTGTCCATCTTGTATTCCCCATGTTCCCTACCCCATCCCTCTCCCTTCCACAGGTCTCCCAATGTCTCTGTTCCTCACTGTTTTGTCCTTCCCACTCCCGCCCCTCTTGTCTCATGCCCGCCTTGCTGTGCGTTGTGTGTTCGCTCTCATAGGAGCCTCGACAATTTATAAAAAATACATTAAAAAATTAAAATAAATCGTTGACCTCTTTGGTGTCAAGCCTGACTGCTCTGGGCGCTAGTTTCAAGTCAATCGGATGAAAGTTGACAATTTTTCAGATAAAAATTGATGATTTTAGAAGTTTGACCTTGAATTGACCTTTGACATTTTGACCGCAAAAATCGTTGGTTTCCAATCCAGTGACACAATATGCAAATCTTGTATAAATTTCAAGTCAATCGGATGAAAAATGACAATTTTAGAATTTGACTTCAAGATGACCTTTGACCTCAACATCAATTGGCTTCTCAGTTGAGACCACCTCTACAACTGGGAAATGTTTCATGACGATCGGTTTAGAATTGTGATCTGTCGGCGATAAACAGATAAACAAACGAACAGACAGACAGAATAACAAAATCGACTGACCAATGTACTTGAAAAATCTTCAAGTTTGCAAGTCATAATGGAGCGAAGGAGTGAAGATACCAGGAGTGAAGACTTGACATTGGATCTTCCAGAGTGACAGACTTTCCCTCCTCCTGTTTTGCCTGGCACAGAACCCACTGAATAACCTCATCAATAAACAAGAAAACAATTACTCTCAAAATCCAACAGAGGAACATCCAAAGGAACAGGAAAGGTGACATATCTACTCTCCAAAGATCACTTAAAGCTCTTCACACCAAATGACAAGTAAATGTCAAAACAACCAAAACGAGTAAAACTGTACTCTAACGACATTTAAATAGATTTCAGTACACATAAATGTGCCAAGTGCATATTCTTAGGGGATAAACCAAAAAAAAAATATGGACGACATACATATTGACCAAAGAACAATAATAGAGGAACTGGATATACCTTGAAGTAGAAGAGGGCCATCATATACTGTATATCACAAACAAGGAAGAGCAATCAAACACTTGAGGTGGCAGAGGTAAGAACTTCATTATCCTGGTCTCAAAAAAATCTTGGAATTACGAACCAAAAGCAACCATTGACGAGAACGGCACTTGGTAGAGTGCATACCTCCGTAAGTTTATGTTTTGTACCCCATGGAACAGTTTATGTTTTGTACCACACTGAACACTTTATGTCTTGTATCCCACTGGAAGGCGGGATCTGCATCCAGACCTTAAACAAAATCTATTTTGCTTGTTATTGACACCTGCCAAACTCATCCACCAAGTTTTGTCATAATCCATCCTCAACCTTTTGAAATATCATGCTATATATCGTTTTTGGCCAAAACCATCCTTGAGCATGTTGTGGAACGTCAGCCGAGGCCCTCAGATTTTTTTCTCCACCCTTACTTTTATTTTAACATTTGTTCGCATTTAAATTGGTTTTCTCCACAAACGCTTGAGCGATTGACATGAAACTTTCAACATAGTAGCGCCAACTCATGGATATTTTCTTTCAAAAAAAAGTTAAATGATGATTGAATGGAAAATGCGGCTGGCATTCCCCCCCAAAAATCAGTTTTATGTAGGTATGGGTTGCTGGATGTTTCATATACTGTATCAGAAATAAACGGCCTGGACCTCGCTTCGCACAGCCATGGACAAATAATTTTCACCAATATATATTGCAAATTAAGAATGGAAACGACACCAGAAATACTTGGTTTTTGATCTCTTTCAGTTGATGTACTACATGCGAAATGTACATTTTGTAAACAACATGGGAAATGAAATTTGTTTTGATTTTGTTAACAGATGTAAACAGAAACACATGTAAACCTATTCACAACTTTTGATTGTGGATATAACTTGAATACATTCAAGTTATTCATTCATGAGGTTATTCAGTGGATGAGGTTATTCACTGGTACATATCGGTCACAGATTTGCTGCGTTGGCATGATTTTTACCAATCATAACACAAACATTTCTTTTCCACCAATGTATTTGAAATATTGCTGATATTGTATTGATTTGAAATTTCATTTGTGATATAAGAAGGTCCAAGTGGTCGAAGTGGTCAAGGGTCTATGCTGTCTCATCTGTCTGAAGGGTGTAAGGCATCGACATTTTGTTGAGGTCAAAAGAGTGTTTGGGGTATTTTGGGTCTTTAGGGTCATTTGCGACTTTTGGGTCTTCAGGGTGTTTTGAGTCTTCGGGGTCTTCAGGGTCTTTTAGGGTTTTTGGTGAATTTGGGGTCTTTAGGGTTTATTGGGTTTTTGGGTCTTTGGGGTCTTCAGTTACTTTTAGGTCTTCAAGGTCTTTTGGGACTTTTGGGGGGTTTTGGTGACTATTGGGTCTTTAGGGTTCATCGGGTTTTTGGGTCTTCAAGGTATTTTGGGTCTTTGGGGTCTTCAGTGACTTTTAGGTCTTCAGGATATTTTGGGACTTTTGGTCTTTTGTCTTCAGGGTCTTTGGGGTATTGTGGGTCTTTGGAGTCTTTTGGGTCTTCAGGGTCTTTTTGAGTTCTCATGGACTTTTGGATTTTCAGCATCTTTGGGGTCTTTGTGGGCTTCAGGGTCTGTTGGGTCTTCAGTGACTTTTGGGTCTTTTTTAGTCTTTGGGGACTTTTGGGTCTTTGGAGTCTTCAGGGTCTTTGGAGTCTTGGGTTATTTGGGGGGGGGGGCTTCCGGATCTTGGGTTATTTGGGGGTCTTGGGGATCTTTGGGGTCTGGGTGGGTCTTGGGGATTTTGGGGTCATGGGGGTCTTTGGGGTCTTTTGGGTTTTGGGCATCTTTGGGGTCTTGGGGGTGTTTGGAATCTTTGGGTTCTTCTGGGTCTTTGATGTATTTTGGAGTCTTGGGGGTCTTTGGGTTATTTTGGGTTCTTTTGGGTCTTCAGCATCTTTGGGATATTTTGGGTCTTGGAGGTCTTTGGGGTCTGGGGGTCATTGGGGTCTTGGGGGTCTTTGGGGTATTGTGGGTTGTCGGGGTCTTGAGCGTCTTCAGGGTCTTTGGTGTGTTTGTGATTTTTTGGGTGCTGTGGTCTTGGGTTCTTTGGGGTCTTCAGGATCTTGGGGTTTTTTCATGTCATGAGTCTTCAAGGTCTTTGAGGTCTTGGGATGTTTTGGGTCTTCAGGGTCTTGGGGGTTGTTGGGGGCATTGGGGGACTTTGGGGTCTTGGGGGTCTTCAGCATCTTCAGGGTCTTTGGGATCTTGGGGGTCTTGGGCATCTTTGGGGTCTTGGGGGTTGTCACGTTCTTTGGGTTCTTCAGTGTCTTGGGATTGTGGGGTCTTGGGTCTTCAGGGTCTTGGGGATTCTTTAGGGTCTTGGAGGTCTTCAGGGTAAAGGGGGTTTTCTGGGTCTTGGGGGTCTTCAGGGTCTTTGGGATCCTGGGAGTCTTTGGCATCGTTGGGGTCTTCAGGGTTTTGGGGGGTGTCGGGGTCTTTGGGTTCTTTGGTGTCTTGGGATTGTGGGGTCTTGGGGTCTTCAGGGTCTTGGGGGTTCTTTTGGTATTGGGTGTCTTCAGGGTCTTTAGGGTCTTGGGGGGTCTTTGTTCTTGGGGTGGTCTTTTGGGTCTTGGGGGCCTTCAGGGTCTTTGGTGTTTTGGGGGGTCTTCAGTGTCTTGGGGAGCTTGGGGGGTCTTCAGTGGCTTGGGGTTCTTCAGGGTCTTGGGGGTCTTTGGGGTCTTGGGGGTTGTTGGAGTCTTGGTGGTGTTTGGGTTCTTCGGGGAGTTTGCGTTCTTTGAGGTCTTCAGGGCCTTAAGAGTCCTCAAGGTCTTAGATGGTCTCCAAAGGTCTAAATGGTCTCAGCAGTTGAAAGGGTCAAAAGGTACATTCCAATAGTACATAAATAATAGACATGTAGTCATACGGATGGACGGACAGACCGAGGGATGGAGGGACAGACACGCCGTGACCGAGCTCTTTTTACAGCACGTGCGCTGTATACAATTACACCGAGTTTGAAATGTCCCTGTGTCCCCCCCCCCCCCACGTGCCTCAAGTGAGCCAATGACAGCCGTCCGGTAGATGGCAGTGCGTAACCAAGACGGAAATGGCGACAATTGATGGAAATACCCGAGTATTTCAATGGAGATTTGTGAAACTAATGTGTTATATAATATGTGAAAATCATTGATTTTATTGCTTGATGGAAAAAAACCAAGAAACGCCCCCCTCTCATGTATGAACGAACGAAAGACGTCATTTCCGCCCACCATGGTATTTCGCGCCGAACGCCGAACGCTGAAAGGTAAGTTCTTCTTATGCCATCATTCTCTTTAATATTAGCCATAAACAAGTGTTTTGTCATGCGTTAGTAGTTGAAATTTACTTACAATTATGGCAGATATTGGTGACAAAGTGATAAGTGGTTCTTTCAATAACATAAGTGGACTCATTTGCTTCACCACACGCGCTGTATTGAAGGATTTCACTTATATATAGATTTTGGGGTGCTCATCACGAAAAACCAAAAGAAGCCATACCAATATGGCGGCATGCCATCTTAGTCAGCCTTCTGTCAATTCACAAGTCTTCAGCTGCCATTTCTTTTTTTTGGCTTGCTCAACAATGCCTTGGTTTGGAACAGACCGCAACGATTTCTTAATGATAAAGTTTTTTTTGGAAAAAAAAAAAATTATAGGAAAAACAAAAGAATAATTGATGTTACTTTTTTGAACATTTTTGTTATACTTCACCATACCTAACCCAACCCTCTAAACTGAAGGTTATTGTTTTTACTTCCTTGCTCTATCACCTCTTTTCCTATTTGTTAATTACCCTGCTTGTTGAATCCAACATTTGACCGACTACTCCATGGTCATTAGGTTAGCTTTATAACCCTCTGCAACCTCGCTCAATTTTGCACTCAATTTTGTATCCAAAAATTTGAAAAAAAAAATGTTGAGTAAGTTAAATGTTGGAAGGAGTAAAGTAAAAACAAATAAAACTACAAAGCATTCCAAAAGCCCTCCAAGTCCGCTTTGTACTTGAACTAAACTTGATGAAAACAACAGGGAAAAAATGTATATTTTAATAATCCATGTTCTTTTTATTCTCATCATAAATGTTTGTTGATCTTGGGACATTCCTGAAACCAAGCCTCCCAGCAGGGGGTTATTGACCCATTTTGCTCAACATAATTAATACTCATTGGTCTTGTTTGTGGCATCAACACCACCAATTAAATGAATTCAATTGAGTCGTGAAATTGAAGATGAATTTAATTAAAGTATAACTGTTTCTGAAATACATCATGCATTTGGATATTACTTACTCATAAATAATTATTCTTACTACCCCCCGCCCCAAAACCTTCCCCCACCTCCACCCAAACAATCATTTTTTAATCAATGCAATTATCCTGATCATTTTTGGCAATTATAAAATGCACAAAACACAGAATGTACATAAAAAAAACAAATCATAATCATTTCTAGCATCACAGAAGCAATACTGTGCAGGTACTGTCAGAAAGGATCAAACTGAAGACAAAATCAAAAAAATAATAAAATACAGTAAATGCAATTTTCTTTCCAATATCTTCTGGCTATTCAAGGAAGAATTTACAATTCAAGATATGTGATGTACATGAACGCAAATATTAGTTAACATGACAATACTATATTTTATAATCATGATGATGATGCTTACATTTCTACTCGGTAACTTTCCGACAACAAACTCGGGCAGTTGCAATACTCAAAGTGCGGAAATATTGATGAAGGATTCAACCAAGAGAATATTTTTCATTGTGGGATTTTTTCCCATTGGGAATTCATTCACGATTGATGAATTGTCTTTTACAGAGATGCCTGCGGATCGACACTGTACTGGGTAAGTCGTTTGTACGATCAACATGATGAAAGCAATTCTCCTCGTTGCTAGATTTTTCACAATGCATGTGTCAATGCATCGTGTGACAGTAGTGTGATAACTGTAATTTAACACTATACAGAAGCATAAGATACTTTAATTCCTAATGCCAATCTGAACGTTGAAACAACGTTTGTTCCATGTAGGATGTTTATTCAGGCATTAAAATGGGCTGTCGCCATGGAATATGCCATCAAAGAAATAAACGAAAGGAATGATCTTCTTCCAAACATTACATTGATATATGACATTTACGATTCTTGTTTAAAAATACCAATTGCCTTAAAAAACAGCTTGAAGTTGTTGCAAGAAAACATTTTTTTAGGAAATAAATCCGAAAGTTTGTGCAAGCCAAATATAATGATTGGACCATTTTCATCAGAAATAGCAACGTTTTTGAGTCCATTTCTTACATTATTTAACCTTCCTCAGGTGAGATTCAGTATTTTTATTTTAATGCATTCAAATGTTGTTTTTTAAACTTTTCTTTAGAACATTCAATTTGAGAGTAAATGAGACAATCCATAAGTTTAAAGTTATTCATTTTCTGCCAGCTTTCTTGCATCTTTAACATTCTCATGTTGTTTGCACCTGTAGTGCTCTCATGTTTCTTTGCCACCCATACCCCCTGCCCCCCTCCCCCGCATCCACGCACGACGTTGGTGCATCTGAGCCGTTCCATTACCGCATCATGTCTTGACCTGATCCACCACACCTGTTGTGTTGTTGAGCTCCTCTAGTTGATTTATATTTATCTTGAAGATTTACCTATGAAAGGGCTATCGGATGAAATTTTCGAATACAATTTTTTTTTTTCAGTGAAAGCATGCGAGATAAACACTTATCTTGTAGATGTCGTTTCATTTGCGAAATATTTACGATGCCAAGGAAAACAACATGACCAAACAACATTCACACCATCACAGAAGAGTCGAAGTAAAAATAACGTCGAAGCCTATATGTTTGACCCACTTTACGATGAAGTGAATGAAGAAAGATGATCAAAACTGTCTTCTAAAAATGAACATGACCTCCATCGTACAAAATGAGAGTTTGCTCAAAAATATCTGAGCAGAATATCTTAAATATATGGAAGTACAAAATGTATAATGGGAAGTTCATTTCCAGTACATGTATACTGGATTTTGAAATGCCAACAATGTTCGTCACACTTTAATATTTTCTTTACCTCCTCAAACTTCATTATTAACCTTCGCCATCGAAGATCGGAGGTTACCGTTTTCACCCCTTTCTGTTTGTTTGCTTGTTTGTGAACAGTATTATGGAAAAACTCCTCGACGGATTTCGACGAAACTTGGTGGGGGGAGGGGGTTAGGTATGGTCCAAGGATCATGCCATAAGATCTTGGACTTGGTCCCCCCCCCCCAAAAAGTTGTTGGAGAATTTTCTTTTTTTGCATTTCTTCATGTTTTAAGTGATTTCCAACCCCCCCCCCCCAAAAAAATTGTTAGAGAAAATTTTTTTTTTTGCATTTCTACATGTTTTAAGTGATTTCCACCCCCCCCAAAAAAAAAATTGTTACCCCCCAAAAAAATTTTAGAGAAAAAATTTTTTTTTTTTGCATTTCTACATGTTTTAAGTGATTTCCAACCCCCCCAAAATTGTTAGAGAAATTTTTTTTTTTTGCTTTTCTACATGTTTTAAGTGATTTCCAACCCCCCCCAAAATTGTTAGAGAAAATTTTTTTTTTGCATTTCTACATGTTTTATGTGATTTCCAACCCCCCCACCCCCCAAAAAAAATTGTTAGAGAAAAGAACTATAACTCTGTCAGCACTGTTGACATATTTAATGAATAAGATATAAGGTTCACTTGAGTGACCCAGCAGTATTGGCGGCGTAGGTTTTGCACTCTCCCGAGTGCTCCCCCTCTAGTTTTCCCTGTTTTCAATCAGATTTCTGCTTACTTAAAGTTAACGTATCATCCACACATATACAAATCATCGTACCATCTACAAATTAGTGACTGGGTTTTTTCAGTCGAATGCATTGATAATGCAGATAAACTTCCACAAACTCCTGGCAACTATTCACCTATACTATCCACAAATTAGACCAAAAAAGGAATCAAGAAGCAACAACTAGGATTACAGAATGAGATCGACTTACTTCACCATGACTGCACTCACAGGAAATTTGTAACAATGCGTCAAACTTTGGTTGGGTGCAACTGAGACGAATGGTTCGAGAGTGTTTGTTCAGAGTTTGAAAGGTCAGTGGTTTGAACCCCATCTGAATCATAGTAAAGACTTCAAAACGGTAACATTACGTTTCCTTCCTTGCTTGATGCCTGACATTTAAAAGGGATAAAGCAAGGACAAACAACCATAGGGAGACAAACATGAGTATGCATGCTTGATGGACTTGATGGCTTTCTCTTGCGAATCAGGAACTGCTCGACATCGCCATGGAGTGAGGAAGCACAACGTTTGAGTGATTTCTATCATTGTTCAAAATTATTAATGAGGACAAGTTCAGATCCAGGTGCTGTGTGTATATTATTTTGCTTACATTGTCTCCATCTTACGTCGGCAATCACAAACCACACAGTCGGTTCGACACATTGATGTTGGACCACAGCATTTTACATGCCATCTCCATCCACATGAATGTTTGACTGCAGCAAAACACGATACAGTGTGTTAAGGCCCGGTCACACCTTGACGTTTTAGCCAGCGATGGCAACGTATTAAAATGTATCTAAAACGCTGGCTTACGTTGAACTTTTGATGTTTTTTTTAAAGATTCGGACGTATTCATAGCGACTTGGTCTTATGTATAACGCATTGGTAACGGACACAGAACGTTTCGTTGTGTTATAGATAACTTATACCAACGAATGCTGAACCTGTTGTCGGCCTACACAACCGATGCCCAACGATAGTCTAACTTAGGCATAGCGCGTTGCACGCATCGCCGACGATGTCGTGACGTAGCCTATTAAAAGGCTGACGCACAACGATTCGAATCATAACTGCCGTAGAAATGGAAGTGTCAACATCGCGGTCACACCTTGGCAATCTTGCCAGCGTATGCCGACCTAAGAAAAATGTGTCTAAAACGTTGGGGCACGTCAAATACGGTATGAGCAAGTTTAGTATACGTGAGTACAACGCTAAAGTACGCTATCATTCGTCGTAGTAAGTAGAGTACGTCAAGAAATTTTAAACATGTTCAAAATTTTACGACGTACTCGGCGTATGACACACGTTCCACATGCGATGGGGATAAGTTGTACACACGATATGTGGACGCTGACACACGTCCACAAAGGCTACTTATAAGCTACTCATAAGTCGAAACACGTCGCGGTAATGTCTTTTTTACGCGAAACTTATTTCTAACTTATGTTTGACGTGCTTTGAACCAATTCTTTACGTAGTCCCAACATACATCGACGTATGTAGACGTATTCCAATGACATCTTCCGGTCGACAAAAAAAAAAAATGAACGTGTTTCTAGCTTACAACTGCCATATAAAGACGTGTTACCAGCGGTTTTGGGAATTGGTATATAAAAATGCTGCTCATAAAAGGGGAACCCAACAGTGTTTTCGAGTCCTTTTTGAGTCGATGTCCATGTCAGCAGTATCAGTATCAGTATTAGTATTAGTATTAGTATTAGTTTGTTCATGTTGGCAGTAGTAGGTGAGTGTGAGGGGAGGGTGTGGGTTATGATGGATCATCCTTGCGTTTAACGATTTAACGGTTTAAATGATAAACTCAACGATTTAAATGGCTGCATCTCCACTATTGAAAGTAGACGCTTGCGCTCAACAATTGGATTTTTTTTACACTCAACGACTTTTAAACGGTTCAACTCAACTATTTTCATTGTTTACAATGAACGATTTAAATTGCTGTCACTCGCCTTTGTTTTTTTACGCTGGGGTTTGGAAATTTGAAGCGTTTCTCCTGAACGTGTTAAAACGCTCAAACTCGACTATTTTAAATAGACGCTGCCGATGGACAATTGGAATCATAGCCAAGCTAGACATCGAAATGTGAACATCCTCGTCATGCCGAAGAAAAGTTTGAAGAATGCTGCAAATAAGTGTCCTGGCCGTGGACGCTGACGCAAGGACGATCCATTATATCGACGTCTTTCAGCCTATGAGTAACTTAAAAGTAGCGTCTATCGATGTGTGGCAACGATCGCGTAACGTGCCAACAACACATTAATCATAGGTTAGAAATAAGTTTCGGGTACGCTAAACATTACCTCGGCGTGTCTCAACTTATGATTAACTTACAAGTACAGTGGGGAGAACAAGTATTTGATACACTGCCGATTTTGCAGGTTTTCCCACTTACAAAGCACGTAGAGGTCTGTAATTTTTATCATAGGTACACTTCAACTGTGAAAGACGGAATCTAAAACAAAAATCCTGAAAATCACATTGTATGATTTTTAAATAATTAATTTGCATTTTATTGCATGAAATAAGTATTTGATACATCAGAAAAACAGAACTTAATATTTGGTGCAGAAACCTTTGTTTGCAATTATAGAGATCAGACATTTTCTGTCGTTCTTAACCAGGTTTGCACAGACTGCAGCAGGGATTTTGGCCCACTCCTCCATGCAGATCCTCTCCAGCTCCTTCAGGTTTCGGGGCTGTCGCTGGGCAACACAGACTTTCAGCTCCCTCCAAAGATTTTCTATTGGGTTCAGGTCTGGAGATTGGCTTGGCCACTCCAGGACCTTGAGATGCTTCTTACGGAGCCACTCCTTAGTTGCCCTCGCTGTGTGTTTCGGGTCGTTGTCATGCTGGAAGACTCAGCCACGCCCCATCTTCAATGCTCTTGTTGAGGGAAGGAGGTTGTTGGCCAAGATCTCGCGATACATGGCCCCATCCATCCTCCCCTCAATACGGTGCAGTCGTCCTGTCCCCTTTGCAGAAAAGCATCCCCAAAGAATGATGTTTCCACCTCCATGCTTCACGGTTGGGATGGTGTTCTTGGGGTTGTACTCATCCTTCTTCTTCCTCCAAACACGGCGAGTGGAGTTTAAACCAAAAAGCACTATTTTGGTCTCATCAGACCACATGACCTTCTCCCATTCCTCCTCTGGATCATCCAGATGGTCATTGGCAAACTTCAGACGGGCCTGGACATGCGCTGGCGTGAGCAGAGGGACCTTGCGTGCGCTGCAGGATTTTAATCCATGACGGCGTAGTGTGTTACTTATGGTTTTCTTTGATACTGTGGTCCCAGCTCTCTTCAGGTCATTGACCAGGTCCTGCCGTGTAGTTCTTGGCTGATCCCTCACCTTTCTCATGATCATTGAGGCTCCACGAGGTGAGATCTTGCATGGAGCCCCAGACCGAGGGAGATTGACTGTTATCTTGAACTTCTTCCATTTTCTAATAATTGCGCCAACAGTTGTTGCCTTCTCACCAAGCTGCTTGCCTATTGTCCTGTAGCCCATCCCAGCCTTGTGCAAGTCTACAATTTTGTCCCTGATGTCCTCAGACAGCTCTCTGGTCTTGCCCATTGTGGAGAGGTTGGAGTCTGGTTGATTGAGTGTGGACAGCTGTCTTTTATGCAGATAACGAGTTCAAACAGGTGCAGTTAATGCAGGTAATGAGTGGAGAATGGGAGGTTTGTGGTTTGAGTGGAATGAGTGGAGAATGGGAGTTTGTGGAATGAGTGAGTGGAATGTGGAATGAGTGGAGTGAGTGGAATGTGGAATGAGTGGAGAATGGGAGAATGGGAGAATGGGAGGGAGGTGGAGAATGAGAGAATGGGAGGTTTCTTAAGACAAAACTAACAGGTCTGTGAGAGCCGGAATTTTTACTGGTTGGTAGGTGATCAAATACTTATTTCATGCAATAAAATGCAAATTAATTATTTAAAGATCATACAATGTGATTTTCAGGATTTTTGTTTTAGATTCCATCATTCACAGTTGAAGTGTACCTATGATAAAAATTATAGACCTCCACGTGCTTTGTAAGTGGGAAAACCTGCAAAATCAGCAGTGTATCAAATACTTGTTCTCCCCACTGTGGCATGTGTTGACGTCTGTCAACGATCGCAGACCGTGCATACAACTTGTGGCCAGCGTAGCGGAACGTGTGAGTCATACGCCGGCATACGTCGTGAAATTTCAAGCATGAAAAAATTTGAGGACAACCAAAAAGTACAACGTTTAAAGCCAATGGACAATGTCGTATGGCAGTGTTTTTCAGCGTGCTCTCAATGTTGTCAAAACTTACCCATAACGTATTCAACGTGTGCCAGCGTTTTAGAAAAAAAATTCAAAAATCGGCATACGTTGGCTAAAACGTCAAGGTGTGACCGGGCCTTTAGACACACTGACCATGCAGTATGTTAGGTACCAAACACCAGGTTAGACACATGGATAAGAGGAGAAGAGGACAATAGTGTTAAGATAGAGTTCCAGGATTCACAGTGGTGGGAATCAAATGCTCACATTGGGACACCCACAACAACTAATTTCATCTGTCACCTCTTTCACCAATGGGATCAGCAGTGGAAACTTTGTATGTGAAGAAGTACACATTACGTGCCATCATCATGAGTTGCATCATGCAACTGAACTGCTTAATAGGTGTGGATTCATTTCTTTTTAGATAAGTTACAGTGCTTCCTCAAAGCTCCTGAGTAATAAGAAACACTATCCTTTCTTCATTCGCACATACTCAAGTGACCTTCACTGGATATCTGCCTTGGTACGTTTGGTGGTGCATTTCAGTTGGGAGTATGTGGGTACTCTTGCAATTGATGATGAGTATGGAAGGAATGGCAGGGCCCAATTTGTCAGTGAGGCACAACAAAGAGGAGTTTGTATTGCATTTCAAGATGACTGGAAGCAAATTTGGCCGGAAGGTATTCAAAGAGTTGGTGAGAAAGAGTTTTGGTTACTGAGTTAATTGGAGGATTGAAAATGTTCTACAAAAGAAACAAGACATGGGAACAATTATTCAAGACATGTCGAATAAAAAGAGTGATGATGCATATTTATTAATAAATTTATATACTTTTATTTCCTCATTGTCAGGACTTGTGTATTGGGGAAATACAAAAAAATGTTTGCACATCTTAACCTTATTCCTGCCCCTGCTTGTGTCCAACAGTTGGCCTACTGCTCCATTGTTATTAGATTGCCTTTTTAACCCTTGGCCACCTCGTCGACTCACTCATCTTTGTGCCTCAATTTTGTATCCAAGAAAATTGAAGGAAAATGTTCAATAAGTAAAAGGTAGAAGGGAGTGAAGTAAAAAAAATATAGTACACTGTTGCAAGTATCTCGTTTTTAGAACATTTTGAACCCTTTTCATATTTACAATTCAAATTACATCAGATAAGTGTCTGAGTACTACTACTACCACTACTACTACCACTACTACTACCCTCAAGGATACTCCAAGAGGTTAAAATGTCTTTGCCTCCTGATTGCTTCGCATATCTAGAGAATCCCAATGAGGGTGATGGACCTTTGCAGATGCCCAGCAGCAACTGCATGGACTTTAAAATCTAACCACGACATTGCGAGCTCCCTCAGCCACCACCCACACACAACATGGGTTGCCCCCCTGGTGCAGCTAAAATGTCCTTCCGTGGGATGTCAAGGAAGAACATATCCCTGCTGGTCATGCATTCACTCCACTATATGGCTCTTGCAACCCAACCCTGGTGTGAGATTATTCCACTTAACTTCCAAAGTCATCCATGTTGGGGTTCAGTCTATCTCTACCCAATGCGAAGAACAATGGTGGACTTAAGTTGGAGATTGCTGCATGGTGCCTTAAGCTCTGGAGCCTTGATGCAGAATTTCACAAATGTTCCAGAGGAATGATGCTTTTATGGTGAAAGAGAAACGGTATTTCACATGTACCTTCAATGTCACCATCTTCAGCCAATTTTCTTGCTGATGAAAAACTTACTTTTGCACTGCTGGCTTCACTTCGCACTAACACTCTTCATCATCGGATACCCGGTTAAGAAGCAGAGCAAGTCACGAGTTCTCCTTGTCAACTTTTTTTAACTTGTGCAAAGATGGCAATATATAAAACTTGGAAGGCAAAAATTGAGAGAAATGTGGTGGAACACAGTTCACTGAGCCTGAATGGCTTGATACGCTCACGCATCGTCTCAGAATATAAGGTGGCAGAATATGGTAACACTGTTCAAAATTTTAATGAAACTTTGACCACAAACGAAGCACTTTTTAGTATCTCTCCACAAGGCACTTTGCTCATATTTGTGTAAATATCTTATTTTGGAAATTTGTTTTTTCTTCCCCTCTCTGTCTCTCTTGGTGCTGCTTTCTCCGAAAATGCTCCACCTTACCAACTGCAGTCCTGACCGTGTACTAGCAGGGTTGAGGAGAGCGAGCGACATTAAATTGAATTGCAGCAATTCCAACAAAAGCACTACTACTACGACTACTAATACTGACATTGAAGACTTTAGAAAAGGTTCCTTTTTCCTATATTATATCGGCGTCGATTGGTGGGGGATGGGTGGACATTCCCCCCCCCACACACTTTTTATCAAGGGGGGGACAATATATCGATTGTCCCCCCTCCCCACATTTTTCATTGAATGTAAAATACCTAACACAAAACGAGCTGCTCTAGTACAACCAGGACGAGATGCTCCTGAAATGCAAGAATAAAATTTTAAATCTCTCTATAATTCCAGCAATCTCTGTGTGCATGTTTGTCTGCGACTGCTGTTTCTCGCCAACCACTGGTCCGATCTACTTGAAACTTGCCAGGTATATTGCTGGGGACCCGAGGAGGTACCTTTTCAAGGTTTGATATTAATCGGACAAGTGGTTCTCAAGTTATGGTCTCTGTACTGGCAAGCCGTTTGCGTCTGCTTTGGCTTAGGGAGTTGGACCAAATCATTTCACGTAAATAGAGGGGGGGGGGGGTTGCCCAATACAGAGCCTCTCTGGATCTTTACTTTTTGCCAAAAGCAACAAAAGAAAAAGAACCGTTAGTTTTATTGGTCTATTATAGTTCTATTAAAGATGATAGGTTAACAATTCAACATTGAGAATCCGTGCTTCCCAAGCCATGGTCTCCCACCGGCCAAGCGTCCATAGCGACGTCGCTTTTTGATCCTTCGATGTCGGCTCTTCCTATCATTGCGAAGCAGAATTTGCCAAGCGTTGGATTATTCACCCACGAACAGGGAACGTGACCTGGACATTTTGAGGTATTTTGGGACGTTTTCAGACTTTGTATCGTCATTTTATGAGTGTTTAAAGAAATCGCGGCTTCATGGCCCGGAGCGCCACGCCTCGGATAGTGTTAGGCCGCAATGGCTTGGGGCCGCTTTAGCGACCAAAATAGTTTATTTCACCTTTCTAACTTATATCGCCGGATGCCTGATATTATTACCTGCACGATGATGTGTGTGTTTAATTTTTGTGACTTTGCACCGTCGAGTTATAAGCCAATAAAAGATTTCGCGGCCTGGTATGCTGATTGAGATGGTGGAGCTTGTGCAGGATGACGCGGTTTCACTCTACCGGCTCGCACGAACGAACAGAAAGATATTTTGTAATTCTGTTTTCATATTTCGCAGTCGATAACAGTGGCCGAAATCCCAATGTTGAAAACCGGGTGAAAATCGAAGGAAAGTGGGTAATTTGGCAACTAAATTAGCTCTGAATACTTGGGAAACATAAAATAAAATGCGCTGATTCACTCGCTTTTGTGGCGGTTAATATAAATAATTTTTTCTTCGGTACTTGGACTTAGGGGAGGTATAGACCTACAAAACGAGAGGTATCATTCGGTCGTCAGAACCAATGAGGATTAAATGATAGATTTTAAAAGGTAGCTTTTGAAAAATATGCAAAATTCACCTCAGCGGTTCGGACAAATGAACGGAAAATTATTTTTGAATTCTGTTCTCGGATTATACAGTATCTATAGGGTAGTAATGAGATTACCTCGAAAATCCGATTTAAAAAGGCTTAGGCTAAGAAGCTTTGCCGCGGCTTGCAATTTTAACTTGGAAAAATAACGTTCCGGAAGGAATTTCTCTTCCGCCATCATCCGAATAATTTTCCGTTTGCACAAGTACAAAGACGAAGGATAGACCGACAGAATAAGGATAAAGGATAGACCAAATAAAAATGCCCTGTTACGCAAAAATAACCCTTATAATTCAGAAGTCAAAATTTATTCAACTGAAATGTAATTCCCTTCTCGTTTCATAGAGGATACGGATATCAGAAAGTTTTTCGCGAGAGCATCAAGTAGCACATCCCCGACCACTCTCCTGGAGCAATGAAGTTCCCAGAAAGAGGTGGACGATTCAAAGGAGAAGATAGCAGAAAAGGGTGCATGTGCGAGTACTCGGCCTAATTTCCCAGATCAGCCTTTTCAACCTCATGATGTCAGTTGTATCCCAGTCCAAATACTGCCAAACCGAAAGTTGAAGTTTCAACAACAGTGGTTCAAAGATTTTCTGTGGCTTCATTTTGATCAGAGCATCGGCGGTGTACTCTGTCACACCTGTACGGACGCTTCTCGTGAAAAACTTCCGAACTTGCCCGCTGTGCAGAAGACGCATTTGTCTCAAAGGACTTTCGGAACTGGAAAAAGGCAACAGAAAAATTCAGACAACACGAACGATCAAACACACATAGGCTTGCCTCTGAAAATCTGAAATGTCGCAAAAGTCAACCTGGTATCCATGAGCATCTGAGCAGAAAACTGCTAGAGGAGCAAAGATCTGCACGGTCAGCACTTCTGAAGATTATCACCTCACTACAATATTTAGCCCCACAAGGTTTTGCAATTCGTCTGAAAGATGCCTCTGAAGGGAATTTCAAAATGCTCTTATAGTTGTGGGCCGAGGATGATATAAACCTCAAGACGTGGCTGTCAAGGAAGACGACGTTCACAAGTGGAGAAATTCAGAACGAAATTCTATAGTTGATGAGTCATGCCATCCTCAGAAATATCTGCAGTAACATGAATGAAATGTCCACTCAGTTCGGACTCGTAACTGATGGAACGCAAGATATTCAGGGCAATGAACAGGAGTCGGTGTGTGTGCGCTATGTGACGGATTCCTTTGATGTTCAAAAAGATCTCATCGGCCTCTACCAAGTATTGTCAACAACAGGAGTATCACTTTGTAAGATGTTTCAGGATGTCCTAATTCGGTGTCAACTCCCTATTGAACACCTTAGAGTGCAGACTTACGATGGGGCAAGCAACATGTCTGGAAAGTACAAGGGCTGTCAAGCACAGCTAAATAAAACTCCAACCGCTGGCCAATTATGTTCACTGTGGAGCTCATGTCACCCAACTCATTACATCCAAAGCCCTACAAACTGCACCGTTCATAAGAGATGCCCTTGATTATGTCCAGGTACTCAGCAACATCTACAACAACTCTGGAAAATTCAAGCATCTGTACTTGAATATCCACACTGACGATGCTGACACTCCTTGCCCTACACGGCTGAGGATAATTTGCCCGACGCATTGGTTAACTCGTTCTCCTGCCATGAAATCGATATTGGATAACTATGAAGCGGTACTGGATGCCCTTCAACAAGCAAGTGATGACTTTGGTACGAACACGGCATCGCGAGCCAACGGGATTCGAAACTGTCTTTCAGCAGGAAAGTGTGTTCTCGGTCTGTTTGCATGATTGCCCATTCTCATATACCTCAATAAGGCACTTCAGGGTTCACAAGTTACCGTCTCTGGTATGCTTACTGCTCCAAAGGTAACTGCACAGAATCTCCAATCTCTCCGTACCGACCAGACGTTTAAGGAGGTTTTCGAAGCAGCACAACAGAGGTTCCCAGCAGTTCCAAGTAGATCCAGTGACCCTTCCTAGTAAGCGCAAGCTTCCAAAGAGACTTGATCGAGGCACGCAGGAATACACTGCCAATTCTGCAGAGGAGGTATACAGAGTTGATTTTTCAAAGTCATCGACAGCGCATCCAAGAACTTGAACGGGTACTTCACATCAACCGACCTCATGGCGTATAGGGACTTGAGTGAAATGCTCCTGTCTGGGTCATTCAAACCACAAATAGTCCGCAAACATCCCGAACTGTCGGATTCCCTAGAGCAAGAACTTGGCTTCTTTCGTAACCAGTTCAGTGGTTCATCTGTTGAGGATTACCGAAAGATATTTGTAGACATGGTGCCGGAAGTCCGTGGAATGTTCCCACAGGGAGAACGTTTGCTTAGGCTTGTATTGGTTTCCCCAGCAAGTCCATGCGAAGCTGTACGGTCATTCAGCGCACTCAGACGTATGAAGACTTGGTTACGTTCCACAATGACCCAACAACGCCTCAACCATCTCATGATCTGCCATGTTCACCAAGATCGTCTGACTGCACTTGACCCCCAAGACATTGCTACAAAGTTTTTAACTGGATCGGCAGACAAGAGGGTTCATATTTTTGGCAAGATTTAAGGTAAGTTGACCGT
>NC_140966.1:72180387-72217887 GCF_056783735.1 Eptatretus burgeri
AAAAACTGGATTAAAATGGCCAGATGCTCTGCCAATTGCTCTCATGACTATGAGATATACCGCAAATCGAAACACTGGCTTATCTCCGCATGAGATTCTGATGGGAAGACCAATGAGATTACTGAACTCACCTCCTTTGACTATAAAAGACATGAACGTGCAGCAAATGGACGACACGTTGCTTACGTTCTGTATCTCTCTGAATCATGCTGTAAGAACTTTTTATGCACAGGTGAAACAAGCTCTGCTAGAACCAGCCACATCTGATCATCACAGCTTCAAACCCGGAGACTTTGTTTATGTGAAAATTTACAAACGGAAGAACTCTCTTCAGGCACGTTGGTGTGGGCCATTTCAAATACTGCTAACTACCCATACAGCTGTGAAGTGTAAAGGAAGAGCAACATGGATCCATGCCACACACTGCAAACTGGCACACGGCAGAAAAGAACCCGAGGAGAACATTGCTTCCTGATAACTTTAATGATTCTTTCCATTGCAGGATTATTTGTACTACTAAATGCAGGTGGTGCAATGTGTACTTGGTCTGTTAAACCGATAAGTACTGTCTGTGATCAACGTTATTTGCATGTTCTTTGGAGATGGGCCTATCAGACTACCCACCAAACTAAGCCTAGGGCATTCAGAGACCGAAGAAGCTTAACGAGCAAAGTGGGTTCACCACATGGAATAAACACTTATCTGGCTCTTTCTCGTAAACACGCGAAAGCTTTTAATAAAACCAATTGCTGGGTTTGTACTAAGATACCTCATTCAGCAGTTACTGGGATACCGCTTCTGGCTATACCATTCAATCTGAGTGAATGGTGTGGGTACTGGGCAAAGGAAAGAAACTGGGATAAACAAGATAATAACCTTGACAACCACATCGTTACCAATGGAAATGGAAATTGCCTCCGACAACGAAATTTCAGTAACTGGTTTTGGCCAAATTTTAATTTAAGTAAAATGCCTCCACATTTTATGGTTGAACGGGCAACAGAAAAACCCGAACTATGCTTGGTACAAGAGGCATGGGGAGAAAGAAGATTAGGGAATTCTGAATGCAGTCATTCTCTTCTTCCTCTTTCGGCTTGCTCCCGCTAGGGGTCGCCACAGCGGACCAACTGTCTCCATTTTGCTCTATCCTCCACATCTTCCATTGACACTCCAACCACCCGCATGTCCGCCCTCACCGCATCCATGAACCTCTTCTTTGGCCTTCCTCTTCTCCTCCTGCCTGGCGGCTCCATCTTCAACATCCTTCTCCCGATATACTCCGTTTCCCTCCTGTGCACATGTCCAAACCATCTCAATCTCGCCTCTCTCACTTTGTCTCCAAACCGTCCTACCTGCGCTGTCCCTCTAATATACTCATTTCTTATCCTGTCCATCCTCGTCACTCCCAACGAGAATCGCAGCATCTTTAACTCTGCCACCTCCAGCTCCGCTTGCTGTCCTTTTGTTAGTGCCACCGCCTCCAAACCATACAACATAGCTGGTCTCACTACCGTCTTGTATACTTTCCCCTTCACTCTTGCAGCTACCCTTCTGTCACAAATCACTCCTGCAACTCTTCTCCACCCACTCCATCCTGCCTGCACTCTCTTTTTCACTTCTCTCCCACACTCTCCGTTACTTTGGACAGTTGATCCCAAGTATTTAAACCAATCCACCTTCCCCACCTCAACTCCTTGCAACTGCACCATACCACCACCCTCCCTCTCATTTACGCACATGTACTCCGTCTTACTCCTACTGACTAACATTCCCCTTCTCTCCAGTGCGTACCTCCACCTCTCAAGGCTCGATTCAGCCTGCTCCCTACTCTCCCTACAGATCATGATGTCATCCGCGAACATCATGGTCCATGGAGACTCCAGTCTGATCTCGTCCGTCAACCTGTCCATCACCATTGCAAACAGGAAAGGGCTCAGAGTCGATCCTTGGTGCAATCCCACTTTAACCTTAAACCGGTCCGTCATTCCTACCGCACACCTCACCGCTGTCACACTGTCCTCATACATATCCTGCACGATCCTCACATACTTCTCCACCACTCCCTGACTTCCTCATACAATACCACAACTCCTCTCTTGGCACCCTATCATAAGCTTTCTCTAAATCCACAAACACACAATGTAACTCTTTCTGGCCTTCCCTATACTTCTCCATCAACATTCTCAAAGCAAACATCGCATCAGTGGTGCTCTTTCCTGGCATAAACCCATATTGCTGCTCACAGATCGTCACCTCTCCTCTCAACCGAGCTTCCACTACTCTTTCCCACAACTTCATGGTGTGGCTTAACAACTTTATCCCTCTGTAATTTCCACAGCTCTGCACATCACCCTTATTCTTGAAAATCGGAATCAGTACACTTAATCTCCACTCCTCCGGCATCCTCTCACTTTCCAAGACTTTATTAAACAATCTGGTTAACAACCCCACTGCCATCTCTCCTAAGCACTTCCATGCCTCCACTGGTATACCATCTGGGCCAACCGCCTTTCCACTTTTCATCTTCTTCATAGCAGTCCTCACTTCATCCTTACTGATCCACCCCACTTCCAGATTCACTATCTCCACCTCTTCCAACCTTCTCTCTCTCTCATTTTCTTCATTCATCAGCTCCTCAAAGTACTCCATCCACCTTCTCAACACACTCTCCTCGCTCGTCAGCACATTCCCATTTGCGTCCTTTATCACCCGAACCTGCAGCACATCCTTCCCAGCTCGGTCCCTCTGTCTTGCCAATCGGTATAAATCCTTTTCCCCTTCTTTTGTATCCAACTTCTCATACAGCTCGTCATATGCCTTTTCCTTGGCCTTTGCCACATCTCTTTTGCTTTTCGACGCCACTCCTTGTACTCCTGCCGACTTTCTTCATCTCTCTGACTATCCCACTTCTTTTTAGCCAACCCCTTCTTCCTTATACTTTCCTGTACTTCCTCATTCCACCACCAAGTCTCCTTATCTTCCTTCCTCTGTCCAGATGTCACACCAAGTACCTTCCGAGCTATCTCCCTCACAACTTCTGCTGTCGTTGCCCAATCATCCCACCCATCTTTACCACCATCCAGCGCCTGTCTCACCTCCTCCCTAAATTTCACGCAACAGTCTTCCTCCTTCAGCTTCCACCATCTGGTCCTTGGTTCAGCCCTCACTCTCTTCCTCAACCTCACCTCGAAAGTCATCCTACAGACCACCAATCGATGCTGTCGAGCTACACTCTCCCCTGCCACAACCTTACAGTCACTAATCTCTTTCAGGTTGCATCTCCTACTTAAGATGTAATCCACCTGTGTGCACTTACCTCCACTCTTGTATGTCACCCTGTGTTCCTCCTTCTTCTTGAAATACGTGTTTACCACTGCCATTTCCATTCTTTTTGCAAACTCTACCACCATTTGCCCTTCCACATTTCTCTTGTTGAGACCGTACCTCCCCATCACCTCCTCATCCTCTTTATTCCCTTCCCCAACATGTCCATTGAAATCTGCTCCAATCACCACTCTTTCATCGTTGGATACACTCTCCACCACTTCATCTAACTCACTCCAGAAATCTTCTTTATATTCCATCTCACACCCCATATGTGGGGCATATGCACTGATGACATTCATCATCACCCCTTCAATTTCCAACTTCACACTCATCACTCGGTCAGACACCCTCCTCACCTCCAATACCCTCTTGACATGATCTTCCTTCAGGATTATCCCGACACCATTTCTCCTCCCATCCACACCATGGTAGAACAGTTTGAAACCACCTCCAATGCTCCTCGCCTTACTCCCCATCCACTTGGTCTCTTGTACACACAGTATGTCCACCTTTCTTCTCTCCATCATATCAGCCAACTCTCGCCCTTTGCCAGTCATCGTCCCAACATTCAGAGTTCCAACTCTCACCTCCACACTTCTACCCTTCCCCCTCTCCCACTGCCTCCGGACTCGCCTTCCCCGTCTCCTTCTCCTCCTTCGCCCAGCAGTAGCACAATTTCCACTGGTACCCTGCTGACCACCGGTACCGGTGGCGGTCGTTGGTAACCCGGGCCTCGACCGATCCGGTATGGAAATTCGTTTTGTTGTCCGCATAATGATTTGGCATAGGTTTTTACGCCGGATGCCCTTCCTGACGCAACCCTGGTCGCCTCTTACGACACACAGGGATATGGTACACCTATTCTAACCGGGGCATACACCGGGCCCAGTACAACTGGTGCTCATTTCGCCGACCTCGGAAGGATGGCAGGCTGAGTCAACCCCCTGGTGTTTTCGACTTGGTTTATATATATTTATATATATATAGATATATATATAGATATATATATATATATATATATATTTATATATATATATACACATTATATAAATACATATATATATATATATATATATATATATATATATATATACATACATATATTAATTCAGTGTCCCAACGGGGCTTGAACTCAGGACCTCTTGGGTCCCAAGCCACTGCCCTTACCACTGCGCCAACACCAGGCCTTTCTGAATGCAGTCATTATGTTTATGAAAATCACACGATGGGACCACAAGTCGCTTTAAATAATACATATTTCGTGTGTGGAAATCGAGCATACCCATGGCTTCCAGTTAATTGGAGTGGATCTTGTTTCTTGTCCTTCATTTTGCCACATATGCGCCTGTTATCTAAGTCACCTTTTGAGCATTTGAAACGGGGTAAACGGGGTTTCACGTCAACTGAACTGTTCTTCATGATTTTAATCCCTCACTACGGTGTTGGACAAACGTCTGTGGGATTGGCAGAGTTAGCTGCTTCGCTTGAATTATTGGCAAATAAAACTGCTCTAGGCATGGTTGATATCAACTCGGAGGTCGTCGCCCTACGTGCAGTTTCAATGCAAAACCGAGTTGCGCTCGACCTCATTCTCGCGGCTCAAGGAGGAACGTGTGCTGTAATTAACTCTGAGTGTTGTACTTATATCCCTGATAACTCGGAGAAAATCACGAACATAGCTGACAAGATTAAACAAGAAGGAGCCAAGTATCACAATTATTTCACGAAAGATGGGCTTTATTCCTGGTTTGAAGGGATTTTTGGAGGCTGGGGAACTACCCTATTGCATTGGATTTCCGTTGGGTTATTGTGGATCATCATTGTAGTGGTGCTTGTTAGATGTGCAACAATTACAATGCCGGCCGGCATTGATTGTTTCTTGTCTAAAGAGGAATACTGCTAAAAAGGTGATGGTGGCCCAAGCACCACCCTCATACCCTGGTTTTGAGACTGAGTCCTACGACTCTTTTGAGATAGAACCTGAACTTGGAAATCCATGAGTAGCGCAAATGAATGTGTTCAATATTCACGGGAATTGTCAATCCACTCTTGCTCATCTGCTTTGTTCCCGAAATAGGTTGTCGAAAATCAGCTGTGCAGCCCAACGGGTAGCCTTATCTTCTATCGGCCTAGGGGCCTACCGGAACCTCAACCAGGTCCGAAGCTGTACAACCACATGAAGCCACCTGGCTTGCGGGACAGGAAAGGCTAAGGGACTGAGCTCTAGGATGGGGAAAAGGGGGGATGTGACTACCCAAGAAAATGGGCACACTCAAACGCAAGAGAGAATGCATTTCCAAGTGAAGAGAAAATATATATCGTTAAACTTAACTAGTGTTGCCTTTTTAGGCAACAAGGGGGGAGTGTTGGGGAAATTATTACTCTCTAGACAAGAAACCTTTGCCTCAGTCTGAGTAGGTCAAAGTGTTTGTGTTTTTCCTCTACTGTTCTACTATTTAGTTGTTAAGGCCTACCACCTACTTATAATCTTGTCTTTCTTTGACACTTTGGACATTGCTTGGGATTCTGAAAGTACAAGGTGACCGGGCTGATAAGCTGTGCATTCTGTTCTTGCGATCAAAGGCCTCTCTGCTTATAAAATGGAATGGATATATGGGGAGGGGAGATGATCTGAGCGAGAGCAAATAAATGGTACAGAAGAAAGAACTCCTTGTGGACATTGATTATTACTGGACTTCTGTGGTTTATTTTATCCCGATACATGCAACACTGAGTCGGCTAGACGTTGAATCCTCGAGGAGGTCAAGATCCCTCAACAATCAAAAGAATCCTTTCGATCACGACGCGGTTCGAGGGTAAAAATCCACATCACTGTGATTCTGTGTTTCTGACTTAATTTTCCCCAACACATTATTTTTGTGCATTCTGTAAAGAAGGGGAGTAAATTATGTGATCTTGTTCATGTTATTTTGGCCTTTGCAATACTTACAATATATAAAACCAGAAAGGCAAAGATTGAAAGTGATGTGCTACACCATACAGTAGCTTTGCATGCCTGAGAACTTTATTATGTTCATGTATTATTTCAGAATTTAAGGTGGCACAATATTCCCAAACTATGGAAAAGTTTTTTTTTTAATATTTGTAAACTTGGCAGTGTCTCCCCACAATGTTCCTTACTTTTACTTGTCTAACTATGACAATTATTTTTGCACATACTGTTTTGTTTCAGTCTTGCTCCCTTCTGTACTGTACTGAAATGGGAGATGCTTAGCAGGCAGACACGAAGCGGAGGAACAGTCGAGCCGGGCTGTGTTGCACGAGTGCGAGCGCGGGCGTACTGTGCCCGCGGCTCCCCTTTATTCCGTACTCGGTACACTCACGAGCCGGCCGACTCCAGCATTACTACGACGCCTCAGACGGCGCGCACACCTCATATCCCTTGCCGACCCCCACGGCCACCTCCCATCATCACGCCCACCATGCAACATCACCATGCCCTTCCCCATAGGCCCGCAGACTCCACCACACTCCTCCCCCCTAAAACTATGATTATTAACTGATTACCATTATAAGAAGCATGCAGAACACGAAGGACTTCGTATAATAATCATGGAAATAAAATGAAAATAGCAAAGTATAATAGCACACCACATCATATAATGTGTCGATGCGAGCGAGTGGAGCAGCAAAGGTCAGGTCTGACCGCGTTACCGATATGAAGCAGCAAAATGAGAAGCACAGCAGCATTATGCAGCAAAAACGCCCCCAGGCGGCCCATGCTGACATGACCCTGGCCAAGGTCGTAACGACCTCTCGAGCCAACCTCCTCCGGCCCCATCAAACGCCTCCGGCCCCCTCCCCCCAGGCAGACCCGACGTAGATAAACATCCCGAGGCCGGCAGCCCGCTATCTGGAAGTCGTGGCGCCAGCCTTAGACCTTGGCCGGGGGCACTGAACAGCGCCGCTGGCTGCATGCATTTAATGCGCCAAAACAACTCACGCACCACAATCAGTTGAGACGCCAACGCCCGTCCCAACGGCCTTGAGCGAACACAGCGAGTTGCGCTCGCAATCAGAGGTGGGGGTAACGCCGACCAGGGCACCAGTCTTGGTTCCAAGTCGATCTCCGAGACCCACACGGCCGCGAGACGGGAGCAACTCCACTTAAACCACACTGCAATCATAGGCTCGTTATAAATCATTACGAATAATATTCGAAGCATCGCAAATTCATTTTTCCGTACAGCGCGCTTTTTTGATAAAATCCCAGCACATGACAAAGCAATTACCTGCGGCCCGGGACAGTGGACGGCCAACTCAACCTTTTTATTTGCCACCACCGCCCCTGAAGCCCCTACATCACATTGATCATAATCCAACTCCCATTGACTGATCTCCGCCACATCCACTTTTACACGAGAACTGCTGGCATTTATTTCAACAACATTAAACTGCATCACTAGAGCAAGGAAAAGCACATATGCCATGAACAACAACCCACAACCCGCATCACGAGTCCGCTTCTTGGTTGTCGACTCGATGTTGTGACTCGCGACTCCCTCCAACGCCACGGGCCCACCGTCACCTGTCGAAGCTGCCTGCACCACACCGACGCGCATTGCCTCACAAACCCTGCCACAGCGCGGGAACTCATCGCGAGCGAAGCGCGGGAACTCATCGCGAGAGCTGATATGGCTCTCGCCGCCCGCCAGAGCCTCGCCCTCGGTACTCGACGAAGGCCTCGAAGAGAGTACTGGCACATCTGGAGGTACGAACCGGAGACCCAGTCCGAGGTGCGCCAACTAGTCTCGACCCAACAGGGGGGCCCCTCCCCTCGTACAACGAACACCGAGAGCCGGGCGCGTCGATCTCGGTAGCGCACTGAGACGTCGGCCCTCGCAAGCGGTGCAATCGCCTCACCGGTGTACGTGTATAACGACAAGGCCGTCTTGACCAGGCGAATACCGTGAAGACCACGAGCCGCCCGCTCATCCATGACCGACACTGCTGCCCCGGTATCCACGCAAAACACAGTCGGTTGGCCATTCACTTCGACCTCAACCGTGAAAGGCGTCGTCATCTCCGAATCAACGGAAAACAGACTCAACCGTGGTTGCATCTCCCGCTCTGGCTCGCCGGCATTGTCAGGCCCCGGTTGCAGGCCGATCTCCAGGTCACTGGGGTCCTCTCGCACCTCGTCATCCAAGACCCCAACGGAGGCCCCCACCATCCGACACACACGCTTCAAATGTCCCACCTTGTGACAATGCAAACACACGGTGTTCTTATACGGGCACATTTGTCGCAGGTGCGGACCCCCACACCCCCAGCAGCCGCAGAAAGTCCCTTCGCTCCAGGTGCGACCGTGCTGCGGTGCCCCCTCGCTCCAGGCGCGACTGTGCTGCGGTGCCCCCTCGCTCCCGGTGCGACTGTGCTGCGGTGCCCCTTCGCTCCCGGTGCGACCGTGCTGCGGTGCCCCTCGTCCCGCACCGCCAGGCGCGCGTGCGACCTGCGGCACTTGAGCCACCGCTCGGACTCCGGGCTGCGTGACTCGCGGTACTTGTGCGGTTACCGCATTGACTTCGGGATTAGCCGCCATACTCCAGCTGGAGCTACTCATTGCGTCCTAGCCAGCAATGGCACGGACATCCGTGAGCGTCTGCTCGACAGACGAAGCAGTCACGACCGCCGAGTCGAATGTGATGTCGGTTAATCGCAGGATAGCCGCTACCATCTTTGCGTCTCGCAGACCAGAAATAAAACGATCTCTGAGCCTTGTGGGACGCTCCTCTGCCGTGAATTTGCAAGGCACAGCCGAATGCTTCACTCGTGCCACGAAGTCCGCCACGCGCTCCTCGCCACCCTTAGCGAGATGATCGAACTGGAACCGCGCGAGATGTAACGACTTCTCCGGCGCCAAGTGGGTCTTCATTTTCGCCACGATGTCCTGAAAGGATAGCACATCATCACTGGGTCTATTTGGAGCCACCAAATCACTCAGCAGGCGGTAGTGCTCCGTTGATAGCGAGGCGAGCAAGATCGCCTTGCGTTTCTCTTCATCCTCTACATCATTCGCCCGAAAGTAGCAACCTTACTGTTCAGAAAACAACTCGAATTCATCTCCCCCGAACACGGGTACACGTCCGTGTGCCATGCCGCGACCTTCCGCCATGCTCCGTGAGACACTTGGCTCCGTAGCTTGGAACCGCCCTTACACACGCCGATCCGCAGATCCTCGTTCGCCAACTGTACTGTACTGAAATGGGAGATGCTTAGCAGGCAGACACGAAGCGGAGGAACAGTCGAGCCGGGCTGTGTTGCACGAGTGCGAGCGCGGGCGTACTGTGCCCGCGGCTCCCCTTTATTCCGTACTCGGTACACTCACGAGCCGGCCGACTCCAGCATTACTACGACGCCTCAGACGGCGTGCACACCTCATATCCCTTGCCGACCCCCACGGCCACCTCCCATCATCACGCCCACCATGCAACATCACCATGCCCTTCCCCATAGGCCCGCAGACTCCACCACACCTTCTTATCTAGCTTGGTAGTACTTTCTATTTAAAATGCTCCACATTGTCAACTGCAGTTATAACCATAGACTTGCAGAGATGAGGAAGTCGAGCAAGATTTAAAAGAAAACATGTCTGCCTGAGCTTTCTTGCACCCTGAGCACAAGCCTCTAAAGCCATTCTAACAAAACTACTACTAATATACTACTACAATTATTTCCTCTTCCTTGTGGTATTGGCCATGGGGTAGGTGTATCCAAAGTTTTTTTTTCATGAATCGACTGGCCAAGTCTGATGTTTCAACTGAAGGCGGCATGCATTTGTAATTTGTTCGGAGTACCTGCGATAACTGACCTACTCTTTGTAGATCACTGTGGGATATTCAACGTACACCAGCTAATGCTAGCAAATGGGACACTCTTGCTTGCGGAGCATCAATCGAACAGTTTATTGTCTTGGAGAGAGTCAAACCCAGGCTATCAAATGTAAGTGTGCTACGTCTGTACTTTCCTTTTGGACAATAATAACAACAATAGCAACAACTGTTGTCTGTAAATTAAACCAATCCATAACACATCAAACAAGTAAATTCTTCCATTAACACAGGGGCTTGCTTCATATTGTTTCATCAATGAAAAAGAAGAGAAGAAAAACAGTCTTTTTAAGTCCCTGAAACATCCGTGGTTCATGGTCTTTGATGCAATTTGTATTCACTGCAATTGCTTTGTGATATAGGTTCTGGAATGAAATCTACACCAAATTACTGTTGATCACATTATATTGAAATTGAAGAGATGAATTGAGAGCCACGATATTGATAAGGAAAAGTATGGTTATTCCAAAATAAGTCTTCCATTCAGGGATGATGACGACCAATATTTATAGCTGTTGGAACTGGCTTTAAAGGAGTTTCCTCATTGTGTTTATTCTGGGTGCTCAAATATTCACAAATAATGGAAAAATCTTATGAACCATTCCCTCAATGAGCAGATATAACATTTAACGCAAGGCAAAATCCATGGAACAGCACAAATGATGGGGAATTCATTCCAATAGTCATTCAAGCATTTGGATTGATTTGGGGCAGGGGAGGAGTGCTTGAATGGAGGCATTGACAGCCTTTGACAACAATGTGTTGACTGCTTGAGTGGAGAAAATTGCATTATCAATAGTAACAGTGCGCTATATCAAGTTTCTCATCTACCTATATAAAACACAGTGTGTATTTGTCTGACCCCTTCATAAGGACTATTCAAGAAGGGTTTTAAAGTCCAATCTTTTAACATGACTGTGTGTTCATTGGTCTATTTTTTCAGGATAAAAAACTCGAAAAACCTTTTTCAAAAAAGAGTAATTACATCTCTTCCTTTGGAAGTATTGACGGTGACTTGAAACCGGGCCTCATGGGAGGTGTACAGAAGCGTTTTAAAATAACAATAAATACAAGGCACAGTGTGGTGAAATTCACTACACATGATGTGCAAGATGCGCTAAGTATAATGTGTGTTCATTTACATCTGTAGGATGTCAAATAATTAGAGAAGATATAAGCACACCTGATGCGAGGCCGAGGATTCAGACTTTGGCACGCTTACGAGGCTGGACCATCAAAATAAAACTTCCCAGAATATAAAGAAAATAGGGTCACATTTGTGCATGTAGTGTTTTTAAATAATGCTTTTTCTTGCTACGAAACATCATATCTTCCAGTTCACTTGAATATTTTGAATAAAATAATTCCAACCCATCATTTTTAACAGGCTTTTATACTGGTGTAAAATAAATAATAAAATGTGTTTTATCAACTTGTGCATTCATTCGTTTTAGAGGCATGACACTGAAGAAGGCTTAGGTATATGATGTCATTGGCCTGTAGCACAGGATCTGCCATTTTCTAAGCCCATGGATGCATAGAATGAGCCTAAATGGTGCAGTATACGAGTTGGAGGTGGATGAGCAAAGCACGGTGGGACGTGGCATGGCTGTGATAATCAACGAACCTGCTTTCTTTGTCTGTGTTTAGCAAGTTGTGGAAAGTGTAGCTTATTTATTTATTTATTTATTTATATATATATTTTGTGTTTATGTGAGGATGGAAGATGCTCAACTCATGAATGTGAATGGTGCTGCAGCATGGGTGGGACAGGGGTGGATTGAAGGTGTGTTTAACTATTTTTAACCACAGCTTTATCTTAATTCAATATGATGGACAATGCAATACTCCATGAAGGAAATATATAGAAATATCGAAATTAAGTGTATAACCCAGTGTGTGCCTAAAATATGTCTTTTTCTCAGTGAAATTAACTTTTCAGCTTCACCCTTTGCATCCTAGAAGCCATTTTACCAGCCGCTATTCAAACTTCCATATGCTCTTGCGGCCATTTTACCAGCTGCTATTCAAACCTCCATATATCCTATTAGCTGGATTTTTCTCCAGGGTGCCAGGGGTGGGGGAGCCGAAAGTCCAAGGAGCTCAGGGTTCAAAGTGTTAATAAAATCCCATTTTACGAAAAGACTCATCACAACTTTTGGATGGACAGTTTATGATGCATTGACTGGCCATCCAAAAGTTGTGAAATGTGTTTTATACCAGAACGTTGGAACAGGTTTCACGATATTGGTTTTCGAAAACACAGGAAAAACTCTTAAGCACAAAAAAGAGAAATCTTCCAGCAAACTGGAACAATTATAGCTCTGAAATTGGAATAATCTGAAAAAAGAGTGAAATTAGAGATGAAATCATTTCAATAAATATGTTTATGTTTTTATAAAATATTGCCTTTACAGTTTTGTACCAAGTCTTTGAAGATTCAGTGCAACCATTTCTTGTTGCCAAACTTCCTGAAATGCAATGCAAACCCCATTCTCTTCAGCCTCCTTTACAAATTGAGCCCTGCCATTCCTTCCATATTCATCGTCCACTGCCAGGCATCCTACATACTGCCAACCAAGATGGATCACTAAGCGTACAATTGCAGATGACCAGTGAAGGTCACTTGGATAGGTTCGAAGGAAATAGGGAAACTGTTTCTTATCACTCAGGCACTTGCATGCGACAGCATAACTGACCTGCAATATTGAAATAAGAAACAACTTAAAGTTGATCAAATCTGTGATGATACAAGGAAATACATTGAACTTCAACATAAGAGAGGGATGGAGATGATTGTCGGGTGAAGAATTAATAAACATTAACAGCAATTACAGATGTTCGGCAACTATTCAAAACTGCTGTAAAACGTTTTGACAATAACGATGGCACAGACTTGTAAGTAAAGTAAACTTCAAGAAATCTACCTGAGGAAGGTAAAACAAGGTAAGAAATGGGCTTAAAAATTTAGCAATCTCAGATGAGTAAGGCCCAATCAGCACACGAGTCATGCGGAAACCTTCTGGATTGTCTGATTTATCACCTGATTTATCAAGTGTCTGCAAAAACCCAAGACTGTTTTGTAAGGCAATTGGTATTTTTAAACAGGAGTCATAAATATCAAAAGATAAGGTGATATTTGAAAGAAGTACATCATTTTTGTTGATTTCCATGATTGCAAATGCCATCACCATGGCCCATTGTAATCCTTTAGCATAGATCCTGCAAATTGGATTATTTAAATATTTATTACAGCCAAACTAAATTCAAACACTTAGATGCTGGAAAGCTCAAATTGGTCATACAAAAATGTATATAGAATTATCCTATGGATCGAGAAAATATTTTCAAGGTTGAATGTTTCTTTTACATTTTCAAAAAATATGCTTACCCTGAACATGATTGAAGCACAGGAGCCTCCTTTAAAGATGAATCTATATGCATCGTCGAATGTTGAATTGGAAAAAGTCCTCCAATTAAAATATTTATGTTCTTTAAATAATTCTTCAGATCATTTCCATTTTGAGAATTGCAGCTCCTTCCAGCAACAGTCATCATATTAGCATGCGTCAAAAGCAGAAGTATTTTGGCTGAAAATAATAAATTGCCGTCAGTTCAAAAACAATTAAGATCTGGATGCTACTGTGTTGAAAACAAAACTTAACTTACCTGTGCAAAGTGTGCAGAGAATATGAACTAGAGTTTTTTTTTTTTTTTGCTGAATCAAAATGCAAAGGTCTAAAAGCAGCCAAAGAAGTCCCAAAGACTTTTAAGTCTAAAAGGTTCTTGGAACCATGAAATAGTTCGAGAAACACCAACTTTCTTTTTCACCACATAACGATGTATAATTTATAAGGAAATATTTTTTCCTCCTAATTATATTACTTGTTTCTTAAATAGTGTGAAATCCTTAGCGTTTCTTCGACTATTGTGAGCATCAATCTGATTTGTTGAACACCACACGTATGGTTCAGTTTAAAATTGAAGAAGCAACTGTGCATTTCAACATAGGTCACTTTCTCGGCTGACATCCCCCCCTCCCCCCCCCCAGCAACCACGACCATTGGGGTACACTGAAAAATATTGTGCATGCGAGATAAGGATTGTAAGATGAAATGGCTCCAAAAAGCTTCCAAAATAAGTCGAAAATACTTGAAAATTACCAGAGAGAAAGGGATGTGGCTCTGCACAATGAAAGAGTTGGAGAACTTTCTCAGCTCACTGACAAGGCTGAGATATTGGAGCCACCCATACTGCAGACTCTCGGTGATATGGACCGGTTCAAGGCCTGAATAACTGTGGATGGGCATGTGCTAACCAAACCCTCGACCATCGATGCTCGTGAGTGGACTTTGAACCTTGTGGGAGTGCCTCCTGAGAACATGGCAGGGTTGCTGGTGTATTTAATGGGAATCTGCAAATGGAAAGATGATACTGTGCTTCATTACCAACAAATTAAAGTCTACCAACTCTTTGACAAAGGATATCTTCATGCAGTGACAATACACAAAGCTTGGGCCAGCTATATTTACATGAGAGGCAAACTTCCCTGAGGGAGACACCGTATCTAGTTTGGGTTCTTTTTAAGAGTGATGGAAAGGTCATATATTTGGTTTGTGAAGGCATAGAGTAAATTAAAATCAACTTTTAAAATGATGATATTTACAGTTAATCACGTTTGGATGAAGGCGGGGGGGGGGGAGCTGGAGCTGTGAGGCTTGTAAATATTTTTGGCTTTGAGCCAAAAGAGAAATTACATGAGATTTTTGCATCTATTACGACAAGAAGTGTGTGTGTGTGTGTGTGTGTGTGTGTGTGTGTGTGTGTGTGTGTGTGTGTGTGTGTGTGTGTGTGTGTGTGTGTGTGTGTGTGTGTGTGTGTGTGTGTGTGTGTGTGTGTGTGTGTGTGTGTGTGTGTGTGTGAGTGATGACTGGCACCACTCACTTGTATTAACATGAAATGATAGGAACTCGGTACCTCTCATCCACAGATGCCTTTCAAATTTGCCATATTTTTTGTGAGTCAAATCATCCAGGATTACAACAATTAGGGTTAACCATTTTGAAATTGCTGCTCTTTGCTTAAATGCTGAAAAAAAAATTTTTTTAAGACTATTTGAGTCAGATTACGCCCCAGAAACGACAGGTTAAAAGTGCCCCAGCGAGAGTAGGTGCTGGGGTGAGAATATTACAGTGAGTCACTGAAATCGCACACTCAGCACATGCACCGAAGGCCTCGTTTGTGTTTCTACGTCATTTTGAAAGTCCCGTATTGCATGCGATTTTCTTTTCTCCATGCTTTGAATGCATCTATAAAATATGAAACGTTTTTGATAGAAACATTTTACTTTTTCAGTTCACTTTGTTTACATACCTTGCCAAGAGAAACCTTTTGAAAGTGAGAATAATTTAAAGCTCAGCATTTTTCATGACGGAGAGCACAGCATTTTTCATTTCAGCAATTCAATTTAGAGTTTTCTTCTTTCTCCAAACAATTTTTATATTGTTAATGCTTTAACCTCTCGACAGCAAAGCAACATATTATCAGTATTTAATGGTATTTCTAAAATATAACTGATAATTAGAGTTAACAATTGAAGTTTACTGATTGATTCCCTTTCGAGAAAATAACACATTTATATTTTTTGTAAAACAGCTATTATATAAATTTGAGGCAGGTGCAGTTTGACTAACTTTTCCATGGGGAAAAGGGGAAGGATAATGAGTTTTTCAATATCAGTTATGGCAAACTTGTTGTTAAGTCAAATAAATCAAGTTTGTCAATTCATCTTCACCAAATTTGTTTCAATTACCTGTAGTGGTGGGAATTGGGAGTACTTTGTCAAATATACAGTATGTGTATGTATATGTCTGTATGTATATACAAAACATGTGTATATATATATATATATATATATATATATATATATATATATATATATATATATATATATATATATATACATATATATACATATATATATATATATATATATCATGGTGTTGGCACAGTGGTTCGGGCAGCGGCTTGGGATCCAAAAGGTCCTGAGTTCAAGCCCCGTTGGGCCACTGAATTAATACACCAGGGGTTGACTCAGCCTGTCATCCTTCCGAGGTCGGCGAAATGAGTACTAGTGTACTGGGCCGGTGTATACCCCGGTTAAAATAGGTGTACCATATCCCTGTGTCGTAAGAGGCGACCAGGGTTGCGTCAGGAAGGGCATCCGGTGTAAAACATGTACCAAATCACTATGCGGATCATACGGATGATCCGCTGTGGCGACCCCAAACGGGAGCAGCCGAAAGAAGAAGATATATATATATATATATATATATATATATATATATATATATATATATATATATATATATATATATATATATACATACATACGTTTTTAAAATTGACAGCACCAAAGAACCTCGTATAGATTTATATAAATTGATATAATTTGTAGCTTGTAGCTTAGGAAGAGAAGTACGAGCTCTTGCATTAGCATTGGGTCTTCTCCCTTGAAAAACAATGTGAATTGGCATGCATAAGACCTTCAGTACCACATTATTGGATATTGCCTATCTCCTCCACGAGTGCCTCTTATTTTATGCCATCTCAATCATGCCACCTGACCAGTTTGTCCATTGTTGTTCTTTGTCTCTCTTGCTCAGTGCTTAATTTCTGCATCATATAACTTGAGTAATGCTTGAGATTTTCCATTGGGACCATAGTTTGTACTAGAGCATCGCTGCTGCTGAAGCAGTGTCCTAGGCTATTGGGCATAATCCTGGATGGGTCGCCATTCCGACGCAGGATATTCAAATAGCTCAATCATCACAGCAAGCTGGTACTCATTTTGATAACCTCGGAAGGATGACAGGCTGAGTCAACTCCATCTAGTATTAATTGAACAGCTTTAAACTCAGGTCCTAAGGATCCCAAGCTCGCCACCCTTACCATTGAGCCAACATCCATCCATCCATTGGGACCATACTCTGTGCAGAGCATTGGTGCTGCCTAAACAGTCTCCTTGGCTATTGGGCACAATCCTGGACAGGTCGCCACTCTGACACAGTATACCAGCAAGCTGGCTCTCATTTTGTCAACCTAGGAAGGATGACTGGCCGAGTTAACCCCACCTGATATTAATTCAACAGCTGAGTGGGATTTGAACTCAGGACCTTAGGATCCCAAGCCTGCTACCCTAATCATTAAGGCAACACCAGGCAAATTTAAGATAACCAAGACATTATGTCTGCCTTCTCACTCTAAGATGTGCTGAATTGAGAAGGGATGTAAATACTCATACATCTGTTATGCCTTTCAGTGGTCTGATCAAGGTTTCCTTAATGAGGCCCAATTTTGTCCTGCTTAATAAGCTTTGTTAATCAGTGAGTATTGCCACCTTGTCATCATCTTTCATATTACTAGGATCATGCTGAGGATAGGCAAAGGAAGAAGCAAAGTCAACAAAGGTTGTCGGGCAGCCACACTTCCAATTAAATCCCTTTGCGCTTCTTCGTTCGTATACAACACAAAGGCTGCAAGGCAGCATCATTGGCTGAGAGCTGGGCTGTGTTGCTGATGCAATGGAAATTGTTCAAGGTGCCGGAGACAGCTCACTAACTCTTCGTGAAGGACACCATGGGATCTTTAATGTCCAACAACAAATGCTGGCAGATAAGATGTAAAAATGTTAACACCCTTACTTTCAGCTATGCCACGATTTGCATTTCCACGGCATGATCTTCTATCATGTGGAGAACTCACCTTGAAGTAATTACAATTTTTGAGAGTTTGGGCCTTCTTTATTGACTGCTTATATGACCAGTTTTACATAACTTCCTCAGAGTCTTGAATACAATCCATACTGAAACTTGAAGTTGGACTGCGTTGTGCTGCATGCCAGAGTAGCCTTCTTTAGCTCTGACTTTGATATCAACACAGTTGTTATGTGATATTTCCTTTCTATGAAGTATAGTATTAATGCCTTTTCCTTGACCCATCCCTCACATACTCTAAAAAGGCCAGAGAATCATCCATGATTTCCGATGCAAGACTGTAATTATAGATTCTCATGGTCTTTCTCCCTCAACTCTCCCCACCCACCCTTCTCCCTCAATTCACCCGCCTCACTCACCCTTCTCAAAGTTGTCCTCCCCCTCACATCCACAAAGCTCCCTTCTTCTCCTGCCCTCTCTCCTCCATCTCATCACTCAACCTCCTCAAATCCTCAACTGCCTTCTGCCCCCTCTCTTATTACTTCCCACATTACCTCAACCCAGCAACACAGAGCCTTTTCTCCTCCTCATCCGGCCCCTACTCGAGCTCTTTTGCAATCCCCCACACTCTTTCAACAACTCTTCTTACCTCCCCCCTCCTCTCTTGTCCTACCCTCCCCCTCCCCTCCCATCCCCTGTACCCAAATCCTCCTCCCCTCCATTTTCATTAAGAGTGTAGATCTCAAATATCCAGGTTCTTCGCTCAAACCTTATAAATCCTACCATACAGGTTGCTACAGACAAACCAGACATAATCTGCTTCACAGAAACTTTCCTCCCTCAAAACGTCTCTGACTCCCAAGTATCTCTCCCTGGTTACTCCCTCCTCCGGTATGAGAGACCTGAACCTCGTCCTGCTGGAGGAGTTGCTCTCTTCATCAGACTCTATTCATCACTCTTCATGTACTGCTCTCACTCCCCCCACACCTCCAGGAATACCTCTGGCTACGGCTTCCCTCCACTCCAACCTCATGTTTGAATGTGTACTGAACCGTCCACCTAACAGTGATGACTCCATCTACACCTCACTATCTGAAAACATGGACCAACTTCTATCCTCTCATCTGAACTCTCTCTTCCTCATATGTGGTGACTTCATTGTCATCATGCCAGTTGGCTCGGTGTGGGAACCTCTCCCACCTGCCAAGGCACTTCAGCAAAAGCTTTCTGCAACTCATTGGGACTGACTCAATCGGTCAATTTCCCGACCTGGATCTCAACCAATGGTATTCCATCTCTTCTGGATCTGATTTTGACAAACTTCCCTGAAAATATCTGCTGTTCTTTCTCCGCTCCAATGGGTTCTTCTGACCACGTGCTTGTCAAAGTGGACATCTCTGGCTGTTATCAGAGAACCATTTCAGCGCCGTCGAGTCTGGCATTTCACTCAAGCTGACTTGCAGGGTCTCCAAGCAACCATTAAACTTCGACACTGGTTTCCCTTCGCTACTTTCTCCAACATCAACTCATCCTCGGAATTCTTTCAAAGAAAATTGCTCTCCCTCATGCACAGATTCATCCTTTTGTAGACTCCTTCAGACCTCCTCTTTTTTAATGCTATCAAGGGTGATGAAGGTTGTGCTCAAATTTCATTGAAATCGTTTGTGTAGTTTCTTAGAAGGAGTTGCAAGTACTTGCGGACAGACGGATGGATCGAAGACGCGCCATCCCATAAGCTCCCCTGAACTACTTAGCAGGTGAGTTTAAAACCATCCCTGGGAATATTATTACAAATGAACTACAGTTGGAAGCTGTCCAGATATCAGTGACGATCCTGAAGAGAGCCCTCGGCACAAAACTTTGAGAACAGAAAACTTCACAGCTTAGTTTTTGAATCATGACCCCTCACCAAAATGAATGTGGATGCTTTGAGCCTGCCCTGGGAGGACTCCATTCCACATTCTGAAACCCGCTTAAGTTTATACCAAACACACGCACACACACACACACACACACACACACACACACACACACACGCACACCTGATCGGTATCTGTTTCAACTCTCGACACCCACCCACCACACGTGGAGATCTCTCTCTCTCTCACACACACACACACACACGCACACACACACACACACACACACACACACACACACACACACACACACACACACACACACACACACACACACACACACACACACACACGCTTGGCCAATATCGCTATTTTTTGGGGAATCCGCAGGTTGGAGTCAGTGTGATTACTGACTAAAGTACTGCATACAACCCAGAAACCTTGAGTAGCTTTAACCGAAAAACGACGTTATATTTATATAGACGTTTCAGGGAGATGTTCACAAACATTATTCTTTATAAACACCTGTGTGTGACGGGTGGAAAAAACATTGGCTCGGTAATTTAGAAAACATGTTATTATGGCAAACGGGTCAGAAATCGGGCATTATCAAATCTATTTTGCGTTGAAACCCACAAAGAGAAATATTTAACCTTTGTAAAGCAAATCCTATAACTAAATGCTTGGGAAACAGGCGCGAGGACAAAGGAAAACCTGAAAGAACGTCCATAAAGATATGGGATGAAACTTTGTCAACACAGCACCTGTAATAGGTATGGCATGTCCACACACCCACGGAGAGTCCGTACAGATCCAAATCTACCGATGTGTACCACGTCCGTGTGTGCTGTATACGGACCTTTACCATGGAGTAACTGTCAACTGTGTATCCCGATCAGGACACAAACTGTGCTGTGCAGCTCGGAAAGTGGTTTAAGCACCAAGTTCTCAAACGGAACGCTTGGCTTGGCAAGCGATTACCAATTGCCTTTTTTATACCTTGTCGAGACTCGTATGAGAGCTAACACACAACTAACATCAAGGGAGGTATATGAGACAAGAGGGGAGGGAGTGGGAAGGACAAAACAGTGGGGAACAGAGACATTAGGAGATCTGTGGAAGGGAGAGGGATGGGACGGGGAACATGGGGAATAGAAGATGGACATTACAGGGACTTTCAGGAAGGAAAGCAGGGAATTTGAAGGAGGTGGGCTTGGGTGGATTATCGGGGGTAGAAAAGATCGAGGATTTGGATGGGGGATGATAAGAGGTGGTGGTGAACAGCTATTTTGAAGGCCTGGAGGGAAGAATGGGAATGAATAGAGTGAGGGAGTTTATTCCAAAGGCGGGAAAAAAGAGGAATGAAAGAGTGAAGGTGAGCAGCGATTCATGATTTTGGTAGTTTTACCAGAAGGGGGTTGTTGTTGGACATTGAGTGCCCTGCGGAAATGTGGTGAGGGACAAATCGCAGATAGAGCAGGGGGGGCGAGGCTGGAGAGGAGACGGTAGAAGACAGAAAGACCACCGACCAACCTGCGGTGATTGAGTGAGAGACCCAAAGACTCAGCCTCATTGCGGGAGATGCCAATGATCCGAAATTCCTTGGTTTCTACAGCGTAAAGCCGAGAAAGGTGGGAGGTAGGAGCACCAGCCCAGATGGGAGAGCAGTACTCCATCAGGCTGCGGATAAAAGGTTTGTAAGTGGTCAGGAGCTCAGGAGGGCTGAGGAAGGACTTTGCACGACAGAGGATTCCCAGTCGGTGACTGGCTTTGGATGCGAGGTTTGAAATGTGGCTTTTCCAGGAAAGGTCATGGCAGATAGTGAGACCCAGAAGCTTGAAATAAAGGACTTCTTCCAGAGGATTGTTGAGAAAGTGGATGGGGGGGGGCATTCTAAACGGTCCTTTCGAAGAGACATAGTGAGAGTGTGAGATTTGTCCAGATTGAAAGACATGTTCCATGTGTTGGACCAGTTTGTGATTTTATCCAGATCTGCAGTGAGCGAAGAAGCTGCTGCTTGCCAGTCTGAGGGATGACCGATGGCAAGGCAGAGGGTGGAGTCATCAGCAAAAAGATATAGAGAATTTTCCAGAGAGTCGGAGAGATCATTGATAAAAATACAGAAAAAGAACAGGGCCCAGAACGCTACCTTGAGGAACTCCAGCCTGGACAGGAAGGGGGGGTGAAAGAACTCCATTTAGGGCCACACGTTGACTGCGACAGGAGAGGAAGTCTGCGAGCCATGAGTGGAGATGGCCTTGGATACCATAGGAAGAGAGTTTGGTGAGCAAGGCAGGGTGCCAGACTGTGTCAAAAGCACGTGATATGTCCAGGGATACGGCTCGGATTTCCTGTCTGGCATTGAGGACTTCCATCCATTGTTGAGAGAGCAGAAGCAGCATATGCAGGGTGGAGTGACCTGGTCTGAAACCAAATTGATGATCAGAAATCAAGCCATTGGAGAAGAGGAAGGATTTAATGTCTGAAGCGAAGATGGATTCCATAACCTTGCTGATGATTGTGAGAAGGCTGATTGGTCTGTTGTTGCAGGGATCTGTTTTTGTGCAGGGCAGTGATGTTTGCTAATTTCCAAGCAGATGGCAGATGACCTTGAGCAAATGAGAGGGTGAATAGAACAGAGAGAGGGTGAGCAAGAGCAGAAGAGCAGGATTTGAGGACCCCTGGGCTGATGCCGTCTGGACCGGTTGCAGAATCTGAGTCGAGGTTTGACAGCAAGCTCTCCACCTTGTCAGGAGAAAAGGACACAGAGTCCAGGGACAGTTGGGTGTGACTGGGTAAGGTGGGTAGATAAAGTGATGGGTTTTGGACACAATGTTTAGCTGCAAACACCGAGTTTAGGCATTCAGCTTTTTCACATGCGGTATCAGTAGTGCGGCCTTTTGAGGTAAGGGAGGGGATGGAGGAGGAACATACACCAGAAACAGATTTGATTACACACCACCAGGATTTTGAAGAGGGAGAGAGGTTTGAGAGTTCAGACTTGAGATGAGAAAGATGTTGTTTTCTGGCTCTCCTGACGGTAGATACACACTTGTTCCGAGCTTTATGGAAGGAACTGAGATTACCCTCAGTTGGTTTGCTTTCCATGCGTTAAAGGCAAGTTGTTTCAGGACAACTGCCTCACCACAAGCTTCAGTGAACCAAGGGCGGGAGGAAGGGTAGGAAAACTGAAGATGAGAGGGGATAAATCTGTGCATGAGGGAGAGCAAGTTTCTTTGAAAGAATTACCAGGATGAGTTGATGTTGGAGAGAGTAGCAACAGGAGACCAGTCTATAAGTTTAATGGCTGCTTGGAGACCCTGCCAGTCGGCTTGATTGAAATGCCAGACTTGATGGCGGTGAGGTGGTTCTCTGATAATAGCCAGAGAGATGTCCACTTTGGCAAGGATGTAGTCAGAAGAACCGATTGGAGTGGAGGAAGAGCAGCAGATATTGTCAGGGAAAGTTGTCAAAATCAGATCCAGAAAAGATGGAGTACCATTGATCTAGATCCGGGTCGGGAAGTTGACTGATTGAGTCAGTCGCAATGAGTCGCAGAAAGCTTTTGCTGAGGTGCCATGACAGGTGAGAGAGGTACCCACACCTAGCCAACTGGCATGATGACAATTGAAGTCGCCACACATGAGGAAGAGAGAGTTTGGATGAGAAGATAGAAGTTGGTCCATGCTTTCGGATAGTGAGGTGTAGATGGAGTCATCACTGTTAGGTGGACGGTACAGTCCACATATAAACATGAGGTTGGAGGAGAGGGGAAGCCGTAGCCAGAGGTATTCCTGGGGGTGTTGGGGAGTGAGGGCAGTGCATAGAGAGCGAGGAATAGATTACTTGATGAAGAGAGCAACTCCTCCACCAGGACGAGGCTCAGGTCTGTCATACCGGAGGAGGGAGTAACCAGGGAGAGATACTTGGGAGTCAGACACGTCTTGGGGGAGGAAAGTTCTGTTTGGCAGATTATGTCTGGTTTGGCAGTGGCAACCTGTATGGAAAGATCTGAAAGGTTTGAGCAAAGGCCCCGGATATTTGAGGTCCACACTTTTAATGAAGAGGGAAGGGAGGAGGGTTTGGGTGCAGGGGGTGGGGTGGGAGGGGGAGGGTAGGACAAGGAACGAGGGGGTAGGTAAGGAGGGCTGTTGAAAGAGTGTGGGGGATTGCAGAATAGCGAGGGGGGGGGGGCGGATGAGGAGGGGAAAGGGCTCTGGGGTACGGGGGGGGAGGGGCGACAAGAGAGGGGGAAAAAGGCAGTTGAGGATTTGAGGAGGTGGAGTGAAGAGATGGAGGTGAGAGGGCAGTGGAAGGAGGCAGCTTTGTGGATGAGAGGGGGGGGAAACTTGGAGAAGGATGAGTGAGGGGGATGAATTGTGGGAGAAAGGTGAGGGGGGTGTTTTTGAGAGAGGTGAGAAGGAGGGTTCAAGGGAGAAGAGTGGGATGGTTGCTTTGAGAGTGAGGGGTGAGAGGGGTGAGTTAGTACTGAAGTTTGAAAAAACAATGTTTGATGGAAAGCGAACATTCATAGCAAACTGGGGTTTTAAAAAGTTTTAGGTCAGAGATGCGATTTAACACAATTCTTGAAGGATACAATAAAGGCGAATCCAGAGAATGGAGAGAAGAAACGTTGTAACAGTTGGATTTTTTTAGGCAAGGTATGAAGGAAACGTCGAATTGAGAGCAGTTTGTTTAAATAGTCGGAGAGTAGTGCATTATGATAGTGAAGAGTACCACATGTGTGAAAGAGGAAGATGAAGTATTATAAGAGATCGTTTTCTTATTATTAATGTTTGAGAGAGTTTTCAACAGATTAGGTCATGGAACTGTTGTACAAAAAATTGAAGAAGAAGAGGAGAAGAAGAAGAAGAAGAAGAAGAAGAAGATATGAAGAAGAAGAAGAGGATATGAAGAAGAAGAAGATAAGAAGAAGAAGAAGAATCGAGACTCGTGAGTGAGGAAGGAGAAAGGTAGGGGTTTTTTTTGTTTGTTTGTTTTTGATTTAAGATAAGAAATAGAGTGATTAGTTGGGAGGGATGCGGGACATTAGGAAAGTGGGAAATATAGAAATTGAGGGTAATGGGGAGAAAAAACAAAGCACGATCGTACACCGAGGGGAACCGGTAGGCCTCAATCCTCAAGGTTAGGCCTCAAGCGTCCGGTAAGACAAAGTCGACAAAATCTAACAAAATAGCACGATTTTTGAAACAAAACCGAACTAGGAACACACAGTAACATGTAGGTGAGAAAATAAACAGTTACAACGGGACAGATAACGACAAGAAACTTAACTTTGAAATCGTCAGCAGAGTCCCGAACGAGACCATTGAGACAACGATGCACGCGGAAATGCCCTTGCATTATCCCAATTAAACAAATCAATACTCTTTTGGAGTCGGAACTGCTGATATTTACAAATCTGGAGCTTACATCTATTTATCGTTCAGAAATCGTTGCAGCCTGTTCCAAATCAAAAGATGGTTGAGCAGGCCAAAAAAAATGTCAGATTCAGACCCCAGCGAGCTTACCCCGGAAACGCCTTAAGAGCCCAGACAACGAGGTGGCTGAGGATCGCCTGATGAAGGATATAATTAAGTAAGGCTGTTAATTATCTTCAAAAGAGGTGTTTTAAATAACTTAAGCACCCAATTTTCACTCTTGCACTTCCTTGGAGTATTCTTAGTATGCATGCAAAGTTCCAGGCTGCTTGGTGTTATAGTTTTGGAGTTATGGAGGAGACACACTGACACACACACACACACACACACACACACACACACACACACACACACACACACACATATTGCCTTTTGTTAATGGAGATGAGTAGTTACACCAATGGTGAAAATTTCGTCTCAATCCGACAAGTGGTTGCAGAGAAAAACATGAAAGTTCTATGCGGACAGACAGACAGACGGACTGACAAACAGGCAAATGGACCCAAATGCAATACCCCCTCCTCTGGCAACGGTAAAAAAGGAGGAACAAATGAATGGATGTGAGCATTGAGCCTGGATTTTGGGAGTTTAAGAAGAAAAGGGTTTTTGGCAGACCATGTGCATCCCACAGAATATTAGAAGGGACAGAGCCAAGAGAAGGTAGAGGGTGCAATCCCAAAAAGGAGGAGGTAGAATACAGAGGCCACCAACCTATCTGTGATGCAAAAGTAACAAGCATAGACACAGCTTCACTGCAGGAGATCTCAATGATTACAATGGCCTTGCTTTCCATGGTATCAAGAAGGACAAGGTGTGAGGCATTTGGATCCCAGCCCAAAGGGGAGATCAGTGCTCCATTAAGCTTTTCAACTGAGACAGCCTTAAAGCTCTACTTTACAAACATCAGGATTCCCCTGACCAGTTTCTTATTGACAAACACATTGCAATTGTCTAGTTTAAATTATTCTGTACTATTATTGTACAGCACCCCTTCCAAGTTCCATATCTAGGCGATGCATGAGGTACTTGTCAGGTGCCAAAGGAAGGGAGTGCTCAGTTTTCACTCCGTTTTATTGTTTGCTTGTTTGTCCGGGTGATATCTCAGCCATCCTTTGAGCTAGGAAGCTCAAATTTGGGGAAAAAAGTGAAGATGTGCTTTGGCAAAAATTATTATTTTCATTTTTTTATTCATCAATTAATTGATTAATTACTTAATTATTATCGATTTATTAATTCCTTATTTATTTTCTTTCTCATCTGGGCAATAATTCAGGCACCTTTTGAGCTGGGAAGTTGATATTTGGACACAAGGATGAACAAGTAATCTGGCAATAAAGGGTATTTTTTATTGATTGGTTCGTTAATTATTAATGAATTACTTTTCGAATAATTATATTAATTCTTTGATGAATTACTTAATTTTCAAAACGTTACAAATTCGGATGAAGCAGTCTTGGTTTTGGCCAATTGGTATGCTATTAGCCAAATGATTAATAAATTAATTAGCTTACGATTACTATTTCTTTATTTTAATTAGGCAATTAATCAAATAATTATTGTACAACACTCCCAATTCTGACTCCATATACTTTAAGGCAACATCACACACTTGAGGATTTGTTATTTATTTATTTGGCATGGGGCGGTGCACTTTGAATGTACCATTACTTTTTGTTTTAGTGTTTAGGAAGTATCTCAGTTACAGCAATAATGTCTGATTATCCTGACTCTTTTTGAGGAAGAAAAAAAAACCACGGGGGATATTGTAATCGGCTCCATATGTCTGTCTGTCTATCTATCTGTGTCAGTTTGTCCATCAGTCACACTATTTCCTCCTAAACAGTTTTTCAGAAATTCACCCCCACTTTGAAGTTATGATCACCATATGACAAGAAAGTGCAAGAGCAGTATATTTTGGCCCCGCCTCATGGGGTGAGTAAAAAGGTCAAATACTGAAAAATGCAATCAACATTGGAGGACATGAAATATGTAGCGATGTTTTGTATTTGACCCCTGGATTCAAGCCCCAGGCGGTGTGGACTTGGAGTCACAGCGGTCAAAACGGGGAAAAAAATTAACTAAAAATTAGCTATTACATCATTCCTGGTGGAACTTTTTGCCATCTTTCAACTTTGCCTTAGGTGGGAAGCATAGGGATTTGCGGTGGTGCATCATCGACTTTGCTTGACTCTAACTTGCGTAACTATAGCATATACAGTAGTTTTTTTTTAGAAGCAGTGGTACTACATCTGCCACAAAACCAATGCAAAGATTTTGTAGCATCATAGTTTCTGATGAGAAAATGTTTCATGTCTCCCAGGATACTTTGACATTCATTGTGAAACTACAATGAATAACATGCACATTGTTGGCCTTTTTGATTCTCTGGTTGTGGGGGTGAGGATGAAACACATACCTTCAGGGTTTCGTTCCCTTTGATGTGCAGATGCTTTAAAAAAAAATTATGTTATGAAGGCTCCAGTCACGGACTAAATAGTCCTGAATGAGGCCAGGCCTTTAATAAAGAGAAATAAATGAGAGAGAATGTGAAGTGAGGAGTGAAAATGAGTGAGTAAGAAAAGTGTATGATATTTGTCTAAAATGTGTATTACATTTGTTTGAAAAGTGTATGATGGTTGTTTGAAAAGTGTATGATGTTTGTTTGAAAAGTGGATGATGTTTGTTTGAAAAGTGGATGATGTTTGTTTGAAAAGTGGATGATGTTTGTTTGAAAAGTGGATGATGTTTGTTTGAAAAGTGGATGATGTTTGTTTGAAAAGTGGATGATGTTTGTTTGAAAAGTGGATGATGTTTGTTTGAAAAGTGGATGATGTTTGTTTGAAAAGTGGATGATGTTTGTTTGAAAAGTGTATGATGTTTGTTTGAAAAGTGGATGATGTTTGTTTGAAAAGTCGATGATGTTTGTTTGAAAAGTCGATGATGTTTGTTTAAAAAGTGTATGATGTTTGTTTTAAAAGTGTATCATGTTTGTTTGAAAAGTGGATGATGTTTATTTGAAAAGTGTATGATGTTTGTTTGAAAAGTCGATGATGTTTGTTTGAAAAGTGGATGATGTTTGTTTGAAAAGTGGATGATGTTTGTTTGAAAAGTGGATGATGTTTGTTTGAAAAGTGGATGATGTTTGTTTGAAAAGTGGATGATGTTTGTTTGAAAAGTGGATGATGTTTGTTTAAAAAGTGTATGATGTTTGTTTAAAAGTGTATGATGTTTGTATAAAAAGTGTATCATGCTTGTTTGAAAAGTGGATGATGTTTATTTGAAAAATGTACAATGTTTGTTTGAAAAGTCGATGATGTTTGTTTAAAAAGTGTATGATGTTTGTATAAAAAGTGTATCATGCTTGTTTGAAAAGTGGATGATGTTTATTTGAAAAATGTACAATGTTTGTTTGAAAAGTCGATGATGCTTGTTTGAAAAGTGTATGATGTTTGTTTGAAAAGTGGATGATGTTTGTTTGAAAAGTGGATGATGTTTGTTTGAAAAGTGGATGATGTTTGTTTGAAAAGTGGATGATGTTTGTTTGAAAAGTGGATGATGTTTGTTTAAAAAGTGTATGATGTTTGTTTAAAAAGTGTATGATGTTTGTATAAAAAGTGTATCATGCTTGTTTGAAAAGTGGATGATGTTTATTTGAAAAATGTACAATGTTTGTTTGAAAAGTCGATGATGTTTGTTTAAAAAGTGTATGATGTTTGTATAAAAAGTGTATCATGCTTGTTTGAAAAGTGGATGATGTTTATTTGAAAAATGTACAATGTTTGTTTGAAAAGTCGATGATGTTTGTTTGAAAAGTGTATGATGTTTGTTTGAAAAGTGGATGATGTTTGTTTGAAAAGTGGATGATGTTTGTTTGAAAAGTGGATGATGTTTATTTGAAAAATGTACAATGTTTGTTTGAAAAGTCGATGATGTTTGTTTGAAAAGTCGATGATGTTTGTTTGAAAAGTGTACAATGTTTGTTTGAAAAGTGCATGATGTTTATTTGAAAAGTGCATGATGTTTATTTGAAAAGTGCATGATGTTTATTTGAAAAGTGTATAATGTTTGTTTGAAAAGTGTGATGTTTGTTTGAAAAGTATACACGTTCCTCATACTCTGCCTCCTCTTTCCATGCTCATTCCTCACGCATCACTTCTGTTCCTTCACGGTCATGAGCCTTCTCTTCCTTTGCAACCACTTGCGATTATTTAACAAATGCTATTAGTGTCTCTCCCTTCAATCCAAACCACTCTCCTCATTCAATCCACTTGTCAAATTCCATGGCAGATGGATAAGCGGTCGATTTGAACTTACATCACAACTACAGTACAGTGTAGTACCGTGGCATACATGTGGTCTTCTTGTTTGCTGTTTCTGTGACATCATAAAGCCTTTTACCACCAACAGATCCTGTCATGGTCACCAATGTTTTGGGATGAGGATGATACACGCACCTTTGGGGTTTCTTTCCATTTGGTGCGCGTATGTTGCTCGTATGTTGGTGGTGCTGAGAACCCAACGCATCCTCGAACGACTACAACCAAGCTTTGAGCTTAATGAGTCTGGATGAACGTACAGGTCAGTTACCATTCAAATGGGATCTTTGTCAGTAGGTGTCTGTGACTTCTGAGTGGCGTTACAATGACCACATCAACAGCGTAACATTTTTGAAACTTGTATTTCAAACAAACAGATACAAAGTCAAATGAGGAAGTTCATCGTTGCATGCAGTGTCCAGCTGCGATTCCCATGTTCAGTTGTTTCCACCACCCAGTGTCCCACTCCTGCCCCCACAACTCGTGTCTTCACCTCGTCCTTCGGGACTGTCGATTCTTCGATTCCCGTCGTGGTGTCCTCTGTACGATGGTTGTCCACAAGGTTGATTCAAAGAGCTCAAAGAAATTCATTCCCAATACCCAATATTAATGAATTTTACTCAACAACCGCTTTGGACATTAACGCCTCATTCACTCAGAGTTTAATTGAGGACGGGGACGATGGAAACACACAGCTCGTCTCATATCACACGTCTCTACACGTCGCTCTCGTGGGTTTATATAGTACCACAGAACAATTCCGTGTCTTCCAGCAAATGAGATTCAAGTCCACAGTGGAAGTTTCGTCTGAGAATGCTCCAGCATCTTCCTGAATCTCACCAGGCAGTTTACAGTACAATACCGCCATCTGCAATCAAAATTAGCTCATTACATCAAGCAGTTTGTGATACAATTTACCGATCCGTGCTCAATGAAACTTACAACATGTAACTATCAATTTTAATCATACATTTATATGCATTTAAGAGTATTTAAATTTACCACAACATCTAGCTTTTAACTCACATTCTGCAGCAGGTTTCTTACATGTACCACATAAAATGTCTCCGGTTGTTGCACCAGGACTCGCAGTTTATGTGATATCAGTGACAAGACTAGTCTTTCTCGATTCAGTTGTTCGTGAATTATTACATCAGCAGGGATCTGTCATTGTCACAGATGCTGCCATGCCACCTACATTTGATGTCATTGCAGTATGCCTGACAAGGGCCAATGAAATCAAACTATTACTACGGCATACATTATCCCCTACTGGTCTTAGCCGAATGGCCCTTGTATTTTTGTACGTCTTTCCTTTCATTTTCAATGCAAACCAAGTATGTTTCACAGTTATATAATCCAACAAAACTTCATCATCTTCCCAAAACAAAAATGCACATCGAACCACATCCACACATGTACATTCAAACACAGATTGGCCATTTCAATACATCAATGATGATAAATAGTACGTGTTTTAATATTATTGTTATCAAATGTGTCTGCCTGCTTTTTTATCATGTTATACAATAATAAATTTTATTACAGATCACAATTAATCAGCAGCTGTCTTGCAGCTTTGAATTATATTTTCTTTTAAATAAAAACCTTCATGGAATTCAAAAAAGGATGTCATTTTTGGAAATTGTGACATAGCAAACCACTGAAAAGGAGAAAAGGCAGGACAGAAAAAAAGCAGCAACAAAACTGAATGTGTATATATATATATATATATATATATATATATATATATATATATATATATATATATATATATATTTTAGTATTATTAATTATTTTAAGTGACTGTTGACATAAAATCGGTTTGAGTACAAAGTTCACTGCTGTCCAAAAGAGACATTCTCCCACAGTTGGTATTCACAGCTTATTTTGCCATGACAATTTATGCCTCACCCATCTTGCTCCCTTCATTTCTCCTATTATTGTCAAGGCAACGCAATTTATTTGTGCAGCTGTGGCTGTAATTATCACCCAGACATCCAATCCCTTATTTTTGTAGCTGTGGCTGTAATTATCACCCTGACATCCAATCCCTGACGGTCAACCTTTTACGCTTATCTCACACCAACTCGTGTCTGTTATGCAACCACACCTCATTTTACCCCTTCCACAATTGGGATTGTTTTAACCTTTGCACGAACCTTCAATGGGAGATTGTTCTTTAACTATAATATAACAAATTATCCACTCCCTTCACAACCTTTCTCCTGCCACCCTTTCCATCTCCAAACAACACCTGACACCTTTTGGTTTATGGAGACAAAATGGTTTTGTCAAAGATTTATTTAAACGTCCGACAAATGCACATTAATAAGAAACCTTCCACGAGAGATACGACTTTGTCATTAAGATCTATAAATTATTTGAAAAAACGATTCGCTTTTTAATTATTGCAAATCCTTAAAAAAAATTCTTTCCATCAACTTTCAATTCATACTTATTCGCTCCAGCTTCAAGAGCCCTTGAGATCTATCACTTTAGGGATCCTTTGCTTTCCGCATTCTTTGGCTAAATCCTTGAACCTATTCTCAGCATTTGTACTCATGTGCTGTTATAAGGAATCGTTAACAATCTGTCCTTGCCTCATGTCTCATACAGTATATGTGCTGGATAAAAAGACTGCAAAATTCCAGCTGAAGATGTAAAATATTCATTTCTTCTCGATACAGAAAACAGCAAGGAATGCATTCAAAAATCTTTTTATCAGCTCAGGACAATATAAGTTACGATAACGTAAACTCAGCTTCCATTGAGGCTCCACATTGTTTTGAAAGTGTGTTTTCAATACGCTGTATAAAATGTAACCGTTTTTCTTTTAGCCAATTGCTGCACTGTGATATGCATCTGGGCTTCTGGCAGAGTATGTTATCAATTTAATAATACCATGATAAGATCGCTGATCATGAATAAGTCGGAAAGAAAAATCATTAAGGGGGAACACTGTGTGGTATGTAACTAATTTCCATGGCAGCAACAAAAAATACAAATTATTACTATGGATTCAAAAAAGCCGAGCCGAAAGTAAATCATCTCTATTTTTCTTTTAAAAATAACACAAGTAAAATCAAAAGAGAAAGCTAATTCTGCCCTCACACCCTGTAACACATCAACAACTCATGCCAGTTAGAAGGGGACAAGGATAATATCCATAAGAACTACTGTTGCTTTCAAGTGTGCACACATAATATAAATCTGGTTGTAATAGCTTAAAGTGAACCATAAAGGGGGGTTATGAAGGAATGGATAGATCAAGTAACTTGCATAAAATATGTAAAATAAATCAAAATGTAAAGAGTGGTGAGAGAATGCATTACATAAAAGCTTCCCATACAATTTATGAAAAACAAATATGAATTGAAACAATCAAATGGAGCTGAATCAATGATGAAAATCAAGAGTAGATGCACATCACATATAAACAAGGAAGGAAAGGGGACACAAAATAAAAAAGTGAAAAGGGAGAACATATGGTGGTGGCAATGGAATGAAGAGGCAGAAAAGTTCTAAGCCTTGAGATGTACAGTGCTTCGAGAAAGTCTACAACCCCTTTCAAAAATTTAACCTTCTGTTGCCTTATAGTCTGGAATTCAATTGCATTCAATCAGACTTTTTCCACATTTATTTGCACATCGTAACCCACAACTTCCAAGAGAAAAATAAATTCAACAAATTTCAGAAAATTAATTAAAAATACAAAACGAGAATATCTTGGTTGGATAAGTGTCCACCCCCTTGAATCGCAATTGTAAATTAGCTCAAGTGTAACCAATCAACTTCAAGCATGTTTTAAATTGTAGTGATTCTGATTATTTCAGATTAAAATCAGCTGTTCCTCTATGTTTCCTCTGTTGGGTAGTGCATTTTTTTTTTTTTTTGTATACCTTGGTCGAGGCTCGTATGAGAGCTAACACACAACTCACAGCAAGGAGGCATGAGACAAGAGGGGCGGGAGTGGAAGGGACAAAACAGTGAGGAACAGACACATTAGGTGAACTGTGGAAGGGAGAGGGGTGGGGATGGGACGGGGAACATGGCGAAGAGAAGATGGACATTTCAGGGACTTTCAGGAAGGAAAGTAGGAGAAATGAAGGAAGTGGGCTTGGGTGGATTATCGGGGGTAGAAAAGATCGAGGATTTGGATGGGGGAAGATAAGAGGTGGTGGTGAACAGCTGTTTTGAAAGCCTGGAGGGAAGAATGGGAAAGAATAGAGTGAGGAAGTTTATTCCAAAGGCGGGAAAAAAGAGGAATGAAAGAGTGAAGATGAGCAGTGATTCGTGATTTTGGTAGTTTTACCAGAAGGGGTTGTTGGCGGACCTTGAGCGCCCTGTGGAAATGTGGTGGGGACAAATCGCAGAGAGAGCAGGGGGGGCAAGGCTGGAGAGGAGTCGGTAGAAGACAGAAAGACCACCGACCAACCTGCGGTGATTGAGTGAGAGGCCCAAACACTCAGCTTCATTGCGGGAGATGCCGATGATCTTAAATGCCCTGGTTTCGACAGCGTGAAGCCGAGAAAGGTGGGAGGCAGGAGCACCAGCCCAGAGGGGAGAGCAGTACTCCATCAGGCTACGGATAAAAGCTTTGTAAGTGGTCAGGAGCTCAAGAGGGCCGAGGAAGGACTTAGCACGATGGAGGATTCCCAGTCGGCGACTGGCTTTTGAGGCGAGGTTGGAAATGTGACTTTCCCAGGAAAGGTCATGGCAGATAGTGAGACCTAGAAGCTTGAAAGAAAAGACTTCTTCCAGAGGATTGTTGAGAAAGTGGATGGGGGGGTTTTGTAAACGGTCCTTTCGAAGAGACATAGTGAGAGTGTGAGATTTGTCTGGATTGAAAGACATGTTCCACGTGTTGGACCAGTTTGTGATTTTATCCAGATCTGCAGTGAGTGAAGAAGCTGCTGCTTGCCAGACTGAGGGATGACAGATGGTACGGCAGAGGGTGGAGTCGTCGGCAAAGAGAAATAGAGGATTTTCCAGAGAGTCCGAGAGATCATTGATGAAAACCAGAAAAAGAACAGGGCCCAGAACGCTACCTTGAGGAACTCCAGCCTGCACAGGAAGAGGGGATGAAAGAACTCCATTTAGGGCCACACGTTGACTGCGACAGGAGAGGAAATCTGCGAGCCATGAGTGGAGATGGCCTTGAATACCATGGGAAGAGAGTTTGGTGAGTAGGGCAGGGTGCCAGACTCTGTCAAAAGCACGTGATATGTCCAGGGATACGGCTCGGATTTCCTGTCTGGCATTGAGGACCTCCATCCATTGATGGGAGAGCAGAAGCAGCATATCCAGGGTAGAGTGACCTGGTCTGAAACCAAATTGATGATTGTAAATTAAGCCATTGGAGAAGAGGAAGGATTTCATATCTGAGGCGATGATGGATTCCATCACCTTGCTGATGTTTGGGAGAAGGCTGATTGGTCTGTAGTTATAGGGATCTGTTTTTGCAACCTTTTTTATGCAGGGCAGTGATGTTAGCAGATTTCCAAGCAGATGGCAGATGACCTTGGGCAAATGAGAGGGTGAATAGAACAGAGAGAGGGTGAGCAAGAGCAGAAGAGCAGTCTTTGAGGACACGTGGGCTGATGCCGTCTGGACCGGTTGCAGAATCTGACTCGAGGTTTGAAAGCAAGCTCTCCACCTTGTCAGGAGAAAAGGACACAGAGTCCAGGGACAGTTGGGTGCGACTGGGTAAAGTGGGTAGAGATAGTGATGGGTTTAGGACACAAGATTTAGCTGCAAACACCGAGTTTAGACATTCAGCTTTATCACGTGTGGAATCAGCAGTGCGGCCATTTGAGGTAAGGGAGGGGATGGAGGGGGAACATACACCCAGAAACAGATTTGATTAAACGCCACCAGGATTTTGAGGAGGGAGAGAGGTTTGAGAGTTCAGACTTGAGATGAGAAAGATGTTGTTTTCTGGCTCTCCTGAGGGTAGATACACACTTGTTCCGAGCTTTGTGGAAAGAACTGAGGTTGCCCTCAGTTGGGTTTGCTTTCCATGAGGCAAAGGCAAGTTGTTTCAGGACAACTGCCTCGCCACAAGCTTCAGTAAACCAAGGCCGGGAGGAAGGGTAAGACAACTGAACACGAGAGGGGATAAATCTGTGCATGAGGGAGAGCAAGTTTCTTTGAAAGAATTCCCAGGATGAGTTGATGTTTGAGAAAGTAGTGATAGGAGACCAGTCTGTAAGTTTGATGGCTGCTCGGAGACCCTGCCAGTCGGCTTGAGTGAAATGCCAGACTCGACGGCGGTGAGGTGGTTCTCTGATAACAGCCAGAGAGATGTCCACTTTAACAAGGACGTGGTCAGAAGAACCAATTGGAGCGAAGGAAGAGCAGCAGATATTGTCAGCAGATATTTCATGGCAAAGACTCAACCATGAATCCAATGAGCTTTCAAAAGACCTCTGAGATAAAGTTGTGGAAAGGCACAGATCAAGGGATGGGTATAAAAAATATTTCAAAGGCCTTGAATATCCCTTGGAGCACAGTCAAGACAATCATTAAGAAGTAGAAGGTGCATGGTACCGCCAAGACCCTGCCGAGATCAGACCGTCCATCCAAACTGAATGACCAAGCAAGGAGCAGACTGATCAAACAGGCCACCAAGAGGCCAATGGCAACTTTGAAAGAGCTACCTGCCGAATCGGAATGTGCCATAAAGCGCTAGTTCAGTGGAGGAGTTGTGAATGGGAATGCACTGTAAAGCGCTAGTTCAGTGGCAGGGTGGTTGGTTTGGCGGATCCAAGGATTTAAAGACCTGACTATAAAATAACTTCGCAGCACGCTTACACTTAATTACCCATTGAACAAGGGATGGGACCCCAACTAGAAACACATACTTTCCGATATAACTAATCAATAAGGACTCTGGCTGTTGTGTGCGATGGGATCCAGATTCATAACAATATATGTATGTATGTTCCCAAAATACAGCCAAAACAGTACACGATAGCGCAAAAATTTTAGGGCCACCTTACTCACCATTCTACTGCGGTACAGAGTACAGTATCAGAGTACGGTATGTATGTACTGCATGTATGTACTGCAGAGTACAGTATCAAGTTTCGTTCAAATCGGGCAACGAAAAAAATTATGAAAAAATAAATTCCCGATTCAGTCAAGTTTTGGCATGATGATCCATAAAGCGCATGGACAAACCAAAGAGAATGTGTTGATATACCTCGAGAAACCGGTTGGCTGAACAATGACTCCTGGGATAAATTCTCAAATTTTCAAGTTTGTGTTTGAGCACTAAATATTACTAAAATTTGGTGTCTTGTTATTTTTTTCATCAACCGCTGTCACAACGGGAACCCGGGTCGTCTAGTGTGTGTATATATATATATATATATATATATATATATATATATATATATATATATATATATATATATTTTGTGTGTGTGTGTGTGTGTGTGTGTGTGTGTGTGTGTGTGAGTGTGTGTGTGTGTGTGTGTGTGTGTGTGTGTGTGTGTGTGTGTGTGTGTGTGTGTGTATATATATATATATATATATATATATATATATATATATATATAGATATAATGTGTATATATATATATATATATATATATATATATATATATATATATATATATATATAGATATATTGTGTATATATATATATATATATATATATATATATATATATATATATATATATATATACATATATATATACACACACACACACATATATATATATATATATATATATATATATATATATATATATATATATATATATATATGTATATATGTGTGTGTGTGTATATATATATATATATATATATATATATATATATATATATATATATATATATATATATATATATATATATATATATATATATATATATATATATATATATATATATATGTGTGTGTGTGTGTGTATATATATATATATATATATATATATATATATATATATACATGTGTGTGTGTGTGTATATATATGTGTA
>NC_140966.1:72225387-72545387 GCF_056783735.1 Eptatretus burgeri
CACAGAACAGAGATAAACAAAATAAGTAAAACAAAAACAACATCACATATACATCTTCATGTTTCACTCCTAGAATCCACCTCACTGGAAATAAATGTTGTGCTGGAAGAACCACGAAATAACTGCAACCTCACAACTTACACCGCTTGACCTGCCCCAATAAACTTCCTCCAAAATACAGATCGAGCCATTCACCTCTACCTGAACCACATTCACACAAATTTTCCTTCCCCCCCCCTCACCCTCACTCCAAGTTGATCAAGAAAAGCATGAAATAAGTTCAAATAGGCTTTGGCATTTTGGTGGATGTGTTGGTTTGTGTGTTTGTTTTGGTGAATGTGTTGGTTTGCGTGTTTGCAGACACAGTTGGGCACCAGATATAGATCGTTGTTGTCTCACTAGGAGCTCCTCTGTCCTTGAGAGGTTTTATTTTTAATCCTGCTGGGTGTCCATATCCATACACCCTCCTTACAGGAAACCTGATGGGGGAGTTGATTTAGTCGGCGACAACCCGACCATGAAACACATGACTACAAGTTTACGTGGTACCTACAGCAAGTCACTGATATCTTGTGGCCTGACCTGACAATGACTCAGACTCCATTTCTGTCATCTTTGTTCGAGAACTTGCATCAACTTCAATTAACAGTGACTCCAAATCCAAGCTCAGTATCTTCCATATTTCAATGAGCACTTACTCTGTGTTATATTTCAGAACTCATGCAATGACAACCACTCATTTAATTTGCTGCAAACAGATACAATCCAAATATCATGATATTTGAAACTATTTCACTTTTATGATTCTTTTTAATCTTCTTCTTCTTCTTCTTCTTCTTCTTTTGTGTGGCATGTCTCTGAGTTGTTGGTCTTCGATGTGAAGTTATCTCTTTTCAGCCAGCCTTGGTCCCTTGTGGTCAGGTGCCGCAGTTTTTGCTATCTTCCCTCTAAGGAATGCATGGCGCAGTTTTGCTCAAGAATATCTGCAGTCTGACGGAGACAACAATCATAGTCGAGTGAGTTAGCAAGGTCTCAAGAGAATGTGATGTAATCTGCAAACACCTCTTGGGAGTTAGTTAAGGTGATACCATTCCTTCCTCGGCAGATTACAACCTGGGGACTTGGTGGAACAGGCGAGGCGTTGGCGGTGGCTACTGGGTTGGGAGGTTTGCCATTGCTTCATCTGCCATGCGTGTTTGCTCAGGTCATCATCTACTGTGACATAGTTTTGAGCTACTCTGGAAAAGGGCTTGTGGTTCTTAAATCTGAGGGGGTGGGAGGTGGGTGGGCAGGCCTTCTCTTAGCTTGTTGTGCAGGAGGTGGTTGGGGTTCTGAGATGTATCGAGGGATGCTCGTCTCATAATGGCTGCTCATCTCATGTGATGGGAATGGATGCCCACAAGGACTGGGAGGTGATTGCTGGGACTAGGGTGAAGGCATCCACTGATGACCTTTAAGGAAGAGTTGAGGTGCACACTGCACATCTCCCTTCTTACGGTGGAGGCTTCTTCTCCATGTGTGGACACTGTTCTGCGGGGGTGTACACCAGTTCTTATTACTTCCTGTATGCCATTGCTTCTAATTCCTCTTTTGTATTATTCAAACTCCAAGCATAAGTATGACAACAGGCATGATTCTGTCCAATACTAAGACGTATGCTCTTCTGCCAACAACTCTACTTTGACAACAGGCATGATAAACCAAATCGACAAGTTTCTTGATATGTCCTTGCATAAAATCTGGTACAAGATGTTTGTGGCAGGACCTGTAAGCCTGGCTTGTTTCCAAAGACAGACCTTGACCCTTTAAGAAATGGAATAACCAACTGTGTTTAACCCCCCCCCCCCCATTTTCCCTTACAATCACAATACCTTTTATAACAAAGTGGTAAAGGCTCTTTTTGACAAGTTTTATAGAAACCATTTTATACTGCTGTTGTTATTAAGTCCCTCCGACATGCCATCGCTCCTGACGGTAGTTCAGTGGTGCATTACTTGGTCAGTTTACTTGACAGCATGCATGGATGAATTATCAAGTCTGCAAACTATGTGAACTTGTGCACCGTCGACTTCAGTAAGGCCTTTGATCATGTAACTCAAACTATTGCTATTGAAAAGCTTATCCAACTTGGTGATGATCACATGGTTTTGCATGCAATCTGTATTTTTTTTTTTTATCACATTGATCACAAACTGTTCGAGACCACGGATCAATAACAACTTCTCTTTATCAAACATATAGTGGAGGGTACAAAGTAGGTCCTATTATTTTCTTGGCAATGGTTATTGATGCAGCTGTCAGTTCAGCTAATCACTGGAAATATGTTCATGATATTTATTAGCCTTATCAATATTGTATCAAACTCGCATAGTTCACATTTACAGTCTCATATTGATTCTCTCACCAATTGGTGTTGTGATCATGATATGAAGCTGAAGCCAACTAAGTGTAAATTTATGGAGATTTCATTTCTTTATCATTTCCCACCTCATATTCAATTGGAGATTGATCATGTCCCATTAGAAACTGTCTCCACTCTCAAACTCTTTGGCATTATCATCCAGAATAATTTTTAATGCGATCAACAGGTTCATCGCCTTGTTAATAATGCGTCAAGGCGACTTTATATTTTTAGCAATTAAATAAAATGGAGTCAAAGCTGATGATCTGCTTTTGATCCATAAAATGTACATTCTTCCGATGCTTGAATTTGGAGCACCTGTGTGGTCTTCTGGCCTTACTGTTGCTCAAGCCCAATGTATTGAACACATTCAGAAGAGAACGCTACGCATGATTGCTTTTCCGGACATCTTGTCCGATGGTGAACTTTTGAACACTTTTAATGTTGACCCTTTTTCTGATAGGTGGAATTTAATTACAATACACTTTGCTAAATCCTAGCTCACCGAGAAGCGGCTTGGCCATCCTTTGCCCCAATCTCGACTCATTGTGTCTGGTCATGGCTCAGAAGCTACCACAAACAACACACGGCTCAAATAAGCACTCAAGACATATAAACAATCTCCTGTTCCTTTTATGATTCAACTGTAAATGCTTGTCTGAAGATTATTGTATAATTTTAATTATTTACTATCAAATATTATTTATTATTTTCTGTTTGATTCTTATTTGCAGCAGTCATACATATGTACAGTGCATATATATGTATATGTATATGTATATATTTATTTATTTATACATATGTATATGTATATACATATATATTTACATATATGAATATTTTGTTTTTTTTACGATTTTATTGTATTTTGCTTTGATGAAACTGAACTCTTTTAGTCCTTGGACCACTTGTTCTGTGTCTTTTGAATTAAACCGAAATTTGATTTGATTTGATACTTGTTATTCAAACTCCAAACATAAGTATAAAATATATATTGGTTACGACACCTTTGTAACATACTGTAAGTATAAAAGATATATTTCTTATAACACCTTGTCTACAGACTCCACCCATTTTCCCTTGAAGCTCATGCTAATACTCTGTGGGGATCTTTCCTTGAAGGATTGCCAAGGAAATTTAAGAGTTGAGAGAGTAAATCAGAAGTTGAAAATTTTTTTAAAAGGATTTAAAACAGAATTAATATTTGAATGTTAATGATATCTAATCAAGCTGGAGAAATGTATCTCATAAATGAACATTTTTTTTTTCTGTAATTTACTCCAATCACCACGGATCACATACAAATATATTTTTGCTTGTGTTATACAGTGAATCAGAAGATTGGTGCTGCTTTTGGTGGAAGGAGGGAGTTGGATTGTGTGTTGTCTCGGAATTGCCTCATTAGTGAGATTATGCATGAATTAACCACTCCCACTGAAGGTTCAGGTAAAGGTCAAAACTTTATCACCAAAGACTAATGAGAAAGAAGGTGTGGTTTTCGTGCATAACAACAGTTGGCAAGAACGTATTAGGGGGTGGAACAGCTGCAATGTAGATAACTTGTAAGGAGACCGCTGTCATTTTCCCCAAAGGGGGCATCACTTTCTGATGTGACTGAAGCACCAATTTTTATCAAGCTACTATATGTTTTCTTGCATATCACATCATTTGCTTTCTGCCTGTTTTGCTTTATTCTTTCACACCTCTGTTTTATTTCTATATGATTTTCCCTTTGCTGTGAAATTTGCAAATAGGACAAAACAAAAAAGGGGACATTAATTGCCAAATGGAATCAATTATTTTCTTCGGAGACAATGATTAGCACAGTAGGAGGACGTTTAAAAAGCATGTACACCCCATTGAAGAGCGGCGTTTTTTATTTTATTTTATTAAGAAATCAAGATTAGGAAGGAAATGATACAAAGCTTTCCAAAAGGCACCCATCTTCACTCACTGGTTCAACAAAGCAAGAGAAAGAGTAGTCAGAACAAAGATATACCACAACAGAAGCAAAAAAAAATACCACACTTCATAATCCTGATATTTCTCCTGATACATGGAAGACAACAATTGATTCTGTACACACTACAATACACATCAAATAAATTAATTTGCACCACAGTACCCACAAGCAACTGGCTTTTCTTTTCTTGACACAGCACAAGATGTTTACCTCCGACTCAATTTGTCATTCTGGAGAAAATGCAGCAATAACTTTTCCCCATTGCCCTCAAATAAAATGGACATCAAGACATCTCCACAAAAATGAAACGTTTGATTGTATTGATACCTCTGTAGCCTGTGTGAAGACACTGTCTGCTCTGCTTTTCTGCCATGAAAGCTGTTGAGATCATAATCTCTAATCATGGCCCATGCCAATCCATACAGCTTCTGTGGTAGCATTCCCCCAAGTATGCTGACGATCCTCAACTGACAGGTCTCTAACCAAGTCTACCCACCTGCCTGTCTCTCAACAAAATTTTCTACCCTTTGCTAGACATGGTACTTCGTTGCAAGCCCTATGAATCACACTTAATACTGTCGCAGACGTGGCCGTTGGGTTAATTCTCCCAACCCAATTGTCGTGGACAGCGGTTAACACCGACCAGGCTGGATCGCGAGCGGTTTTCCTTCGAGGCGAACACATGTTCCTCGGAGATTATGGTGTGCGTGGGAAGGGAATTGTGGCATGGACAGAGCAAACAGAAGCACATCACAAGGGGTTTATACTCTAACCCACGACAGACACACGGACACGAGCAACTTAAAATAAACAGGGGGATTTAATGAAAATAGATCAAATATTTACAAGGGTTATAATTCAAAATGTGATAATAAAACGTGGTCATTTAAAGCCGAAAGTCGAGGTGCCTCTACACATGGACTTAAATACAGACAAGGGGAAAACGAAATAAAAGAAAATCCTCCCTTTATTATGGAACTTGCAGTCGCTTTGTCCAGAGATGGTCTTTTATGAACTTTGAGGTCGAGCCACTTTGTCCTTCATGGGAAGATGCATACAAAATGGTGCCAAGCCACTCTCTGCGCGGGAAACATACATGAGGTAATTTGTGAGGTGTTCAACACCAGGTTGAACACCACACCAGGTGTTCAACACCGGTGTTCAACACCAGGCCTCACCAACTGCCATGCAACTTCTTCTCATTAACGAATATATCGAATGTTCCTCTCTTACATGAGGTCTGCTCACAACGATCACCCACCTTCCTCCTTGATCATACGATGAGACGATCTCTGAGGCCCCGTGATATGGCCACGACGCACGCTCTTCTTCCCTCCTCAGAAACATACACACTTCATGGTTCAGCCGAACAGTCAATGAGTCGCGTCTTGCCCAGAATGCGGGAAAATTCACAGCACAACACGTCAATTGTGTTGCTGTATTTCATTGTGTCCAGACGTAGCCAGCCAGTGAAACCCCCTTACTCGACTCTGTCCTCTTACAGTCCTCCCACAACTCTGTCCTCTCACAACTGTCTGCTCTTCGACCATGCCACCCCCCCCCCCCCGCTTTATGTCATACTCACTAATCATAAGCCTCAGGGGAGTGACTTGCTGGTATGAAGCCGGGAAGGCGGGGCTTCTTGCCTGCTTGGATGTACAGATGTTATTATTTTTGTTGTTGTTGTTATAAGAATGTAATTTTATTGCTGGCTTGTAAATGCAAAAACGTAGGAAAAAGTCACAGGGGGCAATTGCATATTGGGAGAAATTGGCCTTAATTCCTATCTAATTAACAGAGAACCACCCCCCCCCGCCCCCCCTCCACGTGTTGACAAGTAACACTTAAGCTCACAGTTTCCCTACTTTATTTACATTGAGATGTCTCTTACTTGTCCATGGGCCAAGCAACTCTACACAATCCTAACTTTGCTATGAAATTCCTCCACCTACCCCAACAACCGTAACAAATGAATAGATTACATCCAAGACACATGACCTACACTCCCTTTCATACACAAAAATAAGATGAATCGTTTCCATCTTCCTCTCCTACTTTTGAGATGAGAATGAATGAAAGACAAATACTGATTGCTCAATTTATCAAAAACCTGAAAGATGTCCAACATCATGGATCACCATCACGTACTTTCTTTAATGGTAACAACAAACAAAATCCATTGGAGGGTGTTAGATACTGCAAGGCTTCTGCTTATTACCCTCGCCAAAGGGGAGGGTATTGCATTTGGGTTCGTTTGTCTGTCTGTCTGTCTGTCTGTGTTTGTTTGTTTGTTTCTTTGTCTGCACAGAAGTTTCTTGTTTTTCTCTGCAACTGCTTGCCAGATTGAGAAGAAATTTTCACCATCGGTGCGACTACTCATGTAGAATGTTATAATGATAATTATGATGTCAGAGGTTACGTGGAGTGGCAGCCATGTTGGAAAAATGGGAAAAATTTGGACATCTGGATCTCTGAAATCGCACCAAGGAAAAAATTGAAACTTGATACATGGCAAGTACTCCTCATGGGGAATGTGAGATTTTTTTAGGATGTCATTTAGCTCACACAGCTCACAGATAGCTCACATGGTTTAGCAACCATATTGGATTGACCCTAACACCTCTAAAAAAATTATTCTCCAGAATGGCTGCACAGATCGATTGGAAACTTCACAAATGTTCACCAAACCTTGGGGATACCAGAATATTCTCGAATAATTGAAAAGTCACATCGTCTTGCAGCCATATTGGATTGAGCGAAAATCATTTTTAAAATCCTTTCTCTTGAATCACTTAGTGACTCGAGGTAAAACTTCAACATTATGATCCAGTAGAGATGGGGAATATATGTTATAAATTTCAACTTGATCGCATGCATTTGGTGGCAGGACTGGCAGCCAAAATTATTTAATTTTTTATTCTGGGATATTTTTGATTTTTTGTCATTTTATTGAATGAAGTTCACTTGGCTTTAGAATGGGATTAAAATAAATTCAATTCAAATCAAATGGAAGAGCAAATAGGTACAATCCTGCATTGGCGTCATCAGATGGAACCCAAACAAGCATCGAGTAAAGATTAAGTCATCATGAGGAACCTGGATAAGATTCGCATTTCAGCTACAACTCCTCTACCCTCAAACCCATCCAGGCACAGCCAAGTGAGCCTTTTTCAAAAAAAAAATTCACAAAGAACCCAGATCAAAAATATTTTGGCTGCCAGACCATGTGTCTGATCAAGTTGAAATTTAAAACATATATTCCCATCACTACTAGATCATAATCGTGAAGGTTCATGTACATTGATTAATTGGTTTCATAGAAAACATTTAATAATTTTCTTCAATCCAACATGGCTGCCAAACAATGTGGCCTATCAATTCCTTAACAAACCTGGACATCCAAGGCTTGGGGAACATTTGTGAGAAGTTTCCCTTCGATCTGTCGAGCTGTTCTGGAAAAGGTTTTTATTGGTTTTAGTGTAAATCCAGTTTGGCTGCCAAACCATGTGACCAATGATGTCATTTGTGTGAACATTTTGTCCCTCATGGATAGTTGGTAATACTTGTATAATTTTGCCTCAATCTGCTCAGACACTTCAGAGAAGGTTTTTAAAGGATTTTTTGTTTGTGAAAACAATGTAGCTGCCAAATCAAGCGACTAACGACATCATCAAAACAATTCTGTAGACCATTTTGGCTGGTTGAATTCAGTGACCTGAAATATAAATCCTCTTCCAATTTCAAATCAATGAGATGAAAATTGAGGATTTCAGAAATACCAAATTATTTGTTTACCTTGAGCCTATGTTGACCTTTTGGTCCATGTTGACCTCAAAAATAATTTGCTGGTTGAATTCAGTGACCTGACATATAAGTCCTCTTCAAATTCAAGTTAATCGGTTGAAAATTGAGGATTTTAGAAATCCCTAAATAGCACCTTAAGGCCCAGTCACACCTTGACGTTTTAGCCAGCTTATGCCGATTTTTGGAAAATTTGTCTAAAACGCTGGTACACGTCGAATACGTTATGGGTAAGTTTTGATAACATTGAGAGCACGCTGAAAAACACTACCATACGTCGTTCTACGCTGGCTTTAAACGTTGTACTTTTCGGTTGTCCTCAAATTTTCCATGCTTGAAATTTTGAGACTTATGCCAGCGTATGACTCGCACGTTCCACTTAACGCTGGCCATAAGTTGTAGGCACGTCACGCGATCGTTGACACACATCGACACACGTTACTTGTAAGTTACTCATAAGTCAAAACACGTCGAGGTAATGTCTAGCGTACCCGAAACTTATTTCGAACCTATGAGAAACGTGTTGTACTCACGTTACGCGATCGGTGACACACAGACACACATTACTTGTAAGGTGCTCAAAAGTCGAAACACATAAAGGTAATGGTTAGCGTCAGTGTTCCAGACTCCCTGGTTTTTTTTTATTTTTTTTTCTTCCTTCCTTCGGTATGATGGTGATTTTGACACTTCAATTTATAGTGCGGTTATAATATAATATAATTAATAGGCTGCCGCTCAACGATTCAAATCATAACCGCACTGTACACTGAACACCGTCATACCGAAGGAAAAAAAAAACCAGGGAGTCTGGAACACTGACGCTAACCATTACCTCGACGTGTTTCGACTTATGAGTAACTTTCAAGTAACGTGTGTCAATGTGTGTCAATGATCGCATATCGTACGTACAACTTATTCCCATCGCATGCGGAGCGTGTGTCATACTGCAAGTACTTCGTAAAATTTTCAACATCTATCTCTAATTCCAGCAATCTGTGTGTGTGTGTGTGTGTGTGTGTGTGTGTGTGTGTGTGTGTGTGTGTGTGTGTGTGTGTGTGTGTGTGTGTGTGTGTGTGTGTGTGTGTGTGTGTGTGTGTGTGTGTGTGTGTGTGTGTGTGTGTGTGAGTGTGAGACCGCTGTTTCTCGACAACCTCTGGTCCGATCTAATTGAAACTTGCCACATATATTGCTGGGGACCTGAGGATGTGCCTTTTCATGGTTTGATATTAATCGGACAAGTGCTTCCCAAGTTATGGCCATTTATTTACCAAACCAATGACAAGACACGTTGTTGCGTGGGCGTGGCCGATGGGGAAGGGAAGCACAGCCACGTTCCCCATTACGGGTTACAACGTACGGGCTTCCGGAGAGTGATGACTTCGTGTATTCTAATAATTTCTCGATTTCTTATGCGCATTTATAGATAAACACAATGGCCCAAGTTATGATCGTTTTCATATTAGACGGTGTATAAATTTCGGGAACATCAGAGTGCTGGTATGCTCCGAAACCAGGAAGTAAATTTTTTTCTCTCTCTTCTCTTCTCTTTTTGTTTTTCCTTGCCACGACATTGCGAAAAGGTAAAATACGTTGGCGCTAATTGAATAATTGGGTATTAAAAATAAATTGCGAATAATCGTAACTGCGAATAATATCGAACTTCCTGGTCACGCACGTACGGGCACGTGAGAGCGAAGAAACGGCCTGTGTGGTTTGTTTATTTATTTATTATTATTATTTTTTTTTTATTTTTTTTTTTTTACGGGCACGTACTCATGTTTGAAATTACAAGACGTAATCCACTTAATACGACGTATGATAGCGTACTTTAACGTTCTATTCACGTATACCAAACTTACCCATACCGTATTCGACGTGCGCCAGCGTTTTAGACGCATTTTTCACAGGTCGGCATACGCTGGCAAGATCGCCAAGGTGTGACTGCGATGTTGACACTTCCATTTCTGCGTTGGTTATGATTTCAATCGTTGTGCGGCAGCCTTTTAATAGGCTACGCCACGTGATCGTCGGCGATATGTACAGCGCGCTATGCATAAGTTAGACTATCATTGGGCATAGGTTGGAAAGGCCGACAACAGGTTCAGCATTCGTTGGTATAAGTTATCTCGAACACAATGAAACGTTCTGTGTCCGTTACTAATACGTGATGCATAAGACCAAGTCGTTATGAATACGTCCGAATCTTTAAAAAAAAAACATCAAAAGTTCAACGTAAGCCAGCGTTTTACATACATTTTAATACGTTGCCATTGCTGGCTAAAACGTCAAGGTGTGACTGGGCCTTTAGATGTTGAATTTGGGCCTATGTTCACTTTTGGGTTCCTGTTGACTTCAAAAATAATTCGCTGGTTGAATTCAGTTACCTGAAATATAAATCCTCTTCAAATTGCAAGTCAATTGGATGAAAATTGAGGATTTCTGAAATTTGGCCTATGTTGACTTTTTGGCCTATTTTGATTTCAAAAATAGTTGGCGGTTGAATTCAGTGTCTTGATGTGCAAATGCTCTTGAAATTTCAAGTAAATCTGATGAAAACAGACAATTTTAGAAATTTGGCCGATGTTGACCTGTTGGCCTATTTTGACCTCAAAAATAATAGGTGGTTTTATTCAGTGATCTGATATGTAAGCAAATGCTCTTCAAATTTCAAGTCAATCTGATGAAAATTGACAATTTTAGAAATTTTGCCCTATGTTGACTTCAAAAATAATTGGTGGTTGAATTCATTGACCTGATATGCAAATCCTGTTCAAATTTCAAGTCAACTGGTTGAAAATTGAGGATTTTAGAAATCTCACCTAAGTTGTTCACCTTTGGCCTATGCTGACCTTTTGACCTCAAAAACAATAGGCTTCTTCCTTATGGCAAACTCTACCATGTGGTGAAGTTTAGTGAAGATTGGTTTAAAATTGTGACCTGAAGGCGATAAGCAGACAAACAGACAGACAGAATAACATGAAGAAGACATTGTGCATGGCATGATACTTGCAAAATCCACCCCTCTCTCCAAAGAATGCCAGGGAGACATCAAATTGTGCATTTCATTAAGATGACGATTGACAATCTTAATGAAAGCTCAGGTCATTTGGATGAAAATTGATTATTTTTCAGATTGAAATTGATGATTTTAGAAGTTTGACCTTCAGTTGACCATTTAACATTTTGACCTCAAAAATAGTTGCTTTCCCATTTCAGTGATGCACTATGCAATTGCTGCTTAATTTTCAGGTTAATCAGAAGAAAATTGATGAATTTTCAGAGGAAATTTGATGATTTTAGAAGTTTAACCTTGAGATGACCTTTGCATTTTGACCCCAAAATCGTTGCTTTCCCAAATCAGTGAGGGACTATGCAAATCTTGTTCAACTTTCAAGATCATAGCATGTAAATTGACACTATTTCAGTTGAAAATTGATGATTTTAGAAGTTTGACCTTGAGTTGACCTTTGACCATTTGATCTCAAAAATAGTGGGTTTCCCAATTTAGTAATGCATGATGAAATTGCTGTTTAATTTTAAGTCAATCGGATGAAAAATTACGATTAAAAAAATTTGACCTCAACATGACATTTGACCTTGAAATCAGTAGTCTTCTCAGTTGAGACTACCTTGACAAGTTGATGAAGTTTCATGAAGATTGGGTTCAAATTGTGACCTGTAGGCGATTGACAGACAGACAAACAGAATAATAAAATCGACTGACCAATACACTTGAAAAATCTTCAATTTTGCAAGTCACAAACAAACAGAAAGAGAGACAGACAAATGGACCCAAATTCAATACCCTCTCCTTCAGGTCAGGTCAAGTATGGGAGCATGCGCATGAGGAGCACGTCGCTGCGTCCATTTTCTACCGGTACTCCAGGGGCCTTTGCCTGGCCATTCCCCAGGCAGATGCCTGGTCCATCCCCATCTCCTTGAGATGCTGATCAACCTGCTGCAACCACGAGGCATGTGGCCAGCCCATTGGCCTCCTCCACTCATGAGACTCCCTCACTGAGAGAATCTGGTGAGCAGGATCAGCATCAGGAAAGTGTCCTCACAGCTGACGCTCGCAGACGATGCAGGTAGCAAATCTAATTTGAGTCTCTCTCTCAGCAACCGTTCATTGGACACAAAGCCTGACCAGCGATAGGCAAGGATTCTCCAAAGAGACCTGTTCCCAAAGGAATTAAGTCACCGTCTCAGATCCCTGGTCAGAGTCCAAGTTTCACATCCGTAGAGCAAGACTGGAAGCACCAAGGAACTGAAGACTCAGACTTTCATCCTCCTGCACAGGTACCTGCAGCACCACACCCCATGATCCAATGAATCCATAACTCCTCAAGCCAGACCCAAACGTCTACTGACCTCTGGCTCACAACCAGCAGAGACAGGAATATCACTGCCAAGGTAAATGAATCTCTCATTGACCTCAACATCCTCACCACAAACAGGTACACACAAGATGGCAGCATCCAATATGTCATTGAAAGCCTGGATCTTAGTTTTGACCCAGGAAACCCATAATCCCAGCGGCTCTGACTCCTCATTCAGCGCCTCGAGGGCCCCCAAAAGGATATCTACAGTCTCCACAAAGATGACTGCATTATCTGCGAAATCAAGGTCAGAGATCTTTGCATTCCCAAAGGATGCACTGCAGCTTGATCTATCCGACATCCTCCCCAGAATACACGTGCTGAAAAACCAGCACACACCCCTGACAAACTCCAGTCACAACTGGAAATAAGTCAGAGATCATATCCCCACATCTCGTAGCACTCTCACGACCAGAGTATATTTCAGACATCAGATTGATCAGTTTTGGTTGCACTCCATGAAGACCAAGCATCCGCCAGAGGGCATCCCGATTCACTGAATCAAATGCTTTGCAGAGATCTACATTGGCTGCATGCATCCCCTGCCGAAACTCTCATCTTCGTTCAGTGAGGACCTGAAGAGCAAGGACACAGCAATCGTTGACTGCTTTGGTGTAAAGCCTGATTGCTCTAGACGCTGGTGCTCAAGCAGATGATGGCGAACCCTATCAAGAATTATCTGAGCAAAGAACTTGCCCAGCACTGAGAGCAGCGTCACGCCTTGGTAGTTGCTGCAGTCCTGACAATCATCCTTCCCTTTCCAGAGAGGGACAACAAGGCTCCTCTTCCAGTCAGTTGGGATAATGCCTGTGTTCCAGGCAGAGCAGAGAACTGCATGCAACAACATGCGTAGAGCAGTTCCACCAGCCTTGAGAAGTTCAGCATGGATGTCAGATCCCATGAGATTTACCCAATTTCAACCGGTTCACCACAACCTGTGTTTCCACAAATTAATGAAGGTGGATCACAGTCGATTGGAGGGTCATCAATAGGGAGTGTCACACCCCTGACATCCAAATTGACAGCAGGTGGATCAGCTTGGTAGAGCCGCTCAAAGTAACTGGTGCAGCCGCCCTTCACTTCAGACTCCTCTGTCTAGAGCCCACCTCCTCCGCTCTAACTGCAGCACACCGAGGGATGGGCTTGGAGGAATGTAATGCGTGAATTCCCCTGCAAGCAAGACGAAAATCACTTGAACACAGGTGATGCTCTACCACCTCACAGATTCCTCGCACATAGGCTTCCTTGTCCACCCTTAGCGCACGTACAGTTTTACGCCTCAGCTCTCTGAACAGCTCAGCTCTGCCATTCAGCCTGGCCCTGCGACTCTGGTCAATGGTATCAAGTGTCTCTTGAGAGAGAAAATTCTTCTTCACCCTCTGGTGAGTCCCAAGACATCTACCAGCAGCATCAAGGACAGTGGTCTTAAAGGCACTCCACCACTCTTGAGGATTCCCCAAAGCATCCAGACCCCCCAAGTCTTTACTCGGCCTGTTCGCAAACTCATCAACTACCCTCTCATCCTTGAGCTTGCCAACATCCAGCCTCGGCTGGGATGGACCATTCTCCTGGATTTCAGCTGCAACTTCAAAGTTTCTACAACAAGCCTGTGGTCAGTATTGAGGAAATGAGCACTCCGGTAGATCCTGCAGTTCTGGACCATCCACTCCAGCGACCATCAATGAACACATGGTCAGTCTCCTTTGCCACACCACCAGGGTTGGAATACCAAGCCCAGCGATGAGCCTGTGGGCGTTGAAACCATGAACCAGCCACCCTAAGTCCAAGACTTCTTGCAAAGTTAAGGTGCTATTCTTAGTGCTATTCTTGTTCACAGTTCTAGACCTATGGGGACCAGCACATGTCTCATAACCATCCCAAGCAGTTCCAGTCGATGCAATGAAATCCCCCAAGACTAAAAGAGTATCTCGCCTGGGGAACTGATCAACTACATACTCAAGCGTGGCATAGAATGTGTTCTTCACGGTGAGATCACTCGCCTCAGTCGGAGCATTTACAGAGACCAGATAAATGACACCCAAGGAGTGATGAATCCTTTGTCTCATAAATATGCTAGTTCACCGGTGTTTCCTCAATTTCCGTTGGAATCAACTTATTGGACACAGCTCCAGCAACTCCTTGGGTATGGTAAACATCTGAGTGACCAGACCAGTAGTAGGTGTAACCACCAACCATGATCTCGCCTCAATCCAGTGTCCGAACTTCAGAGAGTGCTGCAATCAGGACATTCAAATGCTTGAGCTCAGATGACAACAGAGACAGATGATCCATCCTCTCTTCGGGATAGGACATTCCAGACACCCACTTGAAGAGACCACCTCAGGTTAACCCAAGGAGATCACCATCCATCGAAATGGATGGCCCTCAGCACCACCCTGACACACACTATCGCAATCTGAACCGGGAAGGTTACCCTCTGGTTTTCCTCCTATCATCAAAGAGTGGGGGTCCCGAAGGCTTTTCCCCAATCCCGTCATCCGGTGTGCTGTCCTGCGGAGGGCAGCTGCACAGGAGGTGCGACCACGGAGTGGGTTTTCAATCTTCTTTGCGTTTTTCTTGTGTTTTGCAGAGTGAAGGGTTTTATGGTGGATGGAGTGCAAATCCTGCCACCAACCTCCTAAAAAAAAAAGTAACCCAACTGCAGGAGGACATCCATAGACACCGTTGGGCACTAGATATTGATGGCTGTTGGCTGTTCGTATTGATTCATCATGGCAAAATCTCCACCCGATTAGGTATCTATTCCTCACGGCATTATCTCAACCTGATTAGATCACGAATGTGATTGGCTGAATTATGGTGCTATGGCAACCATCTCAATAAGTAGGCTTTTGTACATGATATTTCAAAAAACGTTCAATATTTAGCTTTCGTATTTCATGGATCTATTCCTCATACCACCCAAAAGGTGTGGTCTTCGAGTATCAACTCATTGTTTTATATTCCCTTTTTTCCACATTTCACCAATTTATCCACTTTGCCACTCTGCCAATATTTTGTCTTTCACTTATTATTAGCTTTAACAATCAACCTGCCAATAGTATTATTCCATTTACCAGCAAGTAATACAATTGCAATATAAGAGACCACATGGACCGGTTATAGGGAAGTTCAGCAGTCGCCTTTGTACAGAGTGGACCACAACCATTTGTCAAGTTATGAAAGTTTTTCAAACTTGTCACATTCTCGTAGCCCACAATATAACTATAATGGACTGCAGATATAGCAATAAACGATCTATTTGTATAACTTATAAAACTTGATGCCCGTTATTTTCTATTTCCATGCATTTTCAGTCAATTCCATTTTGTGATAAAGTTATAAATTCCTTGTCTTTAAAAAGATGCAATTTTGTATTGTATCAGGTAGCAATGAGTTTAATTGGACTTAATTGTGTAAAACTGTAAAAAAAAATTATATTTTTACACAATGATAATCATCTTCATGCAGGACTAATCTACAATTTGGCTGATTGCATTTTTAGTAATTAAGCATTATTGAATAACCGATCAACCTCACATTACATTTATGTTTAAGATTATTATTTCAAGCCTTTATTGACAATTGGGCAATAATTACGAGAGAGATGAAATTCAAAAGACTTCAGATGGAAATTATTTAACAGAACAGCAGTGGTTGACACCATATACTGTGTAAAAAAAATCAAACACATAATTAAAGCATTCGGAATTACAGAATGCTTTTTGCAAGTTACAGAAAAAAATATATATAAATGAATGGGGATGCAAAAAAGATGTTTGAGGAATTGTTTTAAACAAATTAGTGTCAGCTATGTTATTTCTGCAGTATATATTTCTTAATTTGCCAGTAATAGCCACAGTTGGCTTCAGCTTTCCATCAAAAGAAATCGCAAAAGATGCATCATTGAAACAAACTCTTTTAATCGTGGGAATGTTTCCTATTCGGCAGTCAATTGTTGCAAATGGATCATGGCTAAGGAAAGCTCCTGCAGATCGATTCTGTTCTCGGTAAGTTATCAGTTTCTCCCTGACTTTTGCATTGCTTACACATATTGATTCATCAAAATAACGTCATTTGATACATAAAGCATTTATGAACCAATTTTATTTTGTACGTAGGTTGTACCTTTTGGCATTGCAATGGGCTGTGGTTATGGAATTTGCAATAAAAGAGATAAACGAAAATGATGAACTTCTTCCAAATGTCACTTTGGAATATATAATTTATGACTCTTGTTTACAAATACCTATGGCCCTCAAAAACAGTCTAAAGTTTTTGCGAAATAGCATTGACTTTGGTGACAGGTCAGGTAACTTGATCATTCCTCATGTTCTTATTGGACCATATGCTTCCGAGATTGCAAACTTTTTGAGTCCATTTCTTACAATTTTTAACCTTCCGCAGGTAAACAGTTGTGTTTGTTTATGTGCACATGACACTATTCAAATTAAAGCTTAGTGGCAGTGGATTTGCTTTAAAACTGATTAGTATGGATTTGATTCAGGGTTTGTCATAATGATGCATCAATGAGTTTGTTGTTTAGAGGGGAGTGGAAGCAGGCAGTTTGTTCAGTTATCACTCATCATTGGACATTAAAGGACTCAAAGTGGCTTTCAAAAAGAATATGCTCTGAAGTGCTGTGTACCTTAGCCATATTCAAAATTACTGCCCTGATACTGTATGTGGGACCATGAGATTAGTAGTATAGCTGCACCACCGGGAATGATCCAAAGAAAAAGCCTGCTGCTGTATATGAATCATTGAATGAAATATTTTTGAACCTCCAAGTTTGGTAAAAAAAAATATATTCTGACAGTTGATGTGATGTATTTTTAGCACAGATTAGTTATGGTGCTTCTTCAAAACACCTGAGTGATAAGAAACAGTTTCCCTACTTCCTTCGAACCTATCCAAGTGACCTTCACTGGGTATATGCAACTGTACGCTTAGTGATCCATCTTGGGTGGAAGTATGTAGGGTGCTTGGCAGTTGATGATGAATATGGAAGGAATGGTAGGGCTCAGTTTGTTATTGAGTCTGAGCAGAATGGAGTTTGCATTGCTTTTCAAGAAGTTTGGAAACAAAATATCCATCCAGGAGATCTGCAACAACTTGGTAAGACCAACATGGAATATGACATAAAAAAAACAAAATTTGTCTGCTTCTGTTATGGATCAGTAAAATAAGCCATACATTGTGGATTTAAGGTTTGTATAGGTTATTCAGGTTAGAGTCAGGTCAGGTTAGATCTGTGACCTGCTACAGGTACCATGTAAACCTGTACTAACCTGTTCCATGGTCGGGTTGTCGGCGACTAAACAAGTTGATTGTTTTTTTAGGTCAAAGGTCAAGCTTACATGAGATTGTAAATTTTCATCTGATTGACTTGAAATTTGCACAGGTTTTGCATTTTGGGTCAATGAAGCCAATTGCTTTTGAGGTCATAAGGTCAAGTAGCTTAAAATCGTTAATTTTTTTTGGTAATTTATTTTTTGCTGTTTTCATTAATTGGTGAAGAAGATTTTCTCATTTGGAATATTCGTGGTCTATAATTATTGCACTGAGCCAGGGCTTTGTTGATCTATAAGGTTAAAATGTTGCACCTTCAAAAGATGGGGATTTTAAACAAACTGAACAGATTCATTGTTTCCCTGTTTTAATGACACATTTTAATTCAATTTTTTTCAGGTAACTTGTTAAACAAAACCAAATCACACGTTATTTTTGTTCTTATCCATTTAAACGAATTTGCAGCACTTGGTGAATTGCTTTCGTTAAAAAATATTACGGAAAAGACATGGCTGGGATGGATCACTTCACCTGTTATGAAAAATGCACGTTATGCTCAAATCTATGACGGAGCAGTTGGATTTGATCAGCATCAAGGAAAACTTGAAGGATTACAAAAATTTATCCTCAGCCTCCGACCCCAATCAGATAAAAGACAAGAACTAAAAAATGAAATTCCTTGCAAAGATGGGGATGAAACAGAGGTGTGAAAGAAATAACATTGATCTAAACAACATTACTTAAAATATATGGACAAACTTCTAAAATTTAAGAACATAAATACTGTATTGTACAAATATGTATTGTACGTGAACATTTGTGATTAACAGAATATGAACATAAAGTACTTAACAAATTTGATGTAATATTTGACCCAATCCGTTTTCAATACATTCCTTTCTCATGCAATCTCTTCCTCTACCTCCCAATTATACACAATAACTGCTGCCTTTTCCTACCCCTCCCTCCATCCACTCCCTCCCAAACTCTTTCAAGTTCATCTATTTGTCAATTGCGTATTCGTAAATATAAATTATTTGTTTAAAATACACACATACATATGCGTACGCATGCGCACACACACACACACACACACACACACACACACACACACACACACACACACACACACACACACACACTAAAAACCCTCCCTGGGAATATTACTACAAACGAACTACAGTTGGAAGCTGTCCAGTACTCAGTGACGATCCTGAAAAGAGCCCTTGGAACAAAACTTTGAGAACAAAACAACTTCCAAAAATGGTCCATGAATCAGGATTCTCTTACTTAAATGGAGGTGAATACTTTGAGTACTGGGAGGACTCCTTATCTCAGGGGATATGAAATCAAACGGCCTTCCTGATCCCAAATCATGAGCTTATTTTTCTTATTTGCCATTAAAGTTATTATCGTTTTTATCGATAGAATCGTGAGAAGATAATCCAGGTATTTGCATGGATGTCTTTGGTTAGCACACATTTCATTTTTCACAGATATCCCTATATATGGGGTGAGGCCGGCTGGGATTGAGCTGCTGCTTTTATCTGTCCACAATGCTCCTCCACCGCCCTCTATCACAAGCCATCTTTCTCCACATTTGTGACACCTTTCTTCACACAATCTTCCCATCGCAACCGCAGTTTACGATATTCTCGCCTGCCTCTTTCAGCATAACGGCTCTCTTCAGAAGTCTACATTTCTCCATCCGCACTAAGTGTCCAGCCCACTTCAGCTTGACTTTTACCAATATTCCCTTCAAGCTCATCTGCACACCAATCTCCTTCCTCAGTTTATTCATCCTCCTTATAATCTCCCTTGCCTGCAAATAGATGCTTCGCTGTTGCCTGCATATAACCAGCGTGTGTTGTCATCTATCTATAATTCCAGCTGTGTGTGTGTGTGTGTGTGTGTGTGTGTGTGTGTGTGTGTGTGTGTGTGTGTGTGTGTGTGTGTGTGTGTGTGTGTGTGTGTGTGTGTGTGTGTGTGTGTGTGTGTGTGTGTGTGTGTGTGTGTGTGTGTGTGTGTGTGTGTGTACACAATGGTAAGTTGGGTGACCGTGCTGAGTGGTGGACATGTTATATGCAAAGGTAAGATGAACATGATTTAATGTATTATTACCTCCACTACCAAAGGTGAAGGAGGTTATGTTTTCACCCCTTTCTGTCTGTTTGTCTGTCTGTTGTCTGTTTGTTTGAGTGCAGCATATCTCATAAAGTTGTGGACAGATTCGGATGAAACTTGGTGGACACGCTGGATGTTTGACAAGGAAATATTGATTCGATTTTGGTGAGGATCCGGATCCGGATCTGATAATTTTTTTCGGTGATTCCTCACCATTGAGAGATAGGCCTAAACTGATATATAGCACGTTATCTCAAAATGTTGCAGACGGATTCAAATGAAACATGGTCGACAGGTTGGCTGTGTGACAAGGAAGAATTTGTTCGATTTTGGTGAAGATCCGAATCCGAATCCGATTCCGACTACTATAATTTTTAAAAGTGATTCTTCACTTTTATTTTCAAAGATGGGGATTTGCGCATTGCGTTCATCCAAGCCCATCCCTCGGAGCACTGCAGTTAGAGCAGAGAGTGGTAGGCTTTTGACAGAGGAGTCTGAAGTGAAGGCCCGCTGGGCCGGTTACTTTGAGCGGTTGTACCGGGCAGATTCAAAGCAGAACTTTTTTGAGTGATTCTTCACCATTGAGAGATAGTGCGAAAGTGATACATAGCATGATATCTCAAAAAGTTGTGGACGGATTCAGATGAAACTTGGTGAAAGTTTGGGTGTGTGGCAAGGACGAATTGGTTCGATTTTGGTGAAGATCCGAATCCGGATCTGGATACGATAATTATTTAGTTTTTATCATGATTCTTCACCATTGAGAGAGAGGGCCAAAAACGATATAGTACTGTATAGCATGATATTTCAAAAATGTTTTGGGCCCGGCATGTTCTCATTGATCAGGCATTACATTGCGGAGGTATGAGCTCTACCGAGTGCCCTTCCAGTCTTATAATGGAATGTGTGATGAGAGTTGTAACTATTTGATAAGAGAGGAAATCCTCCAGCAAGTAAAGTCTGATTTGTGATGTTGCTTTGATGTGTTGACTGACTGCCTGGACACAACTGAGGTTGTGAATCTACTGATGTAGCATGTACGTAATCAAATGATGTGGGATCCGTGACCGAGGAATTGTGGATCCATCATTTGGAGAGGTTCTGGGTTGAAAGGATCGAAGCCTCGAGGAAGAATGGTGCCCAGCTGATGATCCGGGTAGTCAATAAATCGGTCAATTCCTTACAGGTTAAGGTTCTTACTTTAGGTACAGGAACTATATCTCGAAATTTACGAATAAAATATAGTTGAATATGGGATGTTGTGAAATGCACATCATTTGCAGCAATCCTTTGAGTTATAATATTAGTTTGGCAACAGCTGGCACTGTAAAATAAATAAATAGAATTGTGAGTAACACATGTGGAAAAAAGATGACATGTGTGTTTGTTTGTGTGGACCAAGTCATTGGTTATTTTCCTGAACTCCCTTCCGGTTCTGGGTTTGGAGCATTGGCAGGTCTCCTTGGGGGCTCCCTGCTGACGATCTCAAAGTTAAGTTTCCGGTCGTTATCTGTCCCGTTTTAACTGTTTATTGTCTCACCAACATGTTACTGTGTGTTCCTAGTTACCTTCGCATTCTGCGAAAGGTTATGTTTTGGTCGCTGTGTATTTATTTATTTGTGAATATGTGTGTTTGTTTGTTATTCGCATAACTCAGAAAGTATTAAACCGAATTGCATGAAATTTGGTGGGATGATTCGTGAGTATCCAAGGACAATTTGATTAGATATTGGGAGCGATTGGGTCAAAGGTCAAGGTCAAGGTCATGAAAAGGTCAAAAACACTCTTTTGAGCATAACTTCCTTCATAATACAGCTATCGACATGCAACCACCGCCATATTGTTCCATGACGAGATACCTTTCGCATATGTAGTGTCGGATTTGATGTAACGTCATCGGAAGTGCGTCTAAATGACGTCACAAGATGACGTAAATTTTCAATTTTCGATCTCATCAGTTTTGATCACACCGTTGAATAGGATTTACCTTAAGGACGTCACACACCAAATTTGACTTTGATCCGACTGACCGTTATGACGTCATTGACGTTTGAACATGACGTTTTTCAATTGTGGCTAAAATGTCCTGATATTTTACATTCAAATATCCATATAATTTAGAAAGCAAAGTCTCCCAAATCCAGGCATTAGGATCAGTACCAAAATATCTGTTTATTGATGTACAGGTTTTGCCAATTAACTCTGTAGTCAAGGTCAAGGTCACACTCAAGGTCAAAATATACTTGTAGGGATAGCTTCAGATCTAATAGAGCCATTGACATGAAACCAACGTTAAAACGTTCAGTGAACTATGCGCTTTCAGAATGGTAGTCCCCGATTGGACGTGATGTCCCCGGAAGTGCGTCAAAATGATGTCAAAAGATGACGTCATTTTTCAACTTTTTAATTTTTCAGTGTTTATCATTCCATTGTGTTGGACTGCCTTCAAGGAGGTTACACACCAAATTTGACGTCAATCGGACTGACGGTTGTGACGTCATGGACGTTTTAAAATGACGTTTTTCAAATGTGCCCGGAAAAAAGTTGCGGCGGCGAAGGTATGCGCTCTACCGAGTGCCCGTTCTAGTTCAGTTTTGTTTCAAAAATCGTGCTATTTTGTGAGATTTCGTCGAACTTGTCTGACTGGGTGCTTGAGGCCTATCCTTGAGGCTTGAGGCCTACACTTTGTTCCCCTCGGTGTACGATCGTGTTTATTTGTTTTTTCTCCCCATTATCTTCAATTCCTATCTTTCCCACTTTCTTAACATCCCCCATCCCAACTAATCACTCTATTTCTTATCTTAATTTTTTTTTTTAAACGCTACCTTTCTCCGATTCTTCTTCTGCTTCTTCATCTCCTCTTCTTCCTCCTCTTCTTCCTCCTCTTCTTCTTCCAACAACACTTCCATGACCTAATCTGTTGAAAACTCTCTCAAACATTAATAATAACAACAAAAACGATCTGTTATAATGCTTTATCTTCCTCTTTCACACGTGTGGTACTCTTTACTGTATCAGAATGCACTACTCTAATGCTACTTAAACAGACTGCTCTCAATTCGACCTTTCCTTAATACCTTGCCTAAAAAGTCCAACTGTTACAGCGTTTCTTCTCTCCATTCTCTGAATTCGCCTTTATTGCATCCCTCAAGAAATGTGTTTAATCGCATAACTGACATAAAACTTTTAAAAACCCCAGTTTGCTATGAATGTTCGCTTTCCATCAACCATTCTTTTTTTCCAACTTCAGTGCCCACTCACCCTTCTCACCCCTCACTTTCAAAGCAACCATCCCACTCTTCTCCCTCCAAGCCTCCCTCTCACCTCTCTCAAAAACTCCCCCCTCACCTTTCTCCCACCATTCACCCCCTCACTCATCCTTCCCAAAGTTGCCCCCCCTCCCATCCACAAAGCTGCCTCCTTCCACTGCCCTCTCACCTCCCTCTCTTCACTGTGCCTCCTCAAAACCTCAACTGCCTTCTTTCCCCTCTCTTGTCCCCCCTCTCCCCCAGCACCACAGAGCCTTTTCTCCTCCTCATTCAGCCCCTCCCCTTGCTATTCTGCAATCCCCCACACTCTTTAAACAACACTCCTTACCCCCCCCTCCTCCCTTGTCCTACCCTTCCCCTCCCCACCCCCTGCACCCAAAGCCTCCTCCCCTACCTCTTCATTAAAAGTATGGACCTCAAATATCCAGGGCCTTCGCTCAAACCTTTCAGATCTTTCCATACAGATTGCCACTGACAAACCAGACATAATCAGCCGAACAGAAACTTTCCTCTCCAAGACGTGGCTGACTCCCAAGTATCTCTCCCTTGTTACTCCCTCCTCCAGTATGAAAGACCTGAGCCTCGTCCTGGTGGAGGAGTTGCTCTTTTCATCAAAGACTCTATTCCTCAATCTCCATGCACTGCCCTCACTCCCCCACACCCCCAGGAATACCTCTGGCTACGGCTTCCCCTCAACTCCCACCTCATGTTTATATGTGTACTGTACCGTCCACCTAACAGTGGTGACTCCATCTACACCTCACTATCTGAAAACATGGACCAACTTCTATCTTCTCATCCAAACTCTCTCATCCCCATATGTGGCGACTTCAATTGTCATCATGCCAGTTGACTAGGTGTGGGTACATCTCTTACCTGTCATGGCACCTCAGCAAAAGCTTTCTGTGACTCATTGGGACTGACTCAATCAGTCAACTTCCCCACCCGGATCTCAACCAATGGTACTCCATCTCTTCTGGATCTGATTTTGACAAATTTCCCTTACAATATCTGCTGCTCTTCCTCCTCTCCGGTTCTTTTGACCACGTCCTTGTCAAAGTGGACATCTCTCAGGCTATTATCAGATAACCACCTCACCGCCGTCGAGTCTGGCATTTCACTAAAGCCGACGGGCAGGGTCTCCAAGCAGCCCTCAAACTTATAGACTGGTCTCCTATCTCTACTTTCTCCAACATCAACTCAACCTGGGAATTCTTTCAAAGAAACTTGCTCTCCCTCATGCACAGATGTATCCCCTCTCGTCTTCAGTTGTCCTACCCTTCCTCCCGCCCTTGGTTCACTGAAGCTTGTGGTGAGGCAGTTGTCCTGAAACAACTTGCCTTTAACGCATGGAAAGCAAACCCAACTGAGGGTAATCTCAGTTCCGTCCATAAAGCTCAGAACAAGTGTGTATCTTCCCTCAGGAGAGCCAGAAAACAACATCTTTCTCATCTCAAGTCTGAACTCTCAAACCTCTCTCCCTCCTCAAAATCCTGGTGGCGTCTAATCAAATCTGTTTCTCGCGTTTGTTCCCCTTCCATCCCTTCCCTTACCTCAAATGGCAGCACTGCTGATACCTCACGTGAAAAAGCTGAATGCCTAAACTCAGTGTTTGCAGCTAAATCTTGTGTCCAAAACCCATCACTTTCTCTACCCACCTTACACAGTTGCACCAAACTGTCCCTGGACTCTGTGTCCTTTTCTCCTGACAAGGTGGAGAGCTTGCTGTCAAACCTCGACTCAGATTCTGCAACCGGTCCAGACGGCATCAGCCCACGTGTCCTCAAAGCCTGCTCTTCTGCTCTTGCTCACCCTCTCTCTGTTCTATTCACCCTCTCATTTGCTCAAGGCCATCTGACATCTGCTTGGAAATCAGCAAACATCACTGCCCTGCACAAAAAAGGTGCAAAAACAGATCCCTGCAACTTCAGACCAATCAGCCTTCTCCCAATCATCAGCAAGGTTATGGAATCCATCATCGCTTCAGACATCAAATCCTTCCTCTTCTCCAATGGCTTGATTTCTGTTCATCAATTTTGTTTCAGACCAAGTCACTCTACCCTGGATATGCTGCTTCTTCTCTCCCAACAATGGATGGAGGTACTCAATGCCAGACATTAAATCACAGCCGTATCCCTGGATATATCACGTGCTTTTTACACAGTCTGGCACCCTGCCCTACTTACCAAACACTCTTCCCATGGTATCCAACGCTATCTCCACTCATGGCTCGCAGATTTCCTCTCCTGTCGCAGTCAACGTGTGGCCCTAAATGGAGTTCTTTCATCCCCCCTTCCTGTCGAGACTGGAGTTTCTCAAGGTAGCGTTCTGGGCCCTGTTCTTTTTCTGGTTTTCATCAATGATCTCTCCGACTCTCTGGAAAATCCTCTGTATCTCTTTGCGACGACTCCACCCTCTGCCGTACCATCGGTCATCCCTCAGACCGGCAAGCAGCAGCTTCTTCGCTCACTGCTGATCTGGATAAAATCACAAACTGGTCCAATACGTGGAACATGTCTTTCAATCCGGACAAATCTCACACTCTCACTATGTCTCTTCGAAAGGACTGTTTCGAAACCCCCCACCCCCATCCAATTTCTCAACAATCCCCTGGAAGAAGTCCTTTCTTTCAAGCTTCTGGGTTTCACTAACTGCCATGACCTTTCCTGAGAAAGCCACATTTCAAACCTCGCCTCCAAAGCCAGTCGCCGACTGGGAATCCTCCGTCATGCAAGGTCCTTCCTCGGCCCACCTGAGCTACTGACCACTTACAAAGCTTTTGTCCACAGCCTGATGGAGTACTGCTCTCCCCTCTGGGCTGGTGCTGCTGCCTCCCACCTTTCTTGGCTTCACGCCGTAGAAACCAAGGCATTTCGGATCATTGGCATCTCCCGCAATGAGGCTGAGTCTTTGGGCCTCTCACTCAATCACCGCAGGTTGGTCGGTGGTCTTTCTGTCTTCTACCGTCTCCTCTCCAGCCTCGCTCCACCTGCTCTCTCTGCGATTTGTCCCCACCACATTTTCGCAGGGCGCTCAAGGTCCGCCAACAACCCCCTTCTGGTAAAACTACCAAAATCACGAATCACTGCTCACCTTCACTCTTTCATTCCTCTTTTTTCCCCACCTTTGGAATAAACTCCCTCACTCTATTCATTCCCATTCTTCCCTCCAGGCCTTCAAAACAGCTGTTCACCACCACCTCTTGTCATCCCCCATCCAAATCCTCGATCTTTTCTATCCCCGATAATCCACCCAAGCCCACCTCCTTCAAATTCCTTGCTTTCCTTCCTGAAAGTCCCTGTAATGTCCATCTTCTCTTCCCCATGTTCCCCGCCCCATCCCTCTCCCTTTCACAGATCTCCAAATGTCTCTGTTCCCCACTATTTTGTCCTTCCCACTCCCTCCCCTCCTGTCTCATGCCCCCCTTGATGTGCGTTGTGTGTTTGCTCTCATATGAGCCTCGACAAGGTATACAAAAAAAAACTACAAATGGTCAGACCTCTCCACCAAGCTGTTGTGCTCCTCCTTAGTGGCATTCTCGTATCCATGTGGACCTACAAGACAGTATTCTCTTTGTTATGAAATGTCTGCAGGCTCTCATTATTCTCTTCCTTAAGGGTGGCCGTGTCCCCCTGAACCTCGGTCAGCAGAACAGCCATTTCCTCCTTGAACACTTTGAGCCAGCATGCCACCTCCTCATTCGTCTTCATGCCGTTCTGCTGCGATTTCGATCTGGGTTGTGGTGATATTATCTCCCAGCTCTACCCTTCGTCGAGACTGGCTCACATGGGTTAAGCCAGCTTGGAACTCAGACTGGCCCATTTCAATTTTGGTGGTCTGGTCATTTTTAAGTTCCTCCTTACTCACTGCTGGCTGGTCCAGGCCAGCCTCCATTATTTCTGTCATCCCAGCCCTTATCATGGCCTGGCCTACCTCCATATTGTTCATATCCCTCTAGTTCCTTCCAGGCCAAGTCAATTTTCAGTGAGAGCTACCCCAGGCCCATTTTAAGTTTTGTCTTTTGATCGACCAGGCTCGCTCTTTGCTCAGCCTGGCCAGCCTCCATCCACACCCACATCATGAGGAAAACAGCCCTTATATCTACGTACTGTTCTCCCCTGAGGCACTGATAACTCAGCCTCCTCTTCCATTATACCCCCGAGTGAGGTTGCATTCTCATCTGCCATCATTATTAATAACAATTCAAAATACTATCATTTGAAAATAAAAATTGCATATTGAATTTGTAGATGGCCAAAGAAAAAATGGACTTGTCTATTTCTCAATGTTCCAAGATATTCTGTACCAGCACCATACAAGGAGGCTTAATATTAAACAATGAACTGAATTCGGAATTTTATTGTATTTAAAACTAGAAGAGCACTCTTCCAACTCACGACGTCACCAAATATGCCTCCACCTCCATTATTTCATCATTATGCCAAATGTGTTTGATTTAAATCCCTGAACCCAGATTCAAAATATTATATAATCCTGGCTGTCAGATCATGTGTCCGATCGAGTTGAAATTTAAAACAAATATTCCCCACGACTACTAGATCATAATTGTGACGTTTCACATCGATTGATGAAGTGGTTCAAGAGAAAGAATTTTCAAAATTATTTCGTTGAATCCAACATGGCTGCCAGACCTTGTGACCTATTAATTATATTCGTGAAAACTCTGGTGTCCCCAAGGCTTGGGGAACATGTGGGTGAAGTTTCCCCTCGATCTAGCAAGCCGTTTTGAAGAGGATTTTTAAGGTTTATTTTTCAAAAAAAAAACATAGCTGCCAAACCTTGTGACCTATGAAGTCATCGGTGGAGAACTTTTTGTTCCTCATGGATTGGTGATCTTGCCTATAAAGTTTCACCTTAATCTGTTCAGCTGTTTCTGAAATGAACATTTTTGAAAGTATTCATGTTAAAAACAATGTGGATGCCAAACCACATGACTGATCACGTCATCATTTTCCCGCCATACAATTTAACCCCAGATGACCCTTAAAAATTTTCAAACTGATCGGATAAAGCATTCGATCTATGCAATTATGACATCATAACGAAGCCAACTATGACATAAAAAAATCACACTTGTTTCCCATGGGCAGTACTTGCCATGTGCAAAGTTTCAATTTTTTTCCCATGGAGTGGTTTTGGAGATACAGAGGTCCAAAGTTTGTCATTTTTTTCAACATGGCTAACACATCACATGACTTATGACGTCATAATTATCATTAAAACATTCTGCATGAGTAGTCGCAATGTTGAAAATTTCGTGTCAATCGGATAAGCAATTGTAGAGAAAACAGAACATTAGCACAGACGGACGGACGTACAACCCAAAGACATAATGACTCCAGCGACTTTGTCAGCATAAAAACCGAAGCTACTCTGAGGGATGATGACTGAAGGCCTCCAAGTCAGAATCCCTCCTTGGACCCGGTGATACTGTTGCGTGTGGGGCTACGGCCAGGACAGCGTACAAATGTTTTTTTCTTTGAGCCGGCTGTGCCCTCCGGCATGGTCCTCTGCATGGCATCGGTTTTGAGTGTTGCCCGACGAATCTTGCAGCGTGACAATCTCTGAGTGCCACTTACCCAGCACGATGGTGGGGTGCCATGCGCTGAAAGACTCATAAATGACCTGGTTATCTGAAGGCATAAGTGATTCAAGAGAAAGTTCGAGTGAAATTTGAAGGCATAAAAACCTTCAAATTTGCTTCCCCTCCCATCCCTTCCTGTGGCTCGAGGGGTCGGGGCAGGGAAGCTTCAAATCCCACATTCGAAACACCAAGTTGTAATGGTCATAATTGTGAGGCTTTAGGCCTCAGCATGGGTCAAACATTCTGACAAGTCAAATTAGGCCTTGTTCCAACCCGAACTAATGCCCTTCGTTATTTTAGCGGCGGTTCTTGCCAAAATGACAGAGCAGGAATGAAATATCCAATTAATTAATTATCAACCAACTTAATTACAAGGAATGATTTACAAAATAATAATTACAAACAAAATAAAGAAAATAATTATACACAAACACAAATTGCAGTTGTGCTTGTGTCGAAAACTCGTGATGCGGCCAACAACACAACAACTTTTTCCCTTTTCTTGTTCTATGGCCACACGTATGGTGAAGTATATAGGGGAGCAAGGGGTAAAACCAAGGAAAAGAACTCGTGCAGGGCAGAATAAAAGAAATAAATGGCAAGCACATTCCTTCAATGGCATGAACGATGGCGGCCACCTGGTATTGCTCGTCCAAAGCATGCCCCTGGCACGTGAGCCTGGCAAGCAGCCAGAGCAGCCATGTGTGAGGGGATCTCAACGGTGGTGTCCCTTGAGGACTGGAGACCGAACTGGCAGCTCGACCCTGTGTATGTTGCAGTCTCTTCTCCACTCCAATCGTAGTTGTGCTCTCTCTCTCACCCTGCCACACCATATACCTCGCTAGACACTCACCACGCTCCTAGGACTGCTTGCATTCTGCTTCTTAAGGCTCAAACCAGAACATGCCTCTTCAGCTAACCGCACTCTAATGTTTTGATGCCCAAGGGAAGCACAATTTGGCCCTCACTGCATCAAGGCATTTCCGCCAATATTGGGATAATGGAAGGTTCTGGGTTGGGGGATGGGGTGGGTGAGAGAGTAGTGGGAGAAATGGGGAACTTGTGAGACGCATGATGCTCTACACTCTCTACCTATTTTATTAGCCCCCACTAGACTTAGTCCCAAATGGGGGCTTATGGATTTGGTCTCGATTTTCGTGTGTGTGTGTGTGTGTGTGTGTGTGTGTGTGTGTGTGTGTGTGTGTGTGTGTGTGTGTGTGTGTGTGTGTGTGTGTGTGTGTGTGTGTGTGTGTGTGTGTGTGTGTGTGTGTGTGTGTGTGTGTGTGTGTGTGTGTGTGTGTCTGCAACCATATCTCGGACATGTATAGACCAATTTTATTCGTACTTGGCACAAAGACAACATATGATGGGAAACATAAGCAACTCATTTTTTTCACATCAGATCCAAGATGGCCGACGTGTGGCATTTTAGTTGTTAAAAAACAAACCCGGTGTCGAACACATCCTCAACCATTTCTCAGACATGCATTTACCGATCTTGTTTATCGTGGTGCTCCTTTTACACACAGAATGTACACTGGGGAGGTAAGTATAATATGTAGGCCACATAATACTAATACAGAAATCACTCAACAAAAGTAGGGTTCCTTCCATTCTCTGTCCATGTTTGCTTTCAAGAGTGCAAAGAATGAGAAAACATTTCAACAGAATTGGAGCAAAACATTAAAAACTACATTTGTGATCACATTCTTTGTTTTCAGGATGGAACTTTAGATAAACATATTTGCACATTATGGGAGGAAACTTTCAATTGTTCTTGGAGGATGTATGACAAAAGGAAGAAATTATGTACAGGTCTGGAGACATTGGATGATTTGAAAACAGCATTTACAGATATTTCACAATTGCGTCGAAGCTATACAACGTACTTGGCTGTGTATGTGGTCGCTCATGCTCTACAAGATCTGCTTTGGAGCACAGATCATTTTTGCCCTTTTGAAAATGACTCTTGCTCAGGTAAAGAGAAGTTTCAAACGTGGCAGGTGAGGATTTTCAGGGTGTATATCACTTATGCAGCGACAGCATTAAGTATATGTGTATATATATATATATATATATATATATATATATATATATATATATATATATATATATATATATATATATATATATATATATATATATATATATATTTAACACCTCCCACACTCCTCAAGCCGAAGAAGTTGCATAAAGCAACCAAGAAGGCCTACCCAAGGTAAGTGATTTGCTGTTTCAAACCCCTCCCAGAGTTCCTCCACAGCTATAAAGACATTCACACATATTATACACATGAGAATCCCAATGCTACACATCCCCTTAGCTGCCGGACCGGTTTTATCACTCATTGGCGAATCTTCAGCGACAGCACAGACATCAATGCATTCCAAAGAGGCTCCCAAGCATGTACCACATGCAAACACCAAAAGCACTGATCTTGTGTAGGCATTCTTGGGTTGCTTTATGCAGCGGCTTCAGCTAGAGGAGGGTGGGAGGTGTTAATTATTTATAGAATCCTACCCACCTGGGTTTAGTTGATTAGGTGAGAGCTGATTGGCTATTCCCTCCATTCTCAGGTGAGAGATGTGAGTGGGTCTTTATTATGTGACTTGTCATGAATACTAACTGAGCGAATGAATACACCTGGATAAAAGAGGAAACAGGTATGTGTGACATTCGATTTTCATGAATATGACAAAGTATTTTCAATTCACTGAACACTTACTTGGCTATTATTTCCAGCTTTTGTACTTCATGCGAAATGTGCATTTTGTAACCAACATGGGGAGTGAAATGAGTTTTGATGAGAATGGAGATCCTCCAGCAATATTTGAGCTGTTAAACTGGCAGTTGGTTGGAGAAAACGAGTTGCAACTGAAAGCTGTTGGTGTATTTGATTCAAATGCACCACCAGGACAAGAACTTCGGTTGGAGCATGATGCGATCATGTGGAAAAGAAGAACCCATGAAGTAAGGGCAAAATTTTCACAACGCAATATACAGTACTGGTATTGTTTAAATTATTTTGCTATTATGCAAGGATATACAAGGGAGTAAGGGAGGAGTGGGCAGCAGAAGAGTGGGGCAGGCCAAAGGATATCAACAGTGTCGTATTCAGTTATTTTGATTTTGGAGGGGTTTGGTGGGAAAGGGTGACACCAGGGGTATGGGGTGGGGTTTATGGGGGAGGGGGGGGAGGTGATGAAGGTTGGAATACGTGGAATATATATGGAAACTTAACCAAGGGGGAAGCCATTTGGCCTATCATGCCTGGGCTACATCCTACCACATCGATCAAATAGGTGATGTTGAAATCTAAGTGCCTCACATCAGTTATTCGAAGTGCAAAGAAGGTGATTTGTGTTTTACCGTGTTCATGTATATTCAAATTCAAATAAAATAAATATTGTGAGAGTCGTATCAATAAATCAATTCCGGAATTAACTGCCATTTCACCGCTGGCTTTGCAGTGTCTATTACACCACCCTATCCTACATGCTACATTGGTTCTTGATGCCCGTTGTTTGTGTCCTTTAGGACATCATTAAAAACAGTAAGTTTCCTGTTTAGAATGATTTTCAATTTTGCTTGACTGCCACACAGGCAGATGGAGTGAAAACATTCTCACTCCTCTCTGTGCATGTGCGATTGGGATAAATTCAGAGACAAAGTATGGTTAAACAGCAGGTTTGTTTTCCGATTCACGTTCCAATTCGTGTTCAAAATATCACATTCAATTGCAAAGTCATTGGATGTCAGTAGGCAGACAAATGGACAGATGGACATGAAGCAATTGCTTAACCCCGATATTCGCTTCGCGTGTGGGGGAATAAATGTAGGAATACCAAGCTAATGCCAGACTTGGTGATAGAATGATTCGAGTTTCTTTTCTGTATCTGAGGGGTCAGCAGTTCAATTCTGATCATTTAGGGTCCTACCAAAGACTTTCTTTTTCTTCTTCTTCTTCTTCTTCTTCTTCTTCTTCCATGTGGCATGTTTCTGAGTCGGTGGTCTGTGACCTGAAGTTTGCTACTTTCAGCCAGCATCAGGCCCTTGTGTTCACGTGCTACAGTTCTTGCCATCCTCCCTCTCGGTGATGTATGAGGCAGTCTTGCACAAGATGATCTGTCGTCCGGGGAGGCCACACTCACAGTCGGGCGAGTCAGTAAGATCCCAGGATAACATTTTGTGATGGAATGTAGTAACATCCGATCAGAGTCGGTTAAGGCAACACCGTTCCTTCCAAGGCAGATCACAACTAGGAGGCTTGGTGGAACACGGAAGGTGTTGTAGATGGCCGCTGGGCTCGTAGGTACGTCATTGCTTCATTTACCAAGTGTTTGCTCAGGCCATCTCGACTGTGATATATGTTTCAGCTATTCTAGGAAAGGGCACACTTCAATCTATTTTTTGGGGGGGAGGCGGTGGAGAGGAAGGGAAATCTTCTGTTGGCTTGTTGTGCAGGTTATAGTTGGGGGTTCTGATTGAGGGCTACTTGTCCAGTGATGGCTGTTTGTCTCTTGATGGCTGCTTGTCTAATCTCATGGGGATGGATTCCTGCAATGACTGGGAGCTGATGTGTGGGAGGAGTGCAAAGACATCCAATGATGACCCCTTAAGAAGAGTTATGATGCACGTCTATCTTCTTAGTGTGGTGGCGCCTTCCCCATGCAGACAGATAGTATTCTGCAGGGGTGTCGCATCAGGGCAGATATTGAGGTCCGTAAGGTAGTGAAATCAGCTCTCCAGTTGTGGCCACCTAGTCTGCGGATAAGATTAACTCGAGCAGATGTTTTCCCTGCTACCTTCTCTGTATGCTACCTGAAGGTCAGGGATCAGTCCATTTACACAACAAGGAAGGTAGGAGCATGTGTGAATGGAAGCCGAGTGTTATTTGATTTGAAGGTGGAAATCATGGAAAGCAAACCCAACTGACGGCAATCTCAGTTCCTTCCACAAAGCTCGGAACAAGTGTGTATCTACCCTCAGGAGAGCCAGAAAACAACATCTTTCTCATCTCAAGTCTGAACTCTCAAACCTCTCTCCCTCCTCAAAATCCTGGTGGTGTTTAATCAAATCTGTTTCTGGTGTATGTTCCCCCTCCATCCCCTCCCTTACCTCAAATGGCCGCACTGCTGATACCGCACATGATAAAGCTGAATGTCTAAACTCGGTGTTTGCAGCTAAATCTTGTGTCCCAAACCCATCACTTTCTCTACCCACCTTACCCAGTCGCACCCAACTGTCCCTGGACTCTGTGTCCTTTTCTCCTGACAAGGTGGAGAGCTTGCTTTCAAACCTCGAGTCAGATTCTGCAACCGGTCCAGACGGCATCAGCCCACGTGTCCTCAAAGCCTGCTCTTCTGCTCTTGCTCACCCTCTCTCTGTTCTATTCACCCTCTCATTTGCTCAAGGTCATCTGCCATCTGCTTGGAAATCTGCTAACATCACTGCCCTGCATAAAAAAGGTGCAAAAACAGATCGCTGCAACTACAGACCAATCAGCCTTCTCCCAATCATCAGCAAGGTTATGGAATCCATCATCGCTTCAGACATGAAATCCTTCCTCTTCTCCAATGGCTTGATTTCAGATCATCAATTTGGTTTCAGACCAGGTCACTCTACCCTGGATATGCTGCTTCTGCTCTCCCATCAATGGATGGAGGTACTCAATGCTGGACATGACATCAGAGCCGTATCCCTGGACATATCAGGTGCTTTTAACACAGTCTGGCACCCTGCACTACTCACCAAACTCTCTTCCCATGGTGTCCAAGGCCATCTCCACTCATGGCTCGGAGACTTCCTCTCCTGTCGCAGTCAACGTGTGGCCCTAAATGGAGTTCTTTCATCCCCTCTTCCTGTGCAGGCTGGAGTTCCTCAAGGTAGCGTTCTGGGCCCTGTTCTTTTTCTGGTTTTCATCAATGATCTCTCCGACTCTCTGGAAAATCCTTTATATCTCTTTGCCGATGACTCCACCCTCTGCCGTACCATCTGTCATCCCTCAGACCGGCAAGCAGCAGCTTCTTCGCTCACTGCAGATCTGGATAAAATCACAAACTGGTCCAACACGTGGAACATGTCTTTAAATCCAGACAAATCTCTCACTCTCACTATGTCTCTTCGAAAGGACCATTTAGAACCCCCCCCCCCAACCACTTTCTCAACAATCCTCTGGAAGAAGTCTTTTCTTTCAAGCTTCTGGGTCTCACTATCTGCCATGACCTTTCCTGGGAAAGTCACATTTCCAACCTCGCCTCAAAAGCCAGTCGCTGACTGGGAATCCTCCGTCGTGCAAACTCCTTCCTTGGCCCTCTTGAGCTCCTGACCACTTACAAAGCTTTTGTCCGTAGCCTGATGGAGTACTGCTCTCCCCTCTGGGCTGGTGCTCCTGCCTCCCACCTTTCTCGGCTTCACGCTGTCGAAACCAGGGCATTTAGGATCATCGGCATCTCCCGCAATGAGGTTGTCTTTGGGCCTCTCACTCAATCACCGCAGGTTGGTCGGTGGTCTTTCTGTCTTCTACTGTCTCCTCTCCAGCCTCTCCCCCCTGCTCTCTCTGCGATTTGTCTCCACCACATTTCCACAGGGCGCTCAAGGTCCGCCAACAACCCCCTTCTGGTAAAACTACCAAAATCACGAATCACTGCTCACCTTCACTCTTTCATTCCTCTTTTTTCCCGCCTTTGGAATAAACTCCCTCACTCTATTCTTTCCCATTCTTCCCTCCAGGCTTTCAAAACAGCTGCACACCACCCCCACCCAAATCCTCGATATTTTCTACCCCCGATAATCCACCCAAGCCCACTTCCTTCAATTCCCCTGCTTTCCTTCCTGAAAGTCCCTGTAATGTCCATCTTCTCTTTCCCATGTTCGCCGTCCCATCCCCATCCCTCTCCCTTCCACAGATCACCTAATGTGTCTGTTCCCCACTGTTTTGTCCTTCCCACTCCCCCCCCCATCCTGTCCCATGCCCCCTTGCTGTGCGTTGTGTGTTAGTTCTCATACAAGCCTCGACAAGGTAAACAAAACAAAACAAAAAAAAACATACCACACTGAGTTCTGTATGTTGAGATGTAGGTGCCATTGGTGGTAGTAGCAGTTCATAGAAGAAACGTCTCGACTGATAGTGATCTCGACTTCCTCAAAAGACTTGCTCGGATGCAGGATTGCAAAGTCATTGGTATCCGCAAGTTTGGTACCTGTTGTCTCAGGGAGGTCTGATGCGTACATGCATGTTGAACTGCAGGAGCACTAAGACTGAGTCTTGTAACGAAGGAGAGACAGCACAGTGAAAGACCGCCCCGGCTATGTTTGTCTCAAGTCAGATGTTGTTTTGTTGCATACTATATTTGTCTGCATATGTGTGCTTGATTTATGTTAAAGCAACTCCATGAGCGATGGACCCTTTTATAGAAATGGTCAAAATAAAATGCGTCTGAAATTTGTTGGACAACGTCGTATGATGTGCAGTAGCTACTAAGGCTTCTTCTCACTCAAATTTTAATTTGGTATTTAATGTTAACTTACCATAAAGTATTGTTCAATGTTCATATTTTCTATGACCTGAAATGTATGTAAAAACTATTTTTGGCTTCAATCTGCTTTGATACATATTTTGGAAGATTGAAATGTGATGAATTTGAAGGCAAATTCAAATGTGAATTGCGAAGTGTAATACTTTTGCAACAATGCCATTTTTTTTTCTTCTCAGGTTCCAGTATCCCGATGCAGCAATCCTTGCCCAGCAGGAACACGTAAAGTTTCCCGTAAAGGAGAACCTTTTTGTTGCTTTGACTGCATCCTTTGTACTTCTGGAGAGTACTCCAACAGCACTGGTTTGTGGAATTCTTAAAGCTTAGAAACATCACCATGATACTCATATAACATTAATTGGGAATGCTTAAAATATTTAGAAAAAAAAATCATGGAGAAATATCAAGCCTCATGGAAAAGCTAAATGACATGTGATTGAAAATTAACAAATTACACCATTTTTTGTACATTTATAATAATCTAAGATGTCTAAGACACATTGATTTTTTTTTTTTTGTACTGAGAGAATGGGGCAGGAACATAATTATAAGACATCAGTTTTGTTTTGACAAGTTCGAAGGATATTCACAGACATTAAAATATTCAAAGGAATATGATGTTTCAACATAGTATCTCAGCATCATGAGGTGTGTGCTCAGTGGGAACCTCAAACGAACCTATGCATAGCATGATACTTGTGAAATTCAAATAAACAATATGCTTCGAGGTTGTGATTGGTGAACCAATTCAGTGACCCAATATTCAAATTCTGTTCAAACGAGAAAAGTAGCCAGCTTCCAGGTGGGTGGAGATTGAGCATTACTTGCTGAAAAAAGTATAGTCTGTTCATTGCAAGAAGATTAGGTGTTTGTATGGTGTGCGTCTGAAGGGGTCTTTTTGGTTTGCAGGTATAAAGGCTCGAAGTGTTTCAAAGGGTATATAGGGCTCTATAATGGTCTTAAGGGGTCTAAAGATATTCGCGGTCTAAAGTAGTCTAAACATCGAAGTAAATTTTCCAATCGTAGCTCGGGTCTAAAGGGGTCTGAAGTGTCTAAGGCATCTAATGGGTTTAAAGGTCTGAATGTCTTAAAGGTCTAAAGGTCAAGGAGTCTAAGTGATCAAAAGGGTGTGAAGGTCTTTATGAGTCCAAAAAGTCTCAAAGGATCTAAAGTGTCTAAAAGGTCTAAAATTGTCTGTAATGTCTAAAATGGTCTCAAGGGTCTTAAAAGGTCTATAAGGGTCTTAAAGGGTCTCATGGGGGTGTAAAAGCTTTAAAAAGGTCAAAAGGGTCTAAAGGTCTGAAATGGGCTGAAGGGGTCTTAAAGTCTCAATGGCATGTTGCAGCAGGAGTTGCAGGTCTCAAGAGTCGAATGGGGTCGAAAAGGTTTAAGGTCTGAACGGTTTAAGTTTAACTTTAAGGTCACTAGGTCTAAAATGTCCAATAGTCAAGAGGTCTAAGCAGTCGAAAGTGTGCTAAGGTATTCAGGAGTACCAGAGTCTCAAGGGTCGTAAAATGGTCTAAAGGGTCAAAGCAGTTTAAATGGTCAAATTAATCTAAAACGCGCAGAGGTCTAAAGTGTTAAAAAGCTAAATGGTCAAAGGGGGTATAAAGGGTCATAAAAGATTCAAAGGGTCTAAAATAGTCTAAATGGGTCTCTAAGGTCTAAGGGGTTTTTTGTCGAAAAGGTACATTCCAATAGTCCATAATTAATAGCCATAATTGATAGATGTAATTAATTAATGGTCCAATAATACGTAATAACAAAACTACTCACGGGGGTCGACCAAGGCTTCACGTCGACAACGGTTCACCGTCCACCCATGTTTTTCAGTTTTTAAAAAACTTATCTATATTATAAAGCAGGAGTGTCTGTCCATCCATCTGTCCATCCCCGAACTACTCCCTCAGTTTTGGGACTAACCCCGATAAACCTTTTGTGGAACGTTTTGGAGTCCCAGCGGATGTCCGAAAGTGGGTGAGAGGTTTCATAAATTCCTCAACACAATTATGATTTTTATTTTCCATCTGTACGAAGTGTTTTGTATCCACCCAGTCTCTCGGGCAGATATGTCTGTGTTGGGTGTCACGTGAGAACGTCATCTACATTTTCTGACCTCACGAGTGTTTGTAATATTGTATTTTGTTATTTTAAGGTATGGTATTGTTGTGGGCCGGGGGTCGGTGGTGAGAACGACCGCTAGGTGGGGAAGTTTACGCCGTCTCCCACCGGTCTCCCCAGAATTATAGGCCGTCGCCCCGGATAACTCCGAAGCCGGCGGGCGATTAATCGACCGTGAAACACAAAATATCTCGACCGCGTGGCGTAGGGTTAATTGTCTAGATCCCAATATAGGGTCATTCCATGTCAAATCATCAAAGAATCTGCCGTCATCTCTCAGATTTTTGTAAAACTTTGGGGACCAATTGGGACCCATGAAAAATGGAAAGAACTCAAATATTTTTGCTCACAGCCTCTTAATTAGTGAGATACAGACTAACGAACTTTGGACTAATTAGCACGACGTCACGAATTCAAATGGCCATATCTCTAAAAGTATAACACCTAGAGAGCTGGTTTTGGTGTCGTTTTAAAGGTATTTTCATGCCCTATGAATTTGTCTGGGCAACATTTTCCTATCTCCAACCACAAAATATAAACTTAATCGTGAATCCCCAAAAAATGTGTCCTTCAAATTTCCTCAAATTCATCCCAGAGGTACCTTATGATGTCAAGAAGCTTCCACATAAATTTTGTGATGGGCACTCCAATAGTTTCTGAGATATGAGCAATAATGTACATGTACGTATGGCATATAGGTTCGAAAATCAGCATTTGTAATGTATTATACAATCATTCTAACCTAGCCATGACAGGGAACACAGGGAACGACCATCGATTGCTTTGAAGTATCATATGCTTTCATTTTCAACTGGGCCTGAGGGGAAGAAACAAGTGCTGCTGTTGCTGCATTGAAGAGGAAATTGAAAGCCTAAGTCAGGTTAGTGAACACTGTGTACTTGAACTCACTTATTGATTGTATAATACATTACAAATGCTGATTTTCGAACCTATATGCCATACGTACATGTACATTATTGCTCATATCTCAGAAACTATTGGAGTGCCCATCACAAAATTTATGTGGAAGCTTCTTGACATCATAAGGTACCTCTGGGATGAATTTGAGGAAATTTGAAGGATACATTTTTTGGGGATTCACGATTGAAGTTTATATTTTGTGGTTGGAGGTAGGAAAATGTTGCCCAGAGAAATTCATAGGGCATGAAAATACCTTTAAAATTACACCAAAACCAGCTCAATAGGTGTTATACTTTTAGAGATATGGCCATTTGAATTCGCGACGTCGTGCTAATTAGTCCAAAGTTCGTTAGTCTGTATCTCACTAATTAAGAGGCTGTGAGCAAAAATATTTGAGTTCTTGCCGTTTTTCATGGGTCCCAATTGGTTCCCAAAGTTTCACAAAAATCTGAGAGATGACGGCAGATTCTTTGATGATTTGACATGGAATGACCCTATACCTAAATAACCACGCAGTCTTGGCTACCGGGGATTCACGCCCTCGGCATGTCTTTCTCGAACCGGGTCACTCTATTGACTGCGGGAGAGTTCCAACTAGCGACTACCAACTCCGGCTCGGTTGTAGCCGAGCGGAAACTGCCAAAGCCGTGCCGGCTAGGATTAACGGATTATCAGGGATGAAACCCGGTCTGAACTCAGACCCGGACCATGCTCGACCAAAATAAAGAAAGGACGGAAACGAGCTAGGAACATTTCTAATAATTTATTTACAGTAAAATAAAGACACAGGACAGACTTATCGCGAATATGCAATGCAGTATTTACAATGATGAAATAAACATTTAAACAATTCTACTTATAGATGGGCCCACACGCAGTCACACACACAAAAAGAAAAGAAACCCAGAGTTCTTTATTTGACCCTCCAGCCGATTAGATAGAGACGAGCTGGGGGTCAGAGTCCGCATGGGTACCTGGCCGTCGGAGAAAGGCGGTACTCCATGCAGCGGCACCTGCCAATGGTCGTCGGCCTGGTCCCAGTCGCACGTGGGGGACTCGTTCGTGGCGGAGCTCGTGTGGTGAAAGGTCGGGGACCACGGAACTCCTCTCCCCGTAACAGCCACCGTGATGAACGTGCCCACTCCAGAACTCCAGTACTTCTCAGAGCGTGCTCAGGAATCTTTATCCGCTTCCTTCATGAAACACACACAGCTCTCGCACTGCTCTGCTCTCAGACACCACCAGCGCCAACGACAACTACTCGAGTCTCCGAGATATATATCTCCTCCCACATGGGGAGGGGCCTTGGCGAAAATCATCTCGCTGTCCGTCGCTCATTGGCCCACGGCCGCACCCTACTGGGGCGGAGCCGTGGCCCCTATTCGGCGACCCCATATTCTCCACGTGGCTCTGCTCTGGAAGAGTAACAGTATCCATGTTGCGTTGGTGCAAGAGTTAAAACGTTTGTGGAAGGAGCGTTGGTGAGAGCGGCAAGGAATGGCTGCAAGACCCTGCCCTGGCAAGTCAGAGTGCTTGTGGACAGCGGGTGGGTAGTGGATCGTGATGGGGGATGGATTATGCAGATGGGATGGTTTATTCGATGGCTCGTTGCATATAATAACCTAACTAAAGACGTCACAACGCACACTTTTCATCCTCCCACTAAACAAAAGGACAGGGTCCTGACTACACACTTACTTACCGGCATAACTAACTTTGGGACCTGAATGTCGAGTGCGCATGGTTTCCAGATTCGTAACAGTATTAATTACCTTCTGCAACGAAGGTGGAAGGGGGTTATGTTTTCACACCTCTCTGTCTGTTTGTTAATTGTCGGAATCCTTCGGATTTCGGAAATTATGCTGGTCGGTTGTGTGTGTCATTCTTTGTGTCTGTCTGTCTGTTGGGTCGCCAAAATAGGTGATCCTTATTGTCAGTAATTCTGTCTGTTTGTTTGGTTGTTTGTTCGTTTTTATCAGCATAATTGGTTGTAAACGTGGGCGGATTTTCACCAAACTCGGGTGGTAGCTACATCTTATGACCTATTGCTTTGGAAATTGTGATGGTTGCTAGGGACGCTTTGGTTCCCAAGCAACAACCGAAAACCTTCAAAATCGGTACCGTTCACGCGAAATCAATTCCGAAAGCCATTATCCCACGTAGGGTTATGAAATTGGGTACGAATGATCTACAGGTGATGCTCTGTCAAATATATTCCGGTTTCTGTGATATATGTAACACTTTATCCGCAGCGCCCCCGACACTTAGGGTATGCGCAAAAATTGGCAAAAATTGAAGGCCCCCTAGCGACCAGATGAGTGCATCAATACGAATGAAACTTTGCAGGTTCATGGTACTCAATAAGTACTACAACTTTGCCTCAGGACATATTGACCGATTTCACTTAGGTCAGGGGTCAAAGGTCAATTAGTGCAAAAATTGATAATATACGAGAGCTGGAGATGCCTTCGCGCCAAATGTTACTCCTCCTCGGTTTATGGTCGGATGGTCATGAAAATTCACACTAATCGTCTGGAATACATTGTGCACAAACGATCGAGCCGGATTTTCGATTTAGATCTTTTTTCACCCACAGCACTCCCTCGAACTTTGGGGATTTCCGATTTCAAACCGCATTTTCGGTACTTTTTGTTATGACTCTCCACCCGGCCGAGTAAGATGACAGAGTCAGATGAGGATCCTCGAATTACACGTTTTATTTCCGAAGACCACACGCATGCGGAATGTGACTCAGTGACCCTTCAGTCAGGCTCCCCCAAATCACATTGAGAATATGCTTCAAAACCATCACATATATAATCACACAAAAGCAAAACTGGGTGTGGACTAAAAGTGTATGCTAAGGGATAAGGAAACAAAGAAATAAAAGAAATAAATGTGGCAGTGGGCTTCTTTCCCCCCCTCCCTAGGGGCCCTAGGGAAGTTGAATCGGTCAATTCTCAGATATGCAACCCAACAGTTTCCAAGCCGCCTACACAACTCTCAGATATGCAAGTCTTGCAAACTAACAACTTTCCAAGCTTCCTACACTCCTTCACTAGCACCTGCTGATAACAAAGGCAAAACTCTGGTGATCACTGAGAATAGGAATGTGTGGGCAGCATACACTGAAGGAACAGTTCCACAGTTCTCTCCAAGGTCGCACTAAGGGCACACCACCACAGAGCAACAGGAAGGGTGATAAGAGCTTAGTTTCCAAGAAACAGAAACAGTTGGGCGCTGTCCAAAAACAGTGGGTGCTATGGAACATTGGTAGCCTGGAACATTTAAAGCATCATTTTAAAGCAAGGTTTGAATAATACACAATTACAAGCAAGGTTAGAATCCCAACAGCTGATTAACACACAGCTAATGGTCCAAAATATGACCACCTAGCATATTATCATAACAGTTTCCCTCCTTGGTCATATTTTGACCATACCCAGCCACACCTGATACTCACCAACCGAGTGGACCCCTATTTGGTTCCTGTAGCAGCTACCCCTAGGCCCCCGCGCCTGCCAAACGGGATTTACGAATGCCGTGGATAGCCATCAACATTCTCCAAATGAGAAGTCCCCAACTGCCGGTGGTTCAGGTTAGCTTCCGTTACCATTGTCTTCCCCCTTTTTGTCCTACCCACTGCCACATGCCTCCCATTTAAGCTGCAGTATATGAACTCAATGCTAAGTCCACACCATATTAACATGTAATACTGTTTTATGTTAGCAGCAGTGGTAATACTATTGTGTAAACAATTATACATAAGCAAGTAGCAAAAGTAGCACTCAAGGCACGGGTGTAAGCTCGTCCAGCGCAGGAGTCACATCTTGCACTGGAAGGCAAAACAACACTCACTCTCTCCTGGGTTAGTTATCTGCTTCAACAAAGAGGAATGGTTGTAGACCTTGGCCTAGGTCCACGTGTATGACGATCTCAGTGGGGTTCCCCCTGAAGGCCCTGGTCGTCCCCCTCCCCATTACTGGCCGAGTCGTCCTCAACAGAGAGTTCGCTGTTAATTATTATAATGGCCTTGTTGAGGGGTGATGCTGCGCAGCATTTCTTCAAACAAATGGTAATGAGAAGTTTGATTAGAAACACCCCAAAAATTACCACCACAATGATTAAAAGTGCTGACCCTATTAGACGCAACAACCAACCTCCCCAGCCCTGGAAGATCGACTTCCACCATGCATAACCTTCCTCACGTTCCACTCGATTGCTTGTGAGAACTTCCACCACCTTTTTAATTCGGGCCACCGCACGATTAGTTATGTCCTTTGGGTCCGGAATCCAGACGCAACATTCTCCTTCAATCATCCCGCATACCCCTCCTTGCTCTGCTAGAAGCATGTCTAGAGCTACTCTGTTCTGCATTACCATAGCGTGCATTGATACTAACATATCTGTTAATTCAGTATAGTAAGCCATGGTTACATTACCTAAATATTCCAAAACTTGCGAAAGCTCATCTAACCTAATGCTATTAATGGTAGTACCAGCATGTGGCATGAAAAAGCCAAGAGCCTTCTCCCACCAGGTGCCTTTGATCACCCCTAAGCGCTCTGATACACCGGCCCACCCCTCTGGATCCCCTGTTTCTGATGCGCTGCGTCGATGCCGTGGTGGTGCAGGGGTAGGGTAAAAGGTGGTCTTAATCCTGCTGTCCGGAAATACTGAAGCTAAATAACAACTCCCTTCCCACCCTTTTGGTAGGTAGGGGTAAGCCTTGTCCCCGCAGACCAAGTGAATGCCTTTTGGCGGGATCATTCCATGGTCATGGTGTAAGGCTGCTTTTATTGTGAATGTTACTTGCTCCTCTACCTGGGTGTCCGGGTTAACAGCGATGACTTCCTGGTCAGTTAATTCTGGGAGGGGAAGTTGAATCTCACACTCTGACTTTCCCATTCTGTTTGCTCCCTGTCCTATAAAACAAACCGCTCCCCTGGTATTTTCTACCCATAGGGGAGATGGCACCACCATTACATTAGCACTCGGATTCTTCCCTGCATAGACCCGTTGTGTATAACCACGGGCTGAGGTCTTAGCTTCGAGCCCTTCTACTGGTCCGGTTACATGATTGAAGATGGTTAATGGTAGTACGAAAAGAGGAAGTCCGGTCACGAGGCCAGATGGTGGTTTAAGGCACACCCAGCACTCACTCCGGTTCTCAATGTTTGCTATCTCTGTGGTTAGGGCTATAAAGGTATTTGGGGGCCTTGTCGGCGGCCCCTTTCTTTGTACACTGAAGTATATCCAACTACTCCGTGCAGTGTGGTTGCTCCATAGAACGTGGAAAAAGTATTCCATCTGGGTGTCATCTGGTATTTGTGGAATTCTAGTTATCAGACTCGCGTGCTGGCCCCATTCATATCCTGGTCTGGTGGAGGACCCCTTCTCTACTTGTCTCGCCACTGTGAGATCCTGGTCTGCTAGGTAGTGGTACCATAGGATGGCTGTAAGGCCCTTGTGTCGTTCTACCAAGTCACTAGATCCATCCGCCAGAATGCAGGGTATCTCTATGAGTTGTTGAGGTTGTATCAGTATCCTCTCATCATGCCGTGTGCGTGGAACCATTGATGAGAAAGGTTGGGTGCTGTTAACTGAAAATACTCTAACTGTGTCTAACTCCTTGTTATGGGTTGTCCCAAAATTTGCATATTTACTTGCTGTCACCTCTCTCGGTACTTCTCTCCTGCTTCGCTGTAAAGAAGTTGCTAACTCACTCCCGTTTCCCCTTTCGTGGTCGAGGTGTAGGAGGCGTGTATGGTTCTCGGGGTCTAAGGCTGTCGGTTTGCTGCCGAGTGACAGGCCGCCCTCGCACAGGAGCAGCGCTAGCACCAGGAGTTGCATGTTGTGCCGTCAAAGGTCCTGTCGCTGTTTCCTGTATTACAATGTTGTTGTCGCCTAAACCTGCCTGTTCCACGTTTGGCAGGGTGTCCGGTCCAGGTTCCGGCTCCACGTCTGGCGGAGCGTTTGGTTCTAGCGCTGGTCTTTCAGGATCCCTGTTGTCTACGTTTTCAGGTCCCGGGTCCGGCGGGGCGCCTGGCTCTGCCTGCAGTGGGTCTTCCTGTACTACCTCACCCTGTCCTGCTGGGCCAGCCCCGTCTTGGTTTGGTGGTGGTGGAGGGGGTCTCTGTAGAGATATCACGTCTTCCCCCTCGTCGTCGTCTTCACTATCCCGGTAAAAGACTGAATCGGACACTGCCGGAACCTCTGCTGGGGTTACCTCCTCCGGTTCCCTAGCTTCAGCGGCTTCCTTGGGTGCTCGTTTACAGTGTGAGTGGTGTATCCATGCACTCTTACCCCTCACTTTGACGGCCGAGAGCGTGGTCAAAAGTACAGTGTAGGGTCCGGTCCACTTGGGTTGCAGGGCGTCTTTCCGCAGGAACTCTTTCACCCAAACTCGTTCAGCAGGTTGGAAATCATGTAACGGGTCTCCAGCAGGTATCGGCAATGCTTCTTGTACCTGTGAGTGAAAAGCCCTAATGGTAGCAGTGAGTGTTCTGCAATAGTTCATCATTCCGTCAGTCATACATGCCAAATCCCAATCTCCCATATCTGGCGGAGCCGAGACCGGTAACTGTATAGGACGTCCTGTTATTATTTCGTGGGGCGAGAGCCCCCTTGTGGCATTATTTGTTGCCCGCATTTTCATGAGCGCTATCGGCAGCACGTCTGGCCAGGGCATTGACTGGCCCTCGCAGAGTTTGGAAAGCGTCTGCTTTAGGGTTTGGTTCTCTCTTTCTACCGCCCCTGCTGACTGAGGGTGATACGGACAGTGTAGTTTCTGGTTGATACCCAAGACTTCGGCCACCTTTTCCATTACTTTTGCCGTGAAAGACCCTCCTTGGTCCAAGGATAGTCGTGTTGGAATCCCAAATCGCGGAATTACTTCCTGTAAAAGTAGTTTGGCCACTGTATCAGCTTCCTGATTGGTCGTGGCAAAGGCCTCTACCCACTTAGAAAACATATCCACGATTAGCAGCACATATTGGTGATGTTTGTATGCCGGCATTTTTATAAAATCCATCTGAAGGTGTTGAAACGGTCCGGACGGGGGTGGGTGTGCTCCCCGTTTCTTGGCAGCATGCTTCCTGTTATGTCTACCACAGGTCGCACAATTGCTAACCACCTCGGTTGCTGCTGTCGTTACACCTGGGGCATTCCAGGTTTGACGAATAATTTCCGTCACTCCTTTTATTCCCATATGGCCCTGCGCATGTGCAGTGAGAGCGAGCCACGGTAGCAATATCCGGGGTACAAATGGTCTATTTCGCTCATCCACCCATACTCCATGTATGTTTTGCTTTGCACCCTCCTTCACCCTCCATGATTCCTGTTCTTCCATAGTTGCGGAGACCTGCAGGTCCTTCAGCTGTTCTTGCGTTTGTGGACCGTCTACCATTTGCTCCACGTAAAGTTCGGTCGTTGGTTGTGGGTTCGCCTCCTCCTCATCGAGCACTGCTTTTGCCGCTAAATCTGCTCTTTCATTGCCTTTTGACACTTCATCTGTCCCTCCTGTGTGAGCTTTGCATTTAATCACTGCAATCTGCTGCGGCTCTTGTGCTGCTCGTATCAGTCGTTTGATCAGGTCCCCGTGTCGGATAACCTTCCCTGAGGATGTCTTAAAGCCACGCAAGGCCCAAATGGCAGCGGAGTCATGTAAGATGCCCCAGGCATACCTAGAATCTGTGTATATGTTCAATGTCTCACCCGCACCCAGCTCACACCCGCATATCAACGCTTCCAGCTCAGCTTGTTGGGCTGAAAATCCCTTTGGTAACAATTGTTTCCTCAAGGTGGGGCTTGCGGTGCATACTGCAAAGCTAGCGATGGTTTTTCCCCATCGGTTCTTCCTCGCCGCTCCATCCACGAACAGTTCCAATTCCGCATTCTCGATCGGGGCTTCCTGTAGGTCACGCCTAGCCTTTGTCTCTTCCACCAGCACTCGTTCGCACACATGTGCCTCTCCCTCATCGCCCGTTGGCATTAGGGAGGCTGGGTTCAGTGGCGAACATCTTTCAATCGTTATATTAGTTGCCTGCAACAACACCAAATCATGTTGAACTGCTCGTGCCGCCGATATATGTTGTGTTTTATTTTGCCGTATCAGCGCCGCCACATCATGCGGCACCTTCACGGTCAGCGGAGAACCCAAAACCAGCGTCGCTGTTGCGGTTACTGCGTATTGCGTTGCTGCTACTGCCCGTAAGCACCCAGGATAGGCGGCGGCGACCGAGTCCAAATGACTACTGTAGTACGCAATTGGCCTATTCTTTCCCCCGTGTTCTTGCGTCAGCACCGCTTGGGCGAACCCTCCTCTTTCATGGATGAATAGGGTGAAGGGAAGATCATAGTTCGGTAGCCCCAATGCTGGTGCTTTTGATAAGGCCTGCTTCAATGTTTCAAAGTCTTTGTCCGCACCATTCGTCCAGGAGATCTTATCCCCCTCTGCCTCCTTTACCATGTTGTACAGTGATCGCGCCCTAACTGCATAATCAGGGATCCACTGCCGGCAGTACCCCGTCATCCCGAGGAACCGCCGTAATTGTCGCAATGTAGTGGGTTTTGGGTGCTCTAGGATTGTCTCCACCCGTTCAGCTCCGAGGCTCCTCTGCCCCTGTTCCAGTATATGTCCCAAATACGTCACCCTTGGTTGCGAAAACTGTAATTTGTCTTTGCTGACTTTGTGGCCCTTTTGGGCGAGAGCTGTTAACAGCGCTACAGTGTCCGTTTCACATTTCGTTTGATTGTCCGAGCATACCAACAGGTCGTCCACATATTGTATCATGACTGATCCTTCCGGGAGCTCTATGTCCTCCAGGTCCTCCTTCAGAGCCTGCGAGAAGAGCGTTGGACTATCGCAGAACCCCTGCGGAAGTACAGTCCAGGTGTATTGTTGTCTGTCGTAGCTGAAGGCAAACAAGTGTTGCGACTCTTTGGCTAGCGGTATGCTAAAGAACGCCGAGCACAAGTCTACCACGGAAAAGTGCGTCGCAGTGGACGGCACCCCTGACAGTATCGTAACCGGGTGTGGCACCACGGGAAAGGACGCTTTCACACACTTATTCACTGCCCGCAGATCTTGTATGAACCTCCATTTGTTTCCTCCGGGCTTCTCCACCGGCAGGATTGGTGTGTTACATTGGCTCTTAGTAGGTATTATCACCCCTTGGTCGCGTAATGATGCTATCACCGGAGCGATCCCTTCTATTGCCTCTTTGCGCAACGGGTATTGAGCCACTCGAGGCAGGGGTACCCCCTCCTTTATCTGGATAGACACGGGCGTTGCGGCTAGCACTCTGCCCACGTCATTCGGATGTCGTGTACATAATTCAACAGGTACTTCCTGTAGTCTTTCCTCCGTTCTCGTTTCCCTGTTGGCCTGGCGGCGGGGCCTTTCGCTGTTCATCTCATGTCTTTCTAGCATACATGACAAAATCTGATCAGGTAAGCATACCTTCCATCCATCTCCCCGTCGACTGGCCTGTAAAGTGCTCTGGGTTTCACTATCCCTTCCTGATGGTTCCGAGGCACATCTCAACCTGGTCAGCATTCTTCCCAGTTCTTCGGCACTATGACCTTTACCAACCGCCATTGAGACGTGCGGGGTAAGTCCTTCTCTGTGCTTCATTAGCTCACGTTCCTTGGCAGTTAGCTCCACCTCCATTGCCGCTCCCTCTTTTCCGATCCACAGAGTGGTTGTCATTAAAGTGCGTGTGGTAGCGTACTCTTCATGTACTCTATCCGAGTAATCAAAATCCTGCCCTGTTTCGTCATAATAGACCGTACAGTGCAAAGGCAGTTCCACTTCTTTCAATTCAATGTCGTTGCCACGCAACCTTTCCTCTACGTCCCGCAATCTTTTCGCACTTTCCCAATCCCTAGTCAGTTTATCTCTCCCCTCTTGTGACACAACCCGCAACCAATAGACTACCGGTCCGAGTTCGGTCATCATGAGGGTCATTACTTCCTCTTGCAATGCCAGCGGAGCATCTATGAAGACTCCGTCTTGCTTGCATGTTATGGTACATCCCATTCTGCACAACAAATCTCTTCCTAACAAATTCATCGGGGTGTGTTTGGCTACCAAAAATGCATGTTCTCCCCGCAGGGGACCTACTTCAATTCGTAATTTGTCCGAAATCGGGATATCCTCTCTCCGTCCCGAAACTCCCACCACACTCACTGACTCACCTGAGAGCGGCAGGTTCTTCTCTCCTTGTTCTTGTCTCCTTCTTCTTCTCTCCTGAGATCGCTCCTTGTTTTAGTGTTGACCGGGTGGCCCCTGTATCTACCAGGAATGTTACTTGTCTCCCCTCTACGTTTAAGGTCGTGGTCAATTCCCTTACATTCCGCTTTGCGGAGCCACCACGGTGTCCTCATGTCAATAGTTTCTTCCTGCTGTCTCCCTTCTCCTCTCATATTCTCTAGGGGGCGCCGTTGGTCTCTCTTGCTGTTGTGGTGGCCGCGAGCCCCAGCCTCGTTGTTTAGGCGGTGCCGGGCAGTCCCGAAACCAGTGCCCGGATTGACCGCAGTTAAAGCATTCTCCCTGTTTTTGCGGCTCCTTCTCTCGGTTCCAAGGTCTCCGCTGGTCCCGTTCAGCTTCATACCGGGGTTCCCAATCTGGATTTTCCCAGTGAGGCCTGCTTTCCCTCTCTTCGTATTTACGGCTTTTCAATTCGAGGTTTCTTGCAACTAGAGCTTTGGTATCTTTCTTTCCTCTCCGTTCCTCTTCTCTTAGAGTCTGCCAAGCCTGTCTTGCCCTTTCAAACACGGCATCTACGTCAGCCGTTTTCCACCCTGGCATGTCCGCCTTCACCTCTCGCCTTACCTCATCACACAGTCCATCTACAAACATAGTGTTCAGGAAATGGAGGGGCGTCTGTGCGATGTTAATAAATCCTGAGTGCAGTTCGATCTGCTCATACAGTGGTGCCTTGTACTCCCCAGGTGATTCCTTGGGATTCTGTGTGACATCCTGTATTGCCTGCCAATCCATTACCCTTGGGGCCATCTCTGCCGCAAGTTCTTCCATCAGGGCTTGTACTCTTCCCCTGTACACTGCCTGTGCATCCCGGTCGGCTCCCTCTGGGTAATATCGGTTTAAGGTGGTATCTTCTTCTCCTTCCATTTTTACACTCCAGGCTGCCGCACGCCGGCTCCAAACCGCACTGGGCAGGACAGCAGTGCAGATAAACCCTATGTCTGTCCTGGTTGCCCCCTGCATTTTTATCTGGTCGTGTAATATCTGAATTGCCCTTCTTGGGTTTTTCTTTATACATTCTTCCATGCTAGCTTTTACTCCCCTAATGTCTTGTGGGGTCCATGATCTCCAAACCCAATCTCCCCCTGCTGCTTGTATCATGGGGAACTGGTGAATGTCGGTCCCTCCTCTTGCTCCGTCCCCTTCTAAGACGGGGTAAATTCCTTTTGTTGTCCCAAGTCGGGTTGTCGTCTTTCGGTTCACGTCGTCGTTGATTTCTGCTATCTGTGCTAACGCCTGCTTCAACTTCTCCTGTCTCTCCTCACTCTGTATCTTGACCTCCGTCAGCTGCGCTAACACTTGGTCTAGTTCCTTCTGTTTGTCCTCTCCCTGTGTCTTAACTTCCGTTAGCTGGTCTAGCGCCTGTTTTAGTCTCCCTTGTCGTTCCTCGTCTTGTATTTTTCGTTGGTTCACAGTCCCTTCTAGTCCGAGTCGCCTATGCTCTGTCTCAACTTGCGACTCCATTAGCCACGTGGCCAATGCTTTCCAGTGTGGTCCACTTTGTTTCGGGCCTCCTGCTTTGCCCTCTATCAGCGCATTACTCACTGTGTTTAATATCTTTGGATCTAAGGATCCAGTCAGCGGAAAGGGATCTTTTCTTCCCGCGGTCCACTTCACCCAGTCCTGTATTCCCTTTACGTTATCGATTCCATATTTGTCACTGATAACTTTCAATGTTGTTCCTTTTGGTATCTTCTCGTTCTTTGAAGATTTATTCCCCATTCTTTTGTTCTTATCTTATCAACCGCCTAATAGCTGTAAATCGTTTCTCCTTTTACACCGGGACCGAAATCCCTTTCAATCAGCCGCCTAATAGCTGTAAATCGTTTCTCCTTTTACACCGGGACCGAGATCCCTTTCGACCCGCCGCCTAATAGCCTCAAACCCAATGAAGGCCTCTAACCTTCCCTCTCTATGGTACAGGATTCCAACCTGTTTCCTCCTTATTTCACACGGATACCTTTATCCTCGACCCTTACCAGTTCTACAAACACTGCCTGACAGCCCTCCCCCTTTGTGCTCTTCAGACAAACTGCATTCGAATCACCTCATGTGTGTTTACCGTTACAGTTCTTGATTCGAGCAGATCCTGGAGCTGCGTCCGGCAGGGCGCAACCCACCAAGTGTACAGCGCTCGCCTAACTGGGGCTCCCTATTTTAGGTGCCCTACGTGCGATCGTCACGTACCTTTTAGCTGATCCCTTGCGATCGCTGTACACCAAGTGGAGTCCCACCGTCCACACCACCAGCATCAGTCAAATCCCATCCTCGTCACCAATTGTTATGACTCTCCACCCGGCCGAGTAAGATGACAGTCAGATGAGGATCCTCGAATTACACGTTTTATTTCCGAAGACCACACGCATGCGGAATGTGACTCAGTGACCCTTCAGTCAGGCTCCCCCGAATCACATTGAGAATATGCTTCAAAACCATCACATATATAATCACACAAAAGCAAAACTGGGTGTGGACTAAAAGTGTATGCTAAGGGATAAGGAAACAAAGAAATAAAAGAAATAAATGTGGCAGTGTGCTTCTTTCCCCCCTCCCTCGGGGCCCTAGGGAAGTTGAATTGGTCAATTCTCAGATATGCAACCCAACAGTTTCCAAGCCGCCTACATAACTCTCAGATATGCAAGTCTTGCAAACTAACAACTTTCCAAGCTTCCTACACTCCTTCACTAGCACCTGCTGATAACAAAGGCAAAACTCTGGTGATCACTGAGAATAGGAATGTGTGGGCAGCATATACTGAAGGAACAGTTCCACAGTTCTCTCCAAGGTCGCACTAAGGGCACACCACCACAGAGCAACAGGAAGGGTGATAAGAGCTTAGTTTCCAAGAAACAGAAACAGTTGGGCGCTGTCCAAAAACAGTGGGTGCTATGGAACATTGGTAGCCTGGAACATTTAAAGCATCATTTTAAAGCAAGGTTTGAATAATACACAATTACAAGCAAGGTTAGAATCCCAACAGCTGATTAACACACAGCTCATGGTCCAAAATATGACCACCTAGCATATCATCATAACACTTTTCATTCAAATGGATACCGAGTAGTTATCAGGATATGGAACTGGATGAGATTTGATATGCATAATCTTAAGGTGATTCTCTATCCGCTATATGACATCGATTTTGCTCTATATCTTATCGTTTACATGCTCGGCGACCCATCGCCGCCAACCAGCTTGTCTGTTTTTTTGTGTGTTTGTTTACCCTGCAGCAGCCACACCATTTCAGCGATCATGACCAAACTGGGTACAGACGTCGGCCATGGTCCAACTTAGACCCTTGTCGTTTTGGGTGAATCTTGGTCAAAGGTCAAAGTCAAGGTCAAGGTCACGAAAAACCGAAATTCTTATTTTCGCAATAACGTCTGCTAAAGTGGTCGTATCGACTTCAAACCAAATCCAAAATGTGCATCTTCCAATACTGCATCCAACCATATGTCTCATTGGGGTGTCACACAAACACCCTTCTTAGCGGTCGGGGGTCGAATGTCAAGGGAGGTCGGGTCAAAACTTTCAAATATGCGATAAAAACGCCATTTCAAGTCTCATTGACTTCCAAGTTATGATCATGACCAAACTAAGTGCTACAACTCATTAAACAGTCACACTATCGACTTATAAGAACCAAACTGATTTCCAGGTTTTTGTTTTTCCAGAGATCATGGAGATATGAGAAAAGTTATTCCGGCAATTCCTTGCTCAACGAGCAATTTCATTTGTTTGTTTGTTTGTGTGCAGGATATCTCAAAAAGTTGTGGAAGGATCCGGATGAAATTTCGTGGGCAGGTTGGGTGTGTGACAAGGATGAACGCTTATATTTTGGTCCGGTTACTAGAATTTTTCAAGTGATTCTTCACCATTTATAGATCGGGGCAAAAACGATACATAGCACGATATTTAAAAAAGTTGTGGACGGATTCAGATGAAACTTTGTGGACATGTTCGGTGGAAGACAAGGACAATTCGACTTTGATGAAGATCGGAATCCAGATCCGGATACGAGAGTTATTTAATTTTTAAAGTGATTCTTCACCATTCAAAGGGCGGAGGAGCTCCTTGTGAGCCAACGGCCATCCATATCTAGTGCCCAACTGTGTCTGCGGACGTCCTCCTGCAGTTGGGTTACTTCTTATTAGGAGGTTGGTGGCAGGATTTGCACTCCAGCCACCGTAAAACGCTTCATTCCGCAAAACGCAAAAACGCAAAAAAATCTGAAAACCCACTCCGTGGGAGTACCTCCTGTGCAGCTTCCCTTCGCAGGGCAGCTCACCGGATGATGGGATTGGGGCAAAGCCTTCGGGACCCCCAATCTTTGATAGGAGGGAAACCACGGGGTAACATCCCTGGGTCAGATTGCGGGAGAGTGTGTCGGAGTGGTGCTGAGGTGTCGTCCACCAGACGGCGGTCTCCTTGGGTTAACCTGAGGCGGTCCCTTCGGGTGGGTGCCTGGAATGTCCTATCCCTAAGAGAGGATGATCACCTGTCTCTGTTATCATCTGAGCTCAAGCGTTTGGACATCGGGATTGCAGCTCTCTGAGGTTCGGAGACCGGATTGCGGCGAGATAATGGTGGGTGGTTACACCTACTATTGGTCTGGTCGCTCTGATGGTTACCATACCCAAGGAGTTGCTGTAGCTGTGGCCAATAAGCTGACCCCAATGATAATTGAGGTAACACCGGTCAACGAGCGTATTATGAGATTAAGGATTCGTCACTCCTTAGGTGTCATTTCCCTGGTCTCTATTTATGCTCCGACTGAGGCGAGTGATCTTACCGTGAAGGATGCATTCTACGCCACACTCGAGTCTGTGGTTGATCAGTGCCCCAGACGAGATACACTTCTAGTCTTGGGGGATTTCAATGCATCGACTGGAACTGATAGGGATGGTTATGAGGTGTGTGTTGGTCCCCATGGGTCAGGAACTATGAACCAGAATAGCACTAAGTTCCTTGACTTTGCAAGAAGTCATGGACTTAGGGTGGCTGGTTCATGGTTTCAGCGCCCGCAAGCTCATCGCTGGACTTGGTATTCCAACGCTGGCGGTGTGGCAAAGGAGATTGACCATGTCCTCATTGACGGTCGTTGGAGGATGATCCAGAACTGCAGGGTCTACCGGAGTGCTCAGTTCCTCAATACTGACCACAGGCTTGTTGTAGCAACTCTAAAGCTGCACCTTAAATCCTGGAGAATGGTACCATCCCAGCCTAGGCTGGTGTTGCCAAGCTCAGGGATGAGAGAGTAGCTGAGGAGTTTGCGAACAGGCTGAGTGGACACTTGGGGGGTCTGGGTGCTTTGGGGGGTCCTGAAGAGTTGTGGAGCACCTTCAAGACCACCGTCCTTGATGTTGCCGGTGGATGCCTTGGAGTTCACCGCAGGGCAAAGAAGAATTTTGTCTCTCAAGGGACACTGGATACCATTGACCAGAGTCGCAGGGCCAGGCTGAATGGCAGAGCTGAGCTGTTCAGGGAGCTGAGGCGTAAAACTGTACGTGCACTGAGGGTGGACAAGGAGGCCTATGTGCGAGGAATCTGTGAGGGTGGAGCATCACCTGTGGACAGGTGATTCTCGTCCCGCTTACAGGGGAATTCGCGCATTACGTTCATCCAAGCCCATCCCTCGGAGCACTGCAGTTCGAGCAGAGAGTGGTAGGCTCTTGACAGAGGAGTCTGAAGTGAAGGCCCGCTGGGCCGGTTACTTTGAGCGGTTGTACCAGGCTGATCCCCCAGCTGTCGAGTTGGACGTCAAGGGTGTTACAATCCCTGTTGCTGATCCTCGAATCAACTGTGGTCCACCATCGCTTGTGGAAACACGGGCTGCGGTGAACCAGTTGAAACGGGGCAAAGCTCCAGGGATCTGTGGCATCCATGCTGAACTTCTCAAGGCTGGTGGAAATGCTGCACTCGCTGCTGCATGCAGTTTTGTGCTCTGCCTGGAACACAGGCATCATCCCAACTGACTGGAAGAGGGGCCTTGTTGTCCCTCTCTGGAAAGGGAAGGGTGATCGCCAAGACTGCAACAACTACCGAGGGGTGACGCTGCTCTCAGTGCCGGGCAAGGTCTTTGCTCGGATAATTCTTGATAGGGTCTCGCCACCATCTGCTTGAGCACCCAGCGTCCAGAGCAGTCAGGCTTTACACCAAAGAGGTCAACGATTGACCGTATCCTTGCTCTTCGTGTCCTCACTGAACGCAGACGAGAGTTTCGGCAGGGGCTGCTTGCAGCCTATGTTGATCTCTGTAAAGCGTTCGATTCGGTGAATCGGGATGTCCTCTGGAGGATTCTTGGTCTTCGTGGGGTGCCACCGAAACTGATCGATCTGATGTCTGAACTCTACTCTGGTACTGAGAGTGCTGTGAAGTGTGGTGGTACTGCCTCTGACTTATTTCCAGTTGTTACTGGAGTTCGTCAGGGATGTGTACTTGCCCCCACACTTTTCAGCACTTGTATGGACTGGATTTTTGGGAGGATGTCGGAGAGATCAAGTTATGGTGCATCGTTTGGCAAATGTCAAGATCTCGGACCTTGATTTTGCAGATGATGCAGTCATCTTTGCGGAGACTTTAGACATCCTCTTGGGGGCCCTCGAGGTGCTGAATGAGGAGTCGGAGCCGTTGGGATTACGGATTTCTTGGGTCAAAACAAAGATCCAGGCTTTCGGTGACATCTTGGATGCTGCTGTCCTGTCTGTGTCTGTTTGTGGTGAGGATGTTGAGGTCGTGGATAGATTCACTTACCTTGGCAGTGATATTCATGTCTCCGCAGGTTGTGAGCCGGAGGTCAATAGACGTCTGGGTCGGGCCTGGGGAGTCATGGATTCACTGGATCATGGGGCGTGGCGCTGCCGGTACCTGTGCGGGAGGACGAAAGTCCGAGTCTTCAGGTCCTTGGTACTTCCAGTCTTGCTCTATGGGTGCGAGACTTGGACTTTGACCAAGGATCTGAGACGGAGACTTAATTCCTTTGGTACCAGGTCTCTTCGGAGAATCCTTGGCTATCGCTGGTCGGATTTTGTGTCCAACGAGCGGTTGCTGAGAGAGACTCGGATGAGATTTGTTACCTGCATAGTCCGTGAGCGTCAGCTGCGGCTGTATGGACATGTGGCTCGTTTTCCTGACGCTGATCCTGCTCACCAGATTCTCTCAGCGAGGGAGTCTCATGAGTGGAGGAGGCCAGTGGGCCGACCACGTGCCTCATGGTTGCAGCAGGTTGACCATCATCTCAAGGAGATGGGGATGGGCCTGGCATCTGCCTGGGGGATGGCCAGACGGAGGCCCCTGGAGTACCGGCGGAAAGTGGACGCAGCGACGCGCTGTTCTGGCACATGCTCCCATACCTGACCTGACCTTCACCATTAAGAGATCAGGCCAAAAACGATATATAGCATGATATTGCAAAAATGTATTGGGCCTCGTGGATCAAGCAATCTGGCACTGCATGACTAAAGTATGTGCTCTCCTGAGTGCCCTTCCAGTTTGTGATTGGAATGATAATATAGAGAGATTGAATTTAAAGCAGAATGAGGAAATTATGTGAGGGTTTCCACTCATGACATCCTTTATGAATGGGCTCATCAGCCCCCTCCCATGCATAGCATGGGTACCGAGCTACCATATATATATATATATATATATATATATATATATATATATATATATATATATATATATATATATATATATATATCGAAACATGTGGTGTGTGACGAGCACTCCGCCAATCCCCATTGGACACAGTCCACACCAAAGCGTCGCCTCCAATCCAGAGGCCTTGTCCCGGTGAGTCTGTTCACAGACAAAGATTATGTGGTCAACATCAGTTATACATCAAACGGAATCACCTCTCCGGACTTCAGGCTTATTTGCCCTCATCAGGATGGCATATGGATAAATATCTAACCAATGATGACCACATTCGTCAACTATACATCAGATGTACCTCCTGACAGAATGTGCGTCTGATGTATAAACGACAAAGGTGGTCATCATTGGTTAGATATTTATCGGTGCACGAGCGGAGAGATTACTGACAGGTCTGCCCTTGTGTAGAAAAGTCTCAATAGTATGAGTGGCACAGTTAGTAATGGGAACTTTCTCCTCAGCGGAAAGTCGCATAATGGCCAACTCCACGCTGACAACGATCCGTGCAACTGCGATGGATACCAGTATGACACTGACGTCCAGGCCTTTTGTCGTACAGACATTTCCATATCTTTCACTGGTCACTGGACATAGAGCCTTTCACCGGACAAGATTATCACCTAACGGTTGATAGCGCCATTGTGTGTACGTTTAAAATTTGCACCACACCTTCAGTGAGAGGTTCGCGTATGGCAAGTGAAATCATCGTTGCATAACTTGTGTAGTTTCCTGGTGTGTTTAAGTGAAACGGACTCACGTATCGTCATGTCCCGATTCGCCACCATTCTGTAAAGGACTTGGAGGAGGGACCCATCCATATTCGCTCGCACCTTTTGTTTTAGTATCTCACGAACCTCGTAGATGTGTTGTAGTTTGCGATGTCCTTGTTTTATCCATAGCCTCAGTAAGTGAAACCCCACAGCCCGCATTATGTTGTAGCCCTCTCGACTCTTCATCAGAGGACGAAATCTGAGAGAACATGGTCAGAGCTTCTCTCAAAGGCAGTGTTACCATTCACGGGGGGCGGGGGGGGGTATTGTATCGGTTGCGCCGAGGTTGCTGTGGCTCTCAAGATGGGTTTCTTTCTTCCATATTTTTTTCTTGTTTTGTTTTTAATCCTTCTGCTGCAGGACCTTTCTTCCCTTTCTCTTTCCATTTTCTTTTCGAGGCCTCCACATTATCTCATGTCGCGGTACTGTGTGGATTTTCAAGAAGGGGATGTAGAGTAAAAGAAGAATAAGTGAGAGCCGTGGCAGCGGGAAAAGAGGTGAGTGCGAGGAGAGAGGGAGAGATAAAGGCGGAAAATGAATGGAGGACGTGCGTCTGGCCTGCGTGATGAGAGACCTGGCCTGTAAGACCCCTGTAAGACCTCGTTGAGGATTGGAGTGATCCCACTGAGGGCCGCCTGTTGGAGGCACTGTCTGTGTTGAAGACACTCAGGCAGAGGAGAGCCTCATTGGGACACGGTCAGAGGGGGAAGCAGAAGCGTTTCCTCCTCCTGAGTGTCATCCGAGTCGACCTGAAGCAACGTGTAGCTTCAAGGTGTTGCAGGAATTGCTCCAGTTTGTTCGTTGGCGAAGTTTGAGAACCCCTCCAGAGAGAGGGAGGGGTGGTGGTGAAGTGTCAGCCTTGTCACCTGTGGCTGGGGCAAGGCCGTTGATGGAACGTCAACTTAAACAGGCCTGAATTCTTCTTCTTCTTCTTCTTCTTCTTCTTCTTCTTCTTCTTCTTCTTCTTCTTCTTCTCCCCCTTCCACCCCTCACATTTCTCCTTTACACTTTATTTTCTATATATCTTGGCAAATATTGTTTTGTTATTTTGCTCCCCCCCTCCCCCCTTGGGATTAGCTGGGAATACCTGGTGGGCCGTGGAATTGTCTGTCTTTTCGATTTTGTCTCGGCGCCTGTCTGTCCTTCGATCTCTTAATTATTATCGCTGAATATATTTTATTTTTGTTGTTGTTTTGTGACATGGTCTATTCATTGCTTGGTGGTATAGATACCCTGTGTTTCTTGTCCTGAGTAAAACATTTGCATTTATTTATGTTTTGAATTTTGTGTTGCATTCTTCGATTTGCACACGATACTGTGTTGAACAGTGTGGGGTGTGAATTGGCATCAGCATTAGGATGTTAACGTCGCTCGGTCGCATCTGACTGCTGATACAGTGTGACCGCACATGGGGTACGTATTGGTCTCCCGAGAATGTCAATCATTTTCTGGAGTAAACCCATCTTGAGCAATAGGTGGTACCCTGGGCCCTCTACGCAAGGGCAAGGTCGTAACAGTAGGCATGATTGAAGCTAAGAGGTACTTTCTCCATAGTTGAGCATTCGTCGGTGCCATTGAATGCATGACATTGTTTCCTTGTCTCAACACCGAAGGTATATATATATATATATATATATATATATATATATATATATATATATATATATATATATATATATATATATATATATATATATATATATATATATATATATATATATATATATATATATATCACACGAGACATCAAATTATATCGACGACTAAAGACCAATATAAATACACTGATTAAAAAACATCAAGAAGGTGATGGTGTAAAACAAAGATGATTGACAAGCCATCCCTACCCATACACCACCCAGGAGTTTGAGCAGTTGCTCAGACTAGACAAACCAAAAAACACCGTACTTGTGAATCTTCCATCTGGAAAGTAACAAGAATAAAGCAGATGGACATGGAATGCCCAAATAGACAATAACTTGGTGTGTGATGGAGCATTATTGTACGACAGGACAGGAGTCGCTGAACGTTTTCGCCCCAAGAAAAATTGAGTGACCTAATTTGCTGAATTTATATTTTGTCGTTTTTCGTGATATCTCATGTAATATAGTATAAGACCTTCTTTTATCAAATTCTAATTATATTCAGCATCAGAAAATTTGAATTTTTCATGTTTTTGTTTTTTTTTATACAATGAACTTGCGTTGTGAAGAGGAAAAACACTATTTACACAACAGATTAAGAAAGCAAAAATCAGAAGTAAACACTTGTGATCTCCTGATCATGTCCATTTCTGAAGATAATGTGGAATAATACTGTATTGTGCAAATTAAAGTCTGGCATTGTGAAATTTAGAACTTTTCTTAACAATTCCCATTTATAGTAACTTCCCTTTACTTCATATGCAGCATGTGGGTGCTGGGTGTATCATTTTCTGGAAGCACAGCTGTACCACTGATGCAGTGCTCCTGTTACCAGTAAGCTGGTACTCATTTTCCCAACCTCAGAAGGATGGCAGGCTGAGTAAACCCATCCGGTGTTATTTCAACAACACACCAGGGGCTCAAACTCAAGGCCATCCTTCCATCAGGACCATACTCTGTGCAGAGCGTTGGTGCTGCCTAAGCAGTCTCCTTGGCTATTGGGCACAATCCTGGACAGGTCGCCACTCTGACACAGGATACCATTAACACATTTAAGCCAACTCCAGGCTTAGTGTCACAACTATTACTGCCTGACTTCCTTCTAACAAATGCGTCGGTATCTTTCTTCATTTCCGGGATATGCGTTAGTTATGCCGCTCAAAAGCAGGATTTTGTGCCAATCTCAAGTAACCCTGAGAAGGTAGTTGGCCCTCTCTGAAAACCACTGCAACTAATACGGGGATAGTTCACCTGTGGTTGAACTAGGAATGGCACTTCAGCGTTTTGACGAACATGGGATGAAAGTGTGAGGATATATTTTAAAGAAAGAATGATGTGCGATTAAAATTTGAACGTTGAGTTGATGTGGTTAACAGCAAGATGCTACTTTTCTCGTTCTTGATTAGTACATACTTTGTAGCTGGGAGTTGTTGGAAGTAAACCTTGGGAGCCATGAAGGCATCTTCCAAGTTCCACATGTCTCCCCTCTCAATATTTCTGACCAATAGCATAAGTTACATGAATTTAAAATTATTCTTATAAAAACTGTTATAATAATTTTTACTTGTGTATAGATGATATATTCCCCTCTACCATATTTCATAAATTCCAGATTCATCAGACTGCTTTCGATGTTCAAAGGATCTGTGGTCCAATCAGAAAAAAACTGCCTGTGTGCCCATGTCCAAGGAATTCCTCACTTTTTCAGATCCATTTGCAATCCCTCTGTTGTCTTTTGGTTTATTGGGAATTGCAACGACCTTCATTGCAGCTGGGCTGCTGTTTCAGTCTTGGAGACAAAATATTATGAAATCAAAAAAATTTTTGATTCATTTATTCATGCTTGTTGCTGTTGAAGGGTGCTTTATGAGTAGCATGTCGTTTGTTGGTCAACCGACAGAGTTCCTGTGCCAACTTCGCCATCCTCTTACTCTGTCCATCTTCACCCTTGCCATTGTGTGTGTGCTTATTATGACAGTTGAGCTGATCATTTCCAAAGACTTAACGACAATTTCACCAACTTTATGTTCTGCTTGTGATAATTCTAGTAAACTGCAGACAATTGGTGCACTTTGTGTATCTCCACAATTTACTTTATGTCTAATCTGGGCATTAGTGGGGCAACCTCGACCTGTGAGGAATACAGAAGTTCGTGTGGATGTGATCGTTTTAGAGTGTGGTGGAACATCATCAATCTGGGATGTCTGTGCTCTTGTTTACTTAGGAATTTTGATCTTTTTTTGTTTATTTCTTGCCTTCAATGCACCTAAGGACATTGCTAATACAAATGACCTCAAGTTCATCAGGTTCAGCATCCTATTTTGTCTCATGGTGCTTCTGGCTTTTTTGCCTGCTTACAACAGCACTCGAGGCAAGTTTGCTGTAGTTACAGAAATCTTTGCTATAATCACCATTGCCTTCGGTTTTTTGGCTTGTATTTTCTTTCCCAAGTGCTACGTGTATCTTCATAAATTCTAAATCAGATTTGTTCCACAACTCCATTTCCATAACTATTTTTCCTTCTGAAACTGTCAACTAGTAATTCTGTAGATTTTCAATTGCAATGGCTAAAATAGAAATGGAATGTACATGGCTTCAACGATTAAAAAGATTCTCAAAACAATTATACTATAATCTGAGAGAAGTTTATATTTGTGGGTTTGTTTGACTTCTGAATCGCTGGATGGAATGAGTTGAAAATTGGTGGTTGTACGCGTTGTGTGCACTGAAAGGTTTTTAGGCAGCAAAAAATAATTCACAGTCCTTTCGGTTCAAGGTGGGGGGGAGTAATCTATGTAAATATGTACGGCATGGCGTGGCTCCTGGTGGGAATAGAAATGACAAGTCTTACAAAATTGCTGCTTATCTGAGTAATAGCAACTACGAAGGCCATTACAGTATGCAACTTGTTGAGACACGAGCCTGGAACTCATGAGTTTTCGTTTTCTGGAAACATTATGAGAAATCCTTATTAAGAAAAAGCATTAGAGCATGTTATTATAGAAACCAATGCAGTGCAATAGTGTTTTATCTGAAAAAAAAGTAAATGTCATGAACACAAAGCAAATGAAGAGGAAAAATGGTTTTCAAGCTGAAATCTGCTCCTTTGTAAAACAAGGAAAAAGACATAAAATGTCATAGCCCCCATTATTTCAGTAATTTTGCTGCACGGAGTTAAAGGGCTAGCCCCTATTTAGCTCCAGCTTAAATAGCCGCCAGTCTACCAGTCAGCCGTCTCTGATCATATCACAAAAGAAAGTTAGGAGGAAATGTATGCCATCGTGTACAGTGCTTGTGTCAGGTTTGAACAAAATTGGAACAAAATTGGTTTCATCAACGAATAAAATGGTCATTTTATTCGTTGATGAAACGTAAGGCCCGGTCACACCTTGACGTTTTAGCCAACGTATGCCGATTTTTGAATTTTTTTTCTAAAACGCTGGCACACGTTGAATACGTTATGGGTAAGTTTTGATAACATTGAGAGCACGCTGAAACACACTGCCATACGTCGTTGTACGTTGGCTTTAAACGTTGTACGTTTGGTTGACCTCAAATTTTTTCATGCTTGAAATTTCACGACGTATGCTGGCGTATGACTCACACGTTCCGCTATGCTGGCCACAGGTTGTATGCACGGTCTGCGATCGTTGACAGACGTCAACACATGCTACTTGTAAGTTAATCATAAGTTGAGACACGCCGAGGTAATGTTTAGCGTACCCGAAACTTATTTCTAACCTATGATTAACGTGTTGTTGGCACGTTACGCGATCATTGCCACACATCGACAGACGTTACTTTTAAGTTACTCATAGGCTGAAAGACGTCGGTATAATGGATCGTTCTTGCGTCAGCGTCCACGGCCACGGCCAGGACACTTATTTGCAGCATTCTTCAAACTTTTCTTCGGCATGACGAGGATGTTCACATTTCGATGTCTTGGCTATGATTCCAATTGTCCATCGGCAGCGTCTATTTAAAATAGTCGAGTTTGAGCGTTTTAACACGTTCAGAAGAAACGCTTCAAATTTCAAAACCCCAGCGTCAAAAAACAAAGGCGAGTGACAGCAATTTAAATCGTTCATTGTAAACAATGAAAATAGCTGAGTGGTACCGTTTAAAAGTCGTTGAGTGTAAAAAAAATCGAATTGTTGAGCGCAAGCGTCTACTTTCAATAGTGGGGTTTGAGCGATTTATCACGTTCAATAGAAACGATTAAAATTTCCGAGCACCAGCGTCAAAAAACAAAGGCGAGTCACAGCAATTTAAATCGTTCATTGTAAACAATGAAAATAGCTGAGTGGTACCGTTTAAAAGTCGTTGAGTGTAAAAAATATCCAATTGTTGAGCGCAAGCGTCTACTTTCAATAGTGGAGATGCAGCCATTTAAATCGTTGAGTTTATCATTTAAATCGTGAAATCGTTAAACGCAAGGACGATCCATCATAACCCACACCCTCCCCCTCACACTCACCTACTACTGCCAACATGAACAAACTACTACTAATACTAATACTAATACTGATACTGATACTGATACTGTTACTGCTTACATGGACATCGACTCAAAAAGGACTCAAAAACACTGTTGGGTTCCCCTTTTATGAGCACCATTTTTATATACAAATTCCCAAAACCGCTGGGAACACGTCTTTATATGGCAGTTGTAAGCTAGAAACACGTTCATTTTTTTTTTTTGTCGACCGGAAGATGTCATTGGAATACGTCTACATACGTCGATGTGTGTTGGGACTACGTAAAGAATTGGTTCAAAGCACGTCAAACATAAGTTAGAAATAAGTTTCACGTAAAAAAGACATTACCGCGACGTGTTTCGACTTATGAGTAGCTTTTAGTAGCGTTTGTGGACGTGTGTAAGCGTCCACATATCGTGTGTAAAACTTATCCCCATCGCATGCGGAACGTGTGTCATACGCCGAGTACGTCGTAAAATTTTGAACATGTTTAAAATTTCTTGACGTACTCTACTTACTACGACGTATGATAGCGTACTTTAGCGTTCTACTCATGTATACCAAACTTACTCATACCGTATTTGACGTGCCCCAACGTTTTAGACACATTTTTCTTAGGTCGGCATACGCTGGCAAGATCGCCAAGGTGTGACCGCGATGTTGACACTTCCATTTCTACGGCAGTTATGATTCGAATCGTTGTGCGTCAGCCTTTTAATAGGCTACGTCACGACATCATCGGCGATGCGTGCAACGCGCTATGCCTAAGTTAGACTATCGTTGGGCATCGGTTGTGTAGGCCGACAACAGGTTCAGCATTCGTTGGTATAAGTTATCTATAACACAACGAAACGTCCTGTGTCCGTTACCAATGCATTATACGTAAGACCAAGTCGCTATGAATACGTCCGAATCTTTAAAAAAAAAAAACATCAAAAGTTCAACGTAAGCCAGCGTTTTACATACATTTTAATACGTTGCCATCGCTGGCTAAAACGTCAAGGTGTGACCGGGCCTTTACGCGCTTTTGTTATGAGGGTAATGATATCTGTTAACATCTCGCTTACCTGCTCAGCCACCTCCTTCGACACTCTCGGGTGCATATTATCTGGACCCGGAGCCTTATCTACTCTTGGGTTACTTCCTGTTCCATTACTTCCTCCACTCCAACCTGGATCTTCTGTAAAAGCCTTTCTTCATCTCCTTGATAAGATACTCTCAGCAATTGGTAATTCACCTGACTCTTTTTTTTTTGTAAAAGTTGAAGCAAAACACCCCATTTAATAAGCCATCCGTCTCACTTTCCTCACTCACCGCTCTCCCGGTGCTATTCCTCAATGGGCCCACACTGGTCCTCACCTGTTCTTTTCCCCTGATATACTTAAAGAATACCTTGTTGTTATGCTTAACATTCTTAGCCATGTCCTTCTCAGACTCTCTTTTGGCCTGCCGAGTTATTTTCCTAACTTGCCTCTGTTTACTCTGATAGTGATATAAATCAAACTCCACTCCTGTTATGTTAAACTGAATAAATGCCTTCTGCTTCTCCTTAATAGCATTCCTTACTCAACCACCCTGGCCACTTCTGCTTTTAGTTTTACACCTCATTGGAATGTACTTACTCTGCACTGTACACATTTGCTCCTTGAAGGTTTCCCGTTTCTCTGATACTGATTGTCCTGTTGTTAGAATCTCCCAATCTACATCACCCAACTCTCTCCTCATACTCTCAAGGTTTACCTTCCTGACTTCTAATAGTTTTACTCTACTATCCTGAACTCCACCCCATTAACAGAATATTTGCACACACAATCTTTTCAGAGAGAAAGAACAGGCCTGAGACACTGAAACTCACAGAGAGGCCAGAAAAAGTTCCAGCTTTGGAAAGGAAAAACAGGCAAGAGACACTGAAGCTCACAGACAGACCAGAAACCGAAGAAGCAATGCTACTACATATCTAAGGTGTGCATTAAATAATTATTTTGAAGACTTTCTCTGCAGAGCCAGTGTGGGAAGCATGACTGATGAGGTTGAATACTGTGGTGCTCTAACAAAGATGGAAAAAAAGACAAAGAAACCAATCTATCAAGAAGTTTTGGAGTGAATTAAATTGTCTACGTGTAGACACATTGGTGGGGGGGGGGGTCAACAGTTGCGGTTTCAGCATTATCCGTGTTTCGAGTTTTCCTTCAACATCACACCATGTTCACCTGAGATGTTTTGCTATTTTTTCTGGAATGACCCATTTCTTTCACCATGGCACGTAAGACCCAATCCCCCCTCCCCAGCCAACACCATCACCATTGTTATAAGCTCCATCATCATCAGTAAAAGTACATTGATTTTATACAGTACTACTCTCACAGTTTTGGGGCCGTCCCCATCAAATTTTCTGTGCAGCTTTTTGGGGTCCCTGCACATCCCGAAAGTGGGTGGAAGTTTTCATACAATTTTTCAAAACATTATTATTTTGAGATTTTGGCGTCTCACCCATCCACACAGGTACCTTGCGAGTAATAAATATTTCTGAAAGGTTTCTGATGAAGTCATAAGTCAGCTCGGCGGAAAGGTCTTCAGTATATTTGACCAAAAGGACTCTTTCTGGCAGGTTCAATTAGATCAAGAGAGTGCCCTCAAGTGCACTTTTAATTCTCTTCTAGGGTGTCATTGTTTTAACCATCTCCTGCTCAGTGTGACATCAGCCAGTGAACTTCTCCAAGAGAGGAATGAGAGCATATTTGGAGACATTGATGGGGTCTTCTGCATCGCAGATGACATGATTCTTTCTGCAACCATCCCGACTGAGCACAATACCATCGCACGCAAGGTATTGGGCGGTGCACGACAGAAAAACGTCAGACACGACAGAAAAAAACCCCCAAACAACATCCAGTGGAAGGTTGCAGAGGTAAAATACATGGATCATGTCCTCACCTCTGCTGGGGTTCGCCTGGATGAAGACAAGGTGCAAGTCATGTTGGAACTGCCACCTCCTCAGTCACATCTGGAGCTGCAGCGAGTTCTGAACTCACTGAACCCTTTGCTGGCAAGGGTCCCTTTGCACACAAGCATGGGTCGACCAAGAGCAATAAGCACACCCGAAATTGTGGGAACTGCGGGCGTGGGTTCTGGGCATTGAATCCATATATCTCCATTTGAACGAGAAACAAAACATTGTGATGTCTGTTGTTAGCATGTCTTAAAATAAAGTTATTAAAAAAACACCTACAATCACAAAAACACGTAAACAACATTGAGAGAAAGTTGAAGAGAAATGAGAAGAAAATTGGATTAGAGGGAGATGTCACCGAGACAAAACCATTTGAAATAACAACTCTTCAAAGATGTTTTAAAGATCGGACAGAGGTAAAACTTATAAGATTTAATATTAGTGTAAGATCCATTTGGGAAGCTAGTCATATCAGGGGTCTATAAGGTCTTCAAAGGGCCTTAGGGGTCTAAAATATCTTAGGGGGTCTATAGAGTCTTAGGGATATGTGAAGGGTCGAAAGGGTTTTAGGGGTCAAAAGGAAATAAAGGGTCTTAAGTGTCGAAAAGGTTTTAGGGGTCTTACAGTGGCTGAAACTGAAGACCAAGCTCAGTCTTATGGGTCTTAAGGGTCTAAAGGATCTTCAGGATCTTTGGAGTCTAAAGGTTCTTAGGAGTCTTTAATGGTAATAGGGTTCCAAAGGGTCTTATAAAGGGTCTTAGGGGTCAAAAAGGTATTTGGGGTCTTAGGAGTCTCCAGAGTTTTAAGGGGTTTTATAGTTCGAAAAGGTATTGGGGTTATAAAGGTTCTAAAGGGTCTTCGGAGTCTCAAATGTTGCTCAGGTTTTAAAGGCTCCGGAGGGTTTTAGGGGTCTTTAAGGATCTTGGGGATCTTAAGAGTTTTAGGGATCTTCAGATCTTTGTGAGTATTCGTGGTCCTTGGGATCATTGTAGTTTTAATGGGTCTCAGCGTTGCAAAAGTTCTAAAGAGTCTTAGTGTCTTCAAAGGTCTAAGGATTCTCAAGGATCTAATGTAATTAATGCACATACTCATGTTCTGTGTGGATAAATAAACCTACATACAAACAAACGGTTCCAAATGCAATACCCTCTCCTCTGGTGGGGGAAAGAATGATGAGAAAAACAAAAGTCATTGATATTACTTTTTGGATGTTGTCCTTCACTATACCTAGCCCAACCCTTTTAACTGGAGGTTATTGTTTTCACTCCCTTCCTCTCTCACCTCTTTTCCTGTTTGTTCATATTACTGCTTGTTGAACAACAATTGACCAACTCCTCCATTGTCATCAAGTTACCTTTTTAACCCTTTGTCACTGACTGACTCGCTCATCTCTGTGCTTGATGTTTTTTTATCCAGAAAAATTGAAGGAAAAAATATTCAGTCAGTAAGTTGTAGGAAGGAGTACAGTTATATAAAAAGTATAAATATGGGATCTTGGGGCATTTCTGAAAACAAGCCTTCCCAGCAAGATTTTATTAATTCACGTTGCTCAACCTAATTATTACTCATTGGTCGTGTTTGTGGAATTAACACCCCCAATCAACTGAATTCAACTGAATAGTGAAATTGAAGATGAATTTAATGAATGTACAACTGTTTCTGAAATACATAATGGATTTGGATATTACTTAATCATAAATAATTATTCTTACCACCACCCACCCCTCCCCCACCTCCAGCATCACATTCCTTTTTAATCAATGCAATTATCCTTATCATTGTTTGGCAATGAGAAAATACATGAAAGACAGCATAAAAAATACAATACGGAATCATTTACAGCATTACTGGAGCAACACGAGGCAGGTACTGCTGAAAAGGATCAAACTGAAGACTGAATCAAAAATATTAAAATACTGGAAATATGATATATTCTGTCGATTCAAGGAAGAATTGACAATTCAGGATGAATTGTGCATGAAGGCAAATTTTAGTTAACATGTCGATACTATATTCCATAATCATGATGATGATGCTTATATTTCTACTCGGTAACTTGCCGACTGCAAACTCAGACACTTGCAATACTCAAAGTGCGGAAATATTGATGAACGATTCAACCAAGAGAGTATTTTTCATTGTGGGATTTTTTCCCATTGGGAATTCATTGGCGATTGATGAATTGTCTTTCACAGAGATGCCTGCGGATCGACACTGTACTGGGTAAGTCGTTTGTATGATTAACATGATGAAAGCAATTCTCCTCATTGCTCGATTTTTCATAATGCATGTGGTCAATGCCTGGTCTGACAGTTGTTTAATAATTATGATGATGTACTATGCCAAAATATTACGATCGTCCATAATTCCTAATACCAATCTGAACGTTGAAACAACGTTTGTTCCATGTAGCATGTTTCATCAGGCATTAAAATGGGCTGTCACCATGGAGTATGCCATCAAAGAAATAAACGAAAGGAATGATCTTCTTCCAAACATTACATTGACATATGATATTTACGATTCTTGTTTAAAAATACCAATTGCTTTGGAAAACAGCTTGAGGTTGTTGCAAGAAAACATTTTTTTAGGAAATAAATCCGAAAGTTTGTGCAAGCCAAGTGTAATGATTGGACCATATTCATCAGAAATAGCAACGTTTTTGAGTCCATTTCTCACATTATTTAACCTTCCTCAGGTGAGATCCAGTATTTTTGTTTCAATGCATTAAAATGTTGTTTTAAAACTTTTTAAAGAACATTGAAGCTTTAGAGTAAATTAAACAATCCATCGCTTTTCAAGCTTATAGTTTTCTGTCAGCCCTCTTGCATCCTTGGCATTTCAATGTTGCATCTTCACTGCAATCATGTTTATTTGTTTTTTCACCCTTCCCCCCTTCCCACTCCCACCCTGCCCCAAATATTTTGATACTGCACATGAGCCGTTCCTTTATGCAATCATGTCCTAACCTGATAAACAACACCTATTTTATATTGTTGAGCTTCTCTTATTGATTTAAATTTATTTTGAAAATTTACTCGTGAAAGAGGGCAACAAGTGGGTTAAATTTTTGAACACAAAATGATTATTTAACAATATAGGTATCTGAGATAATTACTAATGTTGTCTATTTCGTTAATTTGCAAAATCTGATGATCCTTGGAACGATATCAAGCAAAACAACATCATCAGACAACTTCCACACCATCAGAGAAGAGTTAAATGAAAATATAAACAATGTCGAGTGGTTGACCATCGGCCTATATGTTTAAAACTCTTTATGATGGAGTAATTGAGAAAGATGATCAAAACTGTTCTGAATGTGACCTCCATCGTACAAATTGAGAGTGCTCAAAATGTCTGAGGAGCATATCGTAAACGAAGGGCATTACCAAATGGATAAAAATGGTCAAATGCACTGACAACGCAGATAAACTTCCACAAACTCTTGGCACCTCATCACCTTTTCCGTTCACAGATTGCACCAAAAAAGGAATTGATAATCTCTCTCTCTCTCTCTCTCTCTCTCTCTCTCTCTCTCTCTCTCTCTCTCTCTCTCTCTCTCTCTCTCTCTCTGTCTGTCTGTCTGTCTGTCTGTCTGTCTGTCTGTCTGTCTGTCTGTCTGTCTGTCTGTCTGTCTGTCTGTCTGTCTGTCTGTCTGTCTGTGTGTCTGTGTGTCTGTCTCTCTCTCTCTCTCATCATGGCGGCTGTGCGAGTGAAGTTGTGAGTGCTGTGTCGTGTTGGTGTTTTTCCTATCCCCTTTTTCGCTCCCCTTGCATCCTTGTTTGCGTGTGAAGGTTTCCCCTGTGTTTCCTTTCTTTGTTGAGTCAGGAGAGAGAAAGAGAGCACGCACAGTAAGTGATTTGCAGGCCTGTTCAGGACTTCCTGGTTTTTGGGCCTGCTTCACTACTTGCTGTGTTTCTCCGTTTAGCCTTTTTCTTCGCTAAACACTTCGTTCATATTAATCTTTTGTTTCCCTCCACTTGCTAGTTTTGCTTGTGGCAGGTTTGCTTTTGGTTTCTTGATCCTTCAATTTACTTTGTATTGTTTTACATTATGACGAATGAACGTTTGCATCATTGTGTGTATGAGGCATTTACCCCAAAGAATGGGGTCATAGCTTGTCCACCGGACGGAGTCGGTGTTGATGATGTCATCATGGGTTTTGGAGAGCTCATTGGGCTCAAAAACATTCTTGCAGCGTCGAGGATGAATCATCGTGTTGTGCTGTTTTTGTCTGAAGAGCGATACATTGCTCAGACTGTTGAAACCGGCTTGTCTATCCCGCCGGATATTTTTGTTTCTGTAAGTACTTTGGACACACCTGCTGTTAAAATTATTATATCAAATATTCCACCTTTCCTTAAAAGCGAGGACATTATCTCTGCTTTAAGTTATTTTGTGACGGTTGTATCACGGATTTCCATGATCCCATTACGTTTGCGTTCTGGCATTTCGGTTCAACACATCATGTCGTTCCGACGTCAGTGTTACATTGTTTTGAAGAATGGTGCACGGTCACTTAATACTGCTGTTGATCTTAAATATAAAGATCGTCGCTACCGAGTTTATATCGCCACTGAAGTGATGACATACTTTATTTGTGGCGAGCATGGACATTTAAAGAATGCGTGTCCAAAACCTAACATTCCACGTGGTGAGTCTCAACGTGTGGAACCGAATGAGGACTCTCAATGCCGGGAGGCCAGAACAAGCACTAATGATGCACTTGGAGCTGCAGAACCCAAGCCAAGCACCAGTGGTACATCTAGAGTGGTGGAACGTACAGACACCTCCCATAATGAGCCCTGGGAAACAAATGCAGAAGTTAAAGAATATTAAGTAGACGACGAGGGTTTTGTCACCGTTCACCCCCGAAGAAACAAGCGTCCTAACATCAACGGTCATGATGTCATGGTGAGCGTTCCTAAAAAGCTAGCGCCATCGAGCAAACTACACGGTTGTGATGTAGACACAGCCAGCTCGCTTGCTGTTTTGGAAACGGAAAAGCAAATTTGCTGTTCTAGCTCCGGTGGATGTTGACAGTGCTCCTGGTCATGTCCAGGATGAGCACGAGAATGAACAAGAGGGCGGTGTTGTGCCCCAAGGGGTAGATGTGGCCACTTCAGTGGTTGCTGACATCATCGACATTGAAAGCGAGCCTATGTTGGTCCCTCTCTCTACCAAAAGCGTAGTGGCTGAGACATCTGTGTTCCAGACAACTCCGGACGTTACAGATGTGGAGCGTGTGTGTTCTGCTTCGGTCACGGCTTTCTCCCTCCCAGCAGAAATGGAAATGCCTGCTCCACCTGTGGTGCATGGTTCAAGTATGGATCACCAATCATCCTATGATTCTGACGTGGCCTCGTCGATTGCCTCTGGTGATAGTACTGAAGTCTGGAACGATCCAGGCTCATTTCAGGAACCAGAGGGTGTTCCAACTGTGCCCCTCCCAGGAGATCATAAAATTTTTACAACACACCTTCCGTAAGAGACATGTTCAAATTCAAGATTCCTTTCCAGACATGCACACCTTTATTACCTCTGCAAAGTGGCTGCTCCTTCAGTCCGAGCAGTTTGGCATGACTGAGCCACAAATGTTTCGTCTGAAGGAAATGGGTTTTGAAAGCAAGGAAACTACTGCATCCATAAGCCGGCCAATTGACTGATGTGTTTTTTCAAAATTCCACACTATGGCTTTTCGATTGCTACTTTAAACATTAATGGAGGATGCTCGAACTTACGTAAAGCTGAAGTTAAGGAGCTTGTATTGAAGAACCACATTGAATTTTTACTCTTACAAGAAACCAGTTGTAGCTCCTCCTGTATGAGCGAATGGGAGAGAATGATGAAAGGAAGATGGTTCTTCAGCGGCTTCGTGTCCCAGAGTTGGGGTAGCCATCTTTGTACATCCCTCTCTCTGTAATCTCATTATTGATTTTAATGAAATTGTTAAAGGATATTTAATCTCACTCACCTTCACTCTTAATGGTTTTAGACACAATACTCAATGTCTATGCACCGAGTGACTGTGCGGATCGAACTTGTTTTTTTTTACGCAGTTAGAAACATCCATCACACACTTAGATTTTAATGGATTTGTTTGTTTAGGAGGGGATTTTAACTGCACGATGGATTCTTCTATTGATCGCAATGGGAAAGAGCCTCACCCAGTGAGCATTAAGCCCCTGGCAAGGACTTTGATAACCTTCTCCCTTATTGACATTTGGAGGACTTGTAATCCATCAACACAACAATATACGTGGTGTCGGTGTTAAATGGCGGTCTGTCCCTCGCAAGGTTAGACCGTTTTTATATTAATAATGATTTTTTTAATATTGTGACCCACACTGGTATCGTCCCCAGTGGTTTCTCAGACCATAATATGGTCATACTTCGCATTCACCTACCAATTCGTAACCGAGGTGCTGCCTACTGGACTTTTAATGTAAGCCTCCTCGAGGGTCATTTGTTCCTTGATGCCTTTCATGTTTTTTGGAGAACCTTACTCCAACGTAAACCCTCCTTTCCCCATCTTGTGCAATGGTGGGACAATGCCAAAGCACAGATAAGATCCTTCTGCCAGCAATACGGAGCTTATCAAACTCGACGTGACTCTGCCCTTCAATCCCTGATTGCCAGAGAAATATTATCTTTGCAATCCAACCTCTCAGCCTCTAATATCGAAAGGACCAACTTTTTGCTTGCAAAGAAAAAAGCCCTTCTTGCTGGACTCTGTACAAAGCAGGCCAGGGGAGATCTGATCCATCTCCGAATGGAAAATCTGTATCACTTGGATACTTCCTACAAGTTCTTCTTCGGATGGAAGTTGGGAAAAAAAACAAGTCAGCAGATAACCTCACTGAAGACGAAGGAAGGAAGAATAACGCACTGCCAAAAAGACATCCGAGTTTCACTCAGGATTATTTTTTTGAGCTTTACCAAGCCAAGAGCACTGATAATGAGATTGTGGAATCCCTGACTTCTTCTCGACCCACCTTATCAGAATCTGTACGTCTTCAACTAGACAAGGAAATAACTTTGGAGGAACTTCAGGCTGCCCTACATACTCTACCAACCGGCAAAGCCTCTGAACTGGATGGAATGCCTTTAGAACTTTATAAAACCTTTTGGGACCTTCTGGGACCAGAGTTACATGAAGCTCTGATTGACGGTCTGCTATTGAATCTGTTGCCATTAAGCTGTCGCAGGGCTGTACTAGCCCTTGTCCCCAAAAAAGGTGACCTTCAGCAACTGTGCAACTGGCGTCCTATATCATTGCTTTGCACGGATTATAAAATATTCACAAAGGTTCTTACCAACCGGCACAGACCCGTGATTGGGGAAATTATACACCCTGATCAATCCTATTGTGTTCCAAAAAGAACAATACACGACAGTATCTTTATTGTGCGTGACATGATTGATATCTGCACTCTTGAGGAAAAAAATGTTGGTTTGGTTTTTCTAGACCAGGAAAAAGCCTTTGACACTGTTGATCATTTCTATCTTTTTTCTGTTTTACGAGGGTTTGGTTTTGGGGCAACTTTTATCTCTTACATGCAGCTCCTGCATAACAACATTTTTAGTTTACTCAAAGTTAATAATATTTTGTCAGCCTTTCCCAGTGAGTCGAGGCATTCGTCAAGGCTGCCCTTTGTCCGGCCTTCTCTATTCCCTAGGAATCGAGCCTTTGCTTATTCGGTTGTGGGTACATCTTCATGGTTTTCTTCCTCAACCAATGGCGAACCCAGTTAAATTTATTGCCTGTGCAGATGATCTTTGTGCAGTTATCCATTCAGATGAGGATGTCTCTGCCTTGGTCCACTGCGTCCATGAATTCAGTTTGGCAAGCTCCACCAAAGTAAACTGGAAAAAGAGTAAAGCTCTCTATCTTGGTCCGAAAAACGGTGCCACTCCTCCGACCCTGCCCGAGCAACTTGAATGGGCATGGGATGGATTTTTTTTTTTTATCTTGGTGTCTTCCTTGGCACTCAAAATTTCGTTTTTAAAAACTGGGAATTTTTAATAAACAAAACTGAGAGGCAGCCACTAAACTGGAAGGGACTACTTAGCCAAATCTCATATCGGGGGTGAACCCTTGTTATTAATAACCTTGCGGCGTCAATGCTTTAGCATATTTTTACGGCACTACAACCCCCAGATTTTATTCTTAAAAAAACTACAATCCATTTTTATTGACTTCATTTGGGGGGAATCACTGGCTCCGGCTCGGTGTGCTAAGCCTGCCTATTGCCGAAGGAGGACAGGGGCTGGTTGCCGTTACCAGCAAAGTGATGGCTTTTCGCCTCCTTTCATTGCGCAGGCTGTTATACACGGATGTCTCCTGAAAAGCCTTCGCTCACTGCCTGCTTCGGCAGGCAGGGAAACTTGGTGAGGATCAGGAACTCTTTCTCATGGACACCAAGAAAGCTGACATCACATCAGTGCCCCTGTTCTATCGAAGCATGCTGGAGGCATGGCAGGCAGTCACCGTCTGCCGTGATGACAGTAGCTACTCTCTCAAAATGTTTTTAAACGAGGCCATTTTTCTAAACCCTCTTTTTAAAGGGGTTTGTGGTGATCGCAATTTTATGCAAAATTTTATTGATGCTGGACACACCAAGGTTAAACATTTTAGAACTCTTTTTCCCGAAAAGTGGAAGCCAGCTGCCGAGATCGCTGTGGCCACTGGAATTCGGTCCATCCGAGTTATAGGGAGAATTTTGTCTGTAATTCTATGCTTTTTAAAGCAGTCCAAGTTAAAATGGACTCCACATCTTTGCTCCAACACCCCTTCCCATCACTCTTACTTCACTTTCAAGGTTTTATCCCTTTTAACTCAATAGAAAAACAGTTTATTTTTTGTGTGTTAAAGCCCTTGTTCCTGAGAGACCTGCAGAACCACAAGCGCACTGGAAGATGCTCCGGGTGACTCCATCGACTGCAATCCGATGGCTTGTTGTGTACAAGATGCCCATTGCCAAGTGCTCTGGAGACTTGCAGTGGCGGCTGGCACACTACATTTTACCCTCGAATGTTTTGTCCCATCGCATATGCTCGAGTAACACCGAATTGTGTCCTTTCTGTGGTGCGACTGAAAATATTTTCCACATTTATATTGAGTGCCCAAGGCTGGCCCCCTCTTTTTTATGATCTTATCACATGTACTCCAAGGGCGAAGCCTTATTTTTACACGTTGTGTTTTTATCTTCGGTTTTGGTATCTCTTACCGAAGCAAAAATGAGTGTATTTTAGCAAATGATTTGTCTTCCCAGGCTAAACTCGCTATACTTGTATACCTGTCAAGGAAGCATAGAATGCAAAATTCTGACAATCTTGATGATGATGCAGTTCATCTTTTTAAAGCCTTTGCCACATCACGTTTGCATTTTGAATTTCAACTCAGTGATTTTATGTTTTCACAGAAGTGGTGTGTGAAGGAATCATTATGTGAACTTGTTGATGCTGTCCTTCCAGTTGATTTATGATTTCCTTTTGCACAATGATTCCTGGAATAAAGAGGAACAAAAAAATCTCTATCAGTGTTTTCATGGCCCGGGGGGAAAAAAAAAATCGTTCACCACCTCTCTCCTCTCCCCTCTCCCCGTTTTTTTTTGCCCCCAGTCCATGTAAAACTCTGAAATACAGTCTGAGCGTTTTCTCTGTCTCCGATTGGAACCTCAGGTGAATCATTAAAAAAAAAAAACAAGCAAACACTATGGAGGTTAGATGGCCCAACTGGCCTTCTCTTGCAAATCACAAACTTCAGCTCAAACTTGCCAATGGATGCAAAGCATAATCAGTCAGGAAGTTCAACTTTGACTCTGTTTCTATATTCTTTGAACATTTTTAATCAGGTCAAGTTCAGATGTAGTTGCCCTGTTTGTATGTTATGTTTCCTACATTGTTTACAACCTACTTCCACAGCGACTGCCCATAGAGTATGTTAAGAGGATTTCAAAACATCACTGTTAATGTAGAGGGTAAGAGTACTGGGAATCAAATGCTCATATTGGGACTCCAACAACATCTGATTTCAAAATGTCACCTCTTTTACCAATGGCACTGCTGCAGAAAGTCTATATGTTAACTGCACATTACTTATCATTGTCGTTGCATCAGAGTCCATCATTTGAATAATCGTTGTGGGTGTTTTTTCCATTTTAGATTAGTTATGGCGCTTCGTCAAAGCTCCTGAGTAATAAGAAACACTTTCCATATTTCATTCGCACATTCTCAAGTGATCTTCACTGGGTTTCCGCCTTGGTACGTTTGGTGGTGCATTTTGGTTGGGAGTACGTGGGTACTCTTGCAATTGATGATGAGTATGGAAGGAATGGCAGGGCCCAGTTTGTCAGTGAGGCACAACAAAGAGGAGTTTGTATTGCATTTCAAGAAGAATGGAAGCAAATTATTTGGCCAGAAGATATTCAAAGAGTTGGTGAGAAAGGGTTGTTGCTGAGTTAATTTGGGGGATTGAAAATGTTCGACAGAAGACATACAATCATCCAAACCATGCAGAAGAAAAAGAATAACGAGGCATATTTGTTAATAAGTAATGTATTTTCATGTTTTGTTATTGTCAGCACTTGTATATCGGAGCAATACAAAAATGTTTGCACTTCTGTTTTCACAACTGTGAAGACCCTTCAATCCCAGCCAAGAATTGAGGTGAGTCAACTGAGGATACTCGAATGTGCGGTTTATTTTGGACACGCATGCGGAGATGTGGTGCAGGACTCGAACTAACAGTGGTCAAGCCTCAGAAACACACACACTCTGAAGAATCATTCTTCAAAATGTATTATATATATATATATATATATATATATATATATATATATATATATATATATATATATATATATATATATATATATATATATATATAAACCTATTACAGGGCAGAGAAAACAAGACAAAGAAGAAAGAATTTGGCAAGTGGGCTTTCCACTCCTCCCTACAGCCCTTGGGTGAATCAGCCATAACAGCATAGGCACATGTTCATAAACAGAACCAAAACCTCTTTGTAGTTTTCCAGCCATTTGTTGCCACTCCACAACAGCCTGCAGAATTGCTCTGGCAAGGACATCTTGTAATACATTTTAACACATCGTAAAGCAAACTGGAAAGTGAAGGCAAAAGGTTTGGAGACACAATTTGAAGCAGCCAGGACAATGGTTTGAATCCAGGCACTTGGTTTATGTAATTACTGAATGGTTAAATGAGTTAAATTTCTAAATATGGGTCAATGAGGCCACCACCTGATATGGATACCTGACAGTCCCTTCTTGGCCACATTGCTGGCCATATTTCAACATTAAATGACATAATTCAAAGATTCTTGAGCAAAGGAAAAACATCACTGACAGCCAATTCGATTTTATACCCAAAATTAAATTTATGAAACCCCAAATGATTATATCACCCATGATCACCATACCCTGTTCCGAGAGGAGAAAGATATTCGTTACACGAGTTCAATTTTGAGGGCTCATATAAACACAGTTGAAGCACTCTGTTGAGCTGAAGAGAAGATAGATTTTGGCAGGCAAGGGCTTGGGCTCGTTGCTGGGTTGAAGGTGATGAAAAGGATCAGAGAGATGACCCAGATTCCCAGCTGAGTTTGGGCCCATGTAGCAGCAGTTTGTGCAATTAGGTTTGATTCACCAAAAGCTGTGCGTGCTGGATACAGTCATGGTGGCTGCGCAAGCCCCCAGCCGCACCACTGAACACATGTGGCAGGTGACTCGCCGAGTGTCCGTCAGGGCCTTCGGTGTGCATCGAGGCAGCCACAGCAAGTGCACGATGTATTTGCAGAGCAGCACTCCACATTTCCACGCTTGCCTGGCCGGTCTGGCCTCACAAAACGGCAACGTCAGTTCTTGCCCAAGCTACTCCTCAGTGGGTTTTCCTCTTTCTCACATTGTCCATCTTATCTCCTCAGGAAGGGGGTAGTTTCATGATCACGGGTTGAATGCCCAATCATCCCAAATCTGGGTTTTCTCCATTGTTCTTTCGGTGGAAGTTCTTCCCAAGCTTGGTTGGATGAAATCGTACATGCAACTGCACTCAACACTCCGAAACAAACAAAATCAAGGTTAACATCAATTGAACATGTCAGTAAACATCATGGGCTCATGTATTTTCACAAGACTGACAAAGATTCTTACAAAGCATTCAACTTGCATTATCAATATTTTATCTCTTTCCTTGTTATTTCCTGAAATTACAATTAAAATATACAGAAATCACAGTTGCATGTGTACTCAAAACATTCATCTCATTTGCTATTTCCATATAAAAGCAAACAGTCTTTATCAGGGTTTCAATTTGCAATCAATAATTATTTTCACAAAAATATTCCATCATCTATATCAAAAATATAAAAGTTATCTACTTCTTTCAAGAACCGAATCCAAAGCAATTCGATTTTGCACAGTTACCATTTTAACATTCATATCTGCTAAACAATTTACAGTTTCATTCACAAGTAGTTCCAGAGCAACTGCAATTATATTATCTTCATTCAATTCTTCGTAACTTTTCCCAATCCTCAACAGATTAACAAAGTCCATAGGTAAAAAGGATTGTCAATTTGTAATCTCAAAACAAAAGTTAATTTCAATTTTAACCAAGAGAAACATGATGGTTCATTCTCAAGGGTTTTTTTTTTTTACGAGCTTCGTCTGAAAGTAACTAACACAGTTACCGCACAACCCCCATTAATTGCTTACTGTTCCCCATGTTTATGCATGTGACAACAAACCCAGTGCATGCAAACATTATCATGAGTATCACTTGTTGGTCCTTTTGACCATAAGATTATTCCCATCACTGCCATTACAGGTCAAAAAAACAAAACAGTGTGCAAACCCCCCAGGATGGGAGTTCCACTCTGCTCGGCCATCCTGACATTGAATCGCCGAGCTGCAGATCACACCTTGGCTGCAGAGCGTAAAATATCTCAAAAATGATGTTTAACCAATCCCTATCATCAACACTCTCAATTCCATCGACATTTTAAATCTCTGACATTTTCCATCTATCCACTTCTCTCTCACCAAAACAGCAAGCATGCTGCCATTTTTCCAACTCGCATACACAAACCATCTATCACTTCCTCTGACCTTCTCAATTACTAATCCATTTTCCTTTAACAAAACAAATAAATCATTTTAAACAGTTGTACAAAAATTGTCAAATCACTTGTCAAATCTGTCATCAGGCGAATATCATTTAAATTGCAGCTCAAACACTCCGTCCACACATGTCACTAGAACCTTCACAAACTTTCTCACAGTCTTGGGAGAGGCATCTTAAACTTCAGACTAATAAAACATCCAATCTCTCTTAAACTGCTTTTTGGTCTAAACAATAAACTATTTTCTTTTAAAATCAATAAATCAAAAAATAAAATCTTCAGCATCTATCCAATCAAATCTTATGAATTTACCTTGACTGAATCGATCAAAGGGTTACATTGAGTTGTTTGCCATTGCCTTCCCAGCACCAGTTCAGGCAACATTAACATTCACAGACGAATAAAAACAATACGCCAAGTTCAACGTCCATCCGAGGGCATCATCAATTATCTGTGAATCGCCCCACGTGCTAAACATCATCAAATCATTTTTAACATCATTTCAAATCAATCACGTTTCTACATTTAAATCACGTCTTTTAAGTACAATGGTTACAACTCAGATCAAAATCTTCGAAACATTTCTGTCACGTCCACATAGCTTGCCCAGCACTCAAACCCGCCGGGTTGAGTAATTACAATTTCATCACAATGCCAGCGAGAGCTCACCTCCCGAATCGTCAAAACATTCACAATTGTTATTTCAATTTATCCAAAATCCCTAAGGCTTTTAAATAAAACTTCAACACTTTTTTTCCCCCAGATGGGTATTGTATCCCGAATGCAATTCAATCTGTTCGTACAGATGCGTCTTGTAGGCGCTAGAGCCTCCTTCACGTCTTGTATCACATCCTGTATTGCTCGCCAATCTGTCACCCGCGGGGCCATTTCTGTGGCCAACGTCTCCATCAGTGGTCCCACCCTATCCTTATACACTGTTTGGGCTGCCTGTTCTGCCTCTGGAAGGTTCCTTCGGTTCAGGGTGTCATCTACCTCGTGCTCTGGTTTAACACTCCACACAGCCGAATGTGCACCCCATATCGAGCTCGGCAGCACCGCCGTACATATGAACCCAATGTCTGTCCTGGTGGCCCCATGCATCGTTATCTGATCATGTAATATTTTTATTGCTTTTCTTGGGTTCGCCTTTAAGCATTCTTCCATGTTTGCTTTTAGTCCCCTCATATCTTGTGGTGTCCACGATCTTCAGACCCACACGTTCTCCCCTGTTTGCATCATGGGGCACTGTTGAATATCAGCCCCTCCTGTCTCTGTTTCCTCCTCCAGGACATGGTAAATTCCGTTTGCTATCCCAGCCGGTGTTTTCTCTCCTCCGTCTTGTAATGCCAGCTGCGCTAGCACTTGTTTCCGTTTCTCCTGTTTCATTTCGCTAGGTGTTTCTCGTTGGTTCCAGGTTCCCTCTAAACCTAGTCGCTTACGTTCTGTCTCAGCTTGTGACTCCGTTAGCCACGCAGCTCGCGCCTTCCAGTGTTTTCCACTTTGTTTCGGGCCTCCAGCTTTGCCCTCCGTCAACATAGTACTCACTGTATGCAATACCTTTGGATCTAGGGACCCGTTCAGCGGGAAGGGATCCCTTCTGCCCGCTGTCCAAGTCGTCCAATCTTGTACTCTCTTTACCTATCTATTCCATATTTATCACCAAGAACTTTCAGCATTGTCCTTCCTGGTAACTGTATGTTCCTTGAAGAATTATTCCCCATTGTGTGTTCTTAACTTGTCACTAGCCTTATCGCCTTGAATCGTTTCTCCTTTTATTGTGCAGGATCAGAGACCCACTCTTCTCAATTGCATTAAAGCTTTTCTTTCCTCTGAGAGACTCTGGACCCTCCCAACTATTATCCCAGCACTCTAACCTGCTCTTACAGGACTCTGGCCTGTTCCCCTTACTTCACTCGGACATTCCTTGTCCTCTGACCCAAACCGGTCTTCATAACACAGCCTAATAGCCTTTTTGTGCTCAAACAAATCACACTCGATTTTCCTCGTTTACCATCAGTTTTGTAACCAGAGCAGACCAATAGACTGTGTCCAAAGGAGCTCCCTCTGCCAGTTACACAGTGTCCACTTCACTAGGGCTTTCCTGTATTGCAGGTGCCCGACGTGTGTGCACAAATACCTTAGTCTTGTAAGCACAGTACACCAAGCGAAGCCCCTCCAGTACACAGCTTCAGAAGTCGTCTTGTCCCATCTGGGTCGCCAGCTGTGAAGACCCTTCAATCTCGGCCAAGAATTGAGGTGAGTCAACTGAGGATACTCGAATGTGCGGTTTATTTGGGACACCACGCATGCGGAGATGTGGTGCAAAACTAGAAAAAAACAGTGGTCAAGCCTCAGAAACACACACACTCTGAAGAATCATTCTCCAAAATGCATATATTATAAAACCTATTACAGGGTGGAGAAAACAAGACAAGGAACAAACAATTTGGCAAGTGGGCTTTCCATCCTTCCCTACGGCCCTTGGGTGAATCAACCATAACAGCATAGGCACATGTTCATAAACAGAACCAAAACCTCTTTGTAGTTCTCCAGCCATTTGTTGCCACTCCATACTGCAATTCACAACAGCCTGCAGAAGTGCTCGGGCAAGGACATCTTGTAATACATTTTAAAACATCGTAAAGCAAACTGGAAAGTGAAGGCAAAAGGTTTGGAGACACAATTTGAAGCAGCCAGGACAATGGTTTGAATCCAGGCACCTGGTTAATGCAATTACTGAATAGTTAAATGAGTTAAATGTCTAAATATGGGCCAATTAGGCCACCACCTGATATGGATACCTGATAGTAAGTATCTGGTTTTTAGAACATTTTGAACCCTTCTCATCGTTACGTTTTTAAAGAACATCAGAGAAGTGTCTGAACACTTCGACTATGCCCTACCACTACTACTACTACGACTACTACTGATTACTGAATCGAAGATAATTATCCAGCTTAACTGGAGAACCCTTGTGAAGGTGGAGAAGCTGTGTAGGTTAACTCCCCTACTTCTGTGGCTTTTATGATGCAACCACATGAGTAGGGGAATTTTGTTGGTTCTGGGACTATCCCATTTCCCCCTTTTGACTTTAATATTGTTGCGGTTCTCGGAACCGCATGCATACAACAGATAGTTGTCGCGAGTCAGTTATGCCATTAATATATGTGCAGATAGATCCCTTCCTTTTGCGTTGTGGGAGGACAAGGGAGTGCGTTGCAATGGGCTATTAGTTCAGATTATTAAATCATTTTTCCCTTTAATTTTATTCCCACCTTTTATTTTCTAAGGTAAATCTGCCTCGCTTGCCCCTCGTCTCGCTTCCCACAGCATGACAACCCACGGTACCCTCCCCAATGATCACTTCTGAGGCAAAAATCGCAACATGCACTATGAAGTGGACTGGGCTTTGAGCTTCCACACCCGAGGCCAGACATGTGTGGCATGTCACGTATGCTTTTGCACCCAGGTGGGTGGGCTATACCGGCATCTGGCCAAAGCCAGGCCCAGGATGGCGGACCACGTGGGTGGGTCGATGCCAGTCAGAACGCCGACTCGGGCGATGACGGCAGGTTCGGCATGGCCCCTCCCGCGAGCTCCGGGCTCTATAAAACACGGAGAAGTCTTCCATGAGGGATGTTATGCGAGTGTGTGTGTGTGTGTGTGTGTGTGTTTCACGCTGCGTCTCCTGTCCTCGACTACACCCACGTCTCGCCTCGATGGCCCGCCTCCTGTTCCTCATCTCCACCCACATGATGTTGAACCACATCTGCCTCTCGACTCTTCCTGCCTGGTCCCGCCTACTGCTCCACCCTCGCCCTCTGGACTCTGCCCTTCTCCACTCAAGCTCCTCCTCAAGAACATGATCTCCACACGTGCAGCTGTGGCCAGAACAACGCGACTATTGTCGGGTACCGCACCACGGAGCATTCCTCCCCCGAAACGCCTATGTACCGAAAACTATAACCTCAACCCCTCCCTCCCTGGCTGCAAAAGTCCCTTTTCATTGGGGTTTCTTTTTCTGTGTGTGAGTCTGAGTGTGCTGGCACCTGTGTGTTAAGTAAGCCTGTAGAAGATCTTTTTATTGTTGTTACTGTTAATAATCTCACGTCACATCTGCACTGTGTCTGCTTTAGTAAGTTGCTTGTATTATTGCTGCACCCCCACACCCCTCTCCTCTTTCCCTGCATTACACACCCAATAAACCTTTGTTGTGCCACATGCTTTTCCTCACTTGCTGTAAATAAATAATCATCATTATAAATGTTCCCAGATCACCTTTGTCTTTTCTCTCATTGGTCCAGCATGGTTTGAATCGAAGTTTAGCCGGGTCTTTATTCCCAACGATCCGTTCCTACTTTAGCCGGTACATCCTTGGCAGTGCCGCTCGGCTGCATCTGATCCGCAAAGGTGATCCGATCCAGTAGAGTGATCCGGTTCGGACAAGGCGTACCGAGGGCGTGGTTCCCCGGTGGTTAAACTGCATGGTTAATTAGGTAACCCGATTCCAGACGGGAGGACCCTACCTCACGCGGTTGAGTTATTGGCGTCCAAGGTCGGTTAAGCGACCCGCCGCATCGCGGAATTATCCGTGAACGACGGCCTATAATTCTGGGGAGTCTGGTGGGAATCGACGTAGCTTCCCCCACCGAGTGGTCTTCTCACCCGACCCCACCGGCCTGCAACAATATTAACTCAGGGAAAAATAATTTGACTGTCAATAAAAAGGAGTAAATTTTTTCTCACAAACATCTCCTCTGGCACCAACTTCTTTTCCTCCCCCATCTCTTGCACTCATCCTGCACCAGCTTCTCCACATTAAATTGTTTCTGAGACCAAGCATTTCCATGAGCCTCGACTATGCATCAAAAACTTTTTTGGATGCACCCTATTTTATTTTAACCCCCACTCCTCACCCCTGACCACCCACCCTCAACTCTCTTTCTCTTACTTGTTTATTACCCCCATTTAAACAGAGATTTCTTTCCTTTATATCCCGAGCTATGAATCCCTATATCCCTACATCCCTACCTCCCTTGTGCTATAAAACTTTAAATTCAAAATGATGTATTTCAGATGTCATCCATAAAAAAAATCAGGTTCAGCAAAATTACTTCTACATACCTATTGACCTCAAAACTCTGGAAAACTATAGAGCCAAACAAAAACCAAACCAATGAGTGGAGAAAATCACAACCTTGGTATTTAAATGGGAAACATAATGAATGAGGACAGGATCAAAAAAAGTATCATTGAAGGAATAACGAAGACAACCATAAATAAAGCACCCAGAATGAGAGGTTTAAAAAGATTGAATGGATGTCAAGAAAACAATGTAAAAATAATTAACTACAATTTTAAAATGACATTTGGTTCAGGAGGAGCTCCGTTCAGAATGCTAAGGGAGACATCAATTTGTCTCAACTCAACAAGGATGTTTAGCCCAAGAAGAAAACCCCGACATATTATTTATCAATATTCTCGATGGTGATGAAAATTATTTTTAAAAAGATGTTTAAATAAACTACAAATCCAACAAATATTTATTGGGAACCTTTTTGAATACATTTTGAAATACGAACAAAATTTTATTTTAAACACAAAAATATAAAATATATATATATATATATATATATATATATATATATATATATATATATATATATATATATATATATATATATATATATCTATATATATATATATATATCAGCAAGAGATTTCACCAAGAAGATTTATTTGAAACACAAAATTATAATAAATAAAGAGGTCAAAGAAAAAATATTCTCTTTCTGATTTATAGATACTTTTGTGCTTAAAATAAAATCTAAGTGATCAGTAAGATATTTCACCAAGATTATATTTTAAAGACAAAAGTATTGATAAATCAGTGCAAGATTTCAATAAGAAAATTTTATGTTAAACAAAAAAATATAATATATAAATAGGTCTGATAAAAATCATCTCTTGCTGATTTCTAGATACTTTTCTTACGAAAATAAAATCTTCTGAGTGATCAGGAGATTTCACCAATAAAATTTTATTTCAAACACAAAAGTATAATATACAAATTAGCAAGACATTTCATCAATGTTTTATTCTAAAGACAAAAATATTGTTGCAGGCCGGGGTCCAGTGGCGAGAATGACCGCTAGGTGGGGGAAATTACATCATCTCCCACCAGACTCCTGGAATTGTAGGCCGTCGCTCACGGATAATTCCGTGAGGCGGCGGGTCGCTTAACTGACCGTGGACGCCAATAACTCACCGCATGGCGTAGGGTGTTTTTTGTCTAGAACCAATTTACCTAATAAACCACGCGGTTTCAACGACCGGGGAACCACGCCCTCGATACGACTTGCCCGGTCCAGATCACTCTACCAACTACCAACTCTACCAACCACCTTTCCGGATCGGGTGCTGCTGAGCGGAACTACCAAGGACGTACCAGCTAGAATGAACAGAATATCGGGAATAAAGACCCAGCTAAAACTCAGATCCGAACCAAGCTGGGCCAATGAAGGAAAAGACGAAAACGAACTGGGAACATTTCTACAATAATTTATTTACAATAAAGCGAGGAAAAATATGTGGCACAGGAAACAGGTTTATTGGGAATGTAATGCAAGGGAAGATGAGAGAAAGATGTAGTGCGACAATTTTACAGCAACTTACAAAGGAGACACAGAGTAGACTTGTCACGAGAATAAAACAGGCAAGATTTACAATGATCAAATAAAAACGCTTATGCAATTCTACTTAAAGATGCAGCCACACACTCAGATGAAAATATACACAGATGTTTGCAAAGGACCCCCACAGCCAGAGAGGGAGGTGAGCTGAGATCGCAGTTCTCTCAGGTACCTGAACGTTGGAGGGAAGGGGTGCTCCGTGGTGCGCACCTGCCAATGGTCTTGCGACTCGGTCCACGGCCTTTCGCATGGAGACCGTGTCTGCGAAAGAGCCTGGGTCGAGTAGAGCGGAGTCTGAGGCAGGGATTAGGGTTTCCAGCTCACTCCCAAGATGACTCACTTTCCAGCTCACCAGATGATTCACTTTGCAGCTCACTCGCTCACCCTCTCAGCATGAATGCTCCGACTCTCTCAGCACTCAACCAACGAACCCTCTGACTCTCTCAGCTTCTACCCTGAGGAAGGTGTGTTAATTTATAGATCTCCCTCAGTGGGGAGGGACCTTCGTGAAGCCGACGTCACTGTTCGCCCTCATTGGACAAGGCTTCCATGGGGCCGCCCTTTCTGGGCGGGTTTTCAGCCATACTGGGAAGACCACCCACTCCACGCATGTTCGGACTCACCAAAAAGGTACTACACAAAGATTCTGCCAAGCGAGTCGTCGGTTAGGCGAGTAGGCGAACACGCGCTTGTTCAGCCCATGCGAGAGTAGCAAGCGAGAGTCCGAGTAGACAGCGGGTGAACAGTGGTACGTTGTTGGAGGGGATATAAAGATTTATTAACCTAACTAAAAAAACATCGCAACGCACCCCATTGTCTACCCACTACACACAAGGAGGGGTTCTATCTACACATATACTTAACGGAATAACTGACTTCGGAACAACTGTATGTTTGTATGCATATGGTTCCTAGAACCATAACAATATCAATAAATCAGTAAGAGATTTCACCAATAAAATTTCATTTTAAACACAGAAGTATACATAAGTAGGTCCGAGAAAATCATCTTTTTTTGTAATATAAATATGTTGAATATAACTCATTGCGATGTTTGCGATAAGGACTACAAATATTACAACAAATGCTTACAATCATGCAAACACACACTCAAGATATTTCAACTAATCCAACCAGTAATGCAAGAACAACAACATTGCGATACATGCTCAACAGACTTGTTAAAACATAGTTATAAGAGACATCGTTAATCACGCAAACACAAAAACAACTCAGAAAATACAGCTGGGTTTGTTTTTGAAAAAACTGATGAGGCATTTAAGGATCATATGAAAATAATAATTTTTAGGTTTAATGAGCCAGAACCAAAATCAGTCGCTGAAGCAATTGTGAAAGTTAGTTCAGCTGTTGAAACTTTAATCAACAAGAGCCTGAGGGAATTTAATACCATAAAATTATATATGGGAGTAAAATTACATTTGACAAAAGATGACAATGAAAGAAACGAGTTGAAAGAAGAAACACCTTATTTTAGAAGAAACCCCTCTTTCATTTCTTCATTTCAAGGTTTCCAAGATTGTAATGTTAATGATAAACTTCAGAGGTATGCAATAGATGTTAATGGTAAAACAGATGGAAGTGGGTTTAACATTGGGAAAATCATTTTCTTCGATATACACAACTTGAAGTTGAATCCTCTCAAAGCTTCTTCCTATATTGATTTGCGAAGAGCAATAAAACTTTTTAAAAAGTCAATTAATGTTCAAAACAATGACAACAAATGCTTCCCCTGGGCTGTTCTTGCACACTTACACCCCCCACAATGGAAACCGGAATGAATTTGGCATTATGAAAAATACTTTAAATGTTAAAGGATTAGAAATTTAAATGAAATTAAAAAATATTTCGAACTTTGAGAAAATGAACAATCTCTCTGTTAATGTATATGGACTAACAGATACAAACAAAGTTCAGATATTAAAAATTTCAAATAACTATAAGAATGATGAAACACACATTGACCTTCTGTACTGTATTTCAGAAGAAAATTTACATTATGCTTACATCAAAAAAAATTCAAGATTTGTTGTTGACTCCTTCTCAAGCATACAATTGGACTAATAAGACATATCCATGCAAGCAATGTCTCAACTTCTTTCACACAAAACAAAGATTGAAACAATATTCAATTCAATATATTGCTCAAAGCACAAATGAACTGAAATCAAAATGTCAAAAGTGGGTTCAGTGGTAGACTTCAATGATATAAATAAATCCATAAAGCATCCATTCATGATATATGCCGACTTTGAAAGCATTCTCGAACTGATAGACACGACGTCTCCAAATCCAAATCAATCCTACACCAAGCCATATCAAAAGCATACTCCTTGTGGGTTCTGTTATTATATTAAATCATCTGTTGGAGACCAAAATAATTGATTAAAAAATGTACAGAGGAGAAGATACCCTTCAAGAGTTTTTTAAAAGTGTGGAAAAAAATTGTATTCAACTAACCAAAGTAATGCAAAAAGCTTATAAACCAATGAAATGAACACAAGATGAGGAGGAAGAGTTAAAGAACTCAAACATATGTTATCTTTGTCAATATGTAATCAGGAAAGAAACAAAAGTTAGAGGCCATTGTCATCTTATTGGTAAATATAGTGGACCTGCTAATCAAAGTTGTAATCTTACTTTTCAACTTCCAACTTTCATTCCAGTCTTCACACCAACACCAACTATGGCATGCATTTATTCATCAGCGAACTTTCAAAGATACCTGGGGACATATCTGTCATTCTTACCACAGACCAGAATTACATCTCATTTTCAAAATCAATCCAAAAACTCACAAAACTAATATTACATTTCTAGATTCATGCTAATTTATGCCAAATAATTTATCCACACTAGCATCAAGTTTTAAAACATATCCAAATCTCCAAAATCATTTCCTAAATGAAGGGGAAACGAACCTCGTGTCAGCTGAAGCAAGCACATTTGAGCTCATATCATGAAAGGGTGTTTACCCATATGACAATGTGAACAACTTTGGAAGATTTGAGGAAACACAACTCCCTTCAAAGGAAAGCTTCTACAACTAGGACACTTGGTAGAGCGCATACCTCTGCTCTGTAATGCCCGATCCACGAGAACATGTCTGGCCCAATATATTTTTGAAATATCATGCTATATATCGTTTTTGAGCCCTATCTCCCAATGGTGAACAATCACTAAAAAATGATCAGATCCGGATCCAGAGCTTCGGCAAAATTGAATTAATTCTTCCTGTCACACACCCAACATGTCCACCAAGTTTCATCTGAATCCATCCACAACTTTTTGAGATATCATGCTATATATCGTTTTTGCCCCTCTTTCTCTCTCAATGGTGACGAATCACTTAAAAAACATTTTAGTCGTTGGATCCAGATCTGGATCTTCCCCAAAATCTAAACAGTTTGTGCTTTTCACACACCGAACCTGTCCACAAAATTTCATCCGGATCTGTCCACAACTTTTTGAAATATCCTGTACACAAACAAATAAATGAAATTGTTCATTGAGCAAGGAATTGCTGGAATAACTTTGTCATATCTCCATGATCTCTGAAAAAACAAAAACCTGGAAATCAATTTGGTTCTTATAAGTCGATCGTGCTACTGTTTAATGAGTTATAGCACTTAATTTGGTCATGATCATAACTTGGAAGTCAATCGGACTCGAAATGGCGTTTTTATCGCAATTTGAACGTTTTGACCCCACCCGCCTGACATTCGACCCCAGACCGCTAAGAAGGGTGTTGGTGTGACACCCCAATGAGACATATGGTTGGATGAATTTCTGTTTTTCGGTGACCTTGACCTTTGACCTACATTCACCAAAAACGACAAGTGTCCAAGTTGGACCATGGCCGACATCTGTACACAGTTTGGTCATGATCGCTGAAACGGTGTGGCTGCTACAGGGTAAACAAACACAAACAAACAGACACACAGAATGACACACACAACCGACCAACATAATTGCCGAAATCCGAAGGATTCCGGCAATTTACAAACAGACAGAAAGGGGTGAAAACATAACCTCCTTCACCTTTGGTGGCAGAGGTAATGATTTGAATAAAACTCATATTGGTGATGAACACTATCAACATGTACAAAATATCTGGGAAAATTTTAACATAAAAAATCTTGGTGAATATCATGACTTGTAGCTTTGGACTGATGGTTTTTTATTAGCCAATGTATTTGAAGCATTCAGAAATGTCTGTCAGAATACGAATTTGTATGGATTAGATCCAGTTCATTATTATACAGCTCCTCATCAAGCTTGGAGTGCTATGCGAAAGATGACAAAAACAACCTCTCAAATTAATTTCTGATGTCGATATGCTGTTGATGATAGAGAAAGATAAAAGAGGAGGAATATCATGTCTGTTTAAAAAGATATACTAAAGCAAGCAATAAATATCTCTATGATTATGATGCTTTGAAAGATAGTTCTTATTTGATGTATTATGATGCTATCAATCTCTATGGATGGGTGATGTCTCAAGCTCTACCATATGGAGTCTTCAAATGGGGAGAAGAGAAGAATTATGAACAAATATTTAAAAATATCATTACCTCTACCCAGAAGGAATTGGATTAATCAAAAGTTGGTTATTCCTTTGAAGTGGATATAAAATATCCTGAAGAACTCCACAATGCTCACAAAGACTTACTATATGCTCCTGATAAAGAAAAAAAAAGAAAACAATGGCTCAGCGATTGTCAACAATCATTTCTTACTAGCTCTTCTCAAGCATGGACATCACTGGAAAAGCTTTTAACGACATTATATGGTAAAGCCAATTATGTATTACACCAAAGAAACCTGAGGCAATATCTATCAGCTGGATTGAGAACAAAGAAAATTCACAGAGTTCTCAAATTTAATCAAAGTCATTGGTTAAAAAAATATATCGACTTCAATACTCAGATGTGAACAATTGCTCAGACCGACTTAAGAAAGACTTCTATAAATTAATGAATAATGCTGTATTTGGCAAGATGATGGAAAATGGAAGAAACAGACAAAACACAAGACTTACTACATCTTGGAAACAAGCAACTAAATTAATAGACCCAACTTTAAATGAGTAGAGACATTCTCTGAGAACTTTTGTGCTATTCATATGGAGAAGGAAAGCATTGTGATGAATAAACATATTTATGTAGGAACATCAGTTCTTGACTTGTACATGTTGTTGATATATGACTATTTCTACAACACCTTAAAGAAGAATAATGATGAAAGAGTTAATCTACTTTACATGGATAAAGATAGTTTTAAATTGATCAAGACAGAAGATGTTCATGAAGATATGATGAAAGATATAAACATTTATGACGCAAGCAACTATGAAAAGATAATCCACTATTTTCTTCAAAAATAAAAAGGTATTTGAAAATTTAAGGATGAGTTGGGGGGGCAGATAATGAATGAATTTGTAGGATTAAAAGCAAAGTCTTATGCTTACAAGTATAGTAGTTCTAAAAGTGATAAAAAGTTGAAAGGGATAAAGAAAAATGGAATCAAAGACATGATAAATTTCAAGCACTATTATGATCGTTTAGTTTTAAAGAAAGAAGACTATAGGAAGATGAATAGTATTATAAGTTATAAGCATCAGATACATTCAGAACAAATAAATAAGAAATCATTCGGAGCATTTGATGAGAAGAGTTATATCTATATTTTGGAGAGTTGAATAAAATACTTTACCATATGGATACAAATGTTGATATAGAATATATAATACAAGTTTTTTTCTAAAATAAATGAGCCATGACACATCTGAAGATTTTAATGAATTTGCTGGTGAGGAACTTGGTCAAGAAGACAGCTCTGATACTGACAGCTTAAATGTTAGTTATGAAAGTAGTTTTATAGATGATGAAGATGCTGATAATAGTGAATACCCTGATTATATAAATAATGATGATGAATATGGTGAAGCATATCGCCTGGTGTTGGCGCAGTGGTTAGGGCAGCGGCTTGGGATCCAAAAGGTCCTGAGTTCAAGCCCCGTTGGGCCACTGAATTAATACACCAGGGGGTTGACTCAGCCTGTCATCCTTCCGAGGTCGGCGAAATGAGTACCAGTGTACTGGGCCGGTGTATACCCCGGTTAAAATAGGTGTACCATATCCCTGTGTCGTAAGAGGCGACCAGGGTTGCGTCAGGAAGGGCATCCGGCGTAAAACATGTGCCAAATCACTATGCGGATCATGCGGATGATCCGCTGTGGCGACCCCTAATGGGAGCAGCCGAAAGAAGAAGAAGAAGAAGAAGAAGAAGAAGAAGAAGAGAATATGGTGAAGCATATAGAAAAGCTAATTCAAAAATATTTTTTATTTGAGGATAAAATTATTTTAATAGAAAACATACTATATAAATTAACATTATTACTAATCAAAGTGATATACAAGATCCCGAAACTTTGTTTTGAGGAACTCTAAGGAGACTCTGTTGAGTTAAATCAATTTGTGAGTTGTCCAATGTGCTCACGGATGGGATTAAACACAGAGTTAGAAGGTAATAAAAAGTGTATCTTCTGTGATTATATTCTCATTACTCACTAAAAAAAATATATGAAAGATCATAATTATTTCAAAATTACATCCAAAATGAATTACTTTACAAGATTGATAAGAGAAATTAAAATAAAGTATGAGGGTGATAATACACTTTTCCTAACAATAGAAGAGATTGATAAAATTAGGTTAATGTTTCACAGATTAATGATATATATTATTCATGACTGTCATTTTAGAGAAAACATCAACACAAGATATATAAATAAACTAATGCATTATTTAGAAATGAAACCCGAAATTCGGATAAACAATAGAGTTTCCAATAAACAATAAACAATAGAGTTTGGATAAACAATAGAGATAAACAATAGATAAACGGATAAAACCTGTAAAGATTATATGAATTTTTTTCCAAATATAATAAGGAATGAGTTGTTTACCTGTCTGGGAAAGTTAGATAAAATTTAACCACAAAAACATACTAAATTCATGAAGATGTCTAATAGTTGGTTCAAGTGGATGTGGAAAAAACTTGTTTACACTTAAAGATGCTCCTTACTCCAACCTTTTTGGATTATGAGAAGTTAATCATTTTCACAAGGTCAAGTTTTCAGCCTGACTATCAATTGCTCTCACAAGGTTTTAAAATGGGTCTTCAAAAAGAAGACATCATAAGTTTCTTTAAATTTCAAAACAAACTAAATGATTATAACATTGAAGATATAATACAACTATTTTGTTGTACTCAAAAATGTAAAAAGAAAACCACTCCTTCAGTATCTTGCAATCTTTGTGATAATATGGATGATATACCTTTACCCCAAAATTTGGATAAATCAAAAAAACATAAAACATATTTGACGATTGTGTAAATGAGAGAAACCAAACAGTTAAAGATAGCCTCGAGGCCAGAGGGAGACATTCTTCTTGTAATTGCATTTATCATAGCCAATCATCCTTTCAACTTCCTTGTTGCTCGATAAGAAATAATGATAATACTTTTATTTTATTCAAGCTAAATTCAAAAGATACAAATAATTTTTGTTGAGGCTTATTCAACATTATGTAGTAAAAGGGAATTTGAGGATTATATTAAACACACAACTGGAAAATATAAATATATTGTTGTCAAACAAGATGAGATACTAAAGGATATTTTTCAATAAATAAATACAGGAAATGAAAGCAAATGAAAGAGGTAGAAAGTTTAACGAACATCAGAAGTTAGTTTCAAAAGTTACAAAGCAAAAGCAAGACATAAAGAAGAAATGGAGAAAAAACTAGCGAGCGAAGAAGCGAATTAACTAAAACAAGAGAAATGTTTTAAACCACTTTTCAAAGCTCCTCAACAAAAGATGATAGAGGCCCTGTTTCTACAACAATAGAATGTACTCCTAAAAAACTTCACAAATGCTAAAAGATTTTAGTCAAATGATAGAGCAAGACCTGGAAGATATAGGAGAATTAGAATATGATGATGAAGGATAATTCCAAGAGCTGGGAAAAGTAAATCGACCTCCTTTTATGTTGTAAATACTATTCAGAACAATGAATATTCAACGGATTCACAAACAATTGCTGGTTTCATACCAACAGAAAATTCAGCACAGTTCTATCAAGTTAATGCAAAGGTATTGACATTTATTTATGAATTCATGTTATTGAGTTATGCTCGACCAAGAATTAAACTAACTCCCAGATTAATGTTTCTTCCAATAAAAGATGGTCTCCAAGGTTCAAGTTACTTTGATGAACCGTTGAACACTTAAAATGAGGATGATAGAATATATATTGATTTACTAGACTCACTTCATTCTTGAATTTCTGTTGCTGGTAAAAGTAAGAAGAATGAGAAGGAGAAACATATTATATATGCTTTAAGTAAGCTTGGTTCAAGTATTTCTTTGCAACATGTTACCTTTCTTTCAAAAGACCCATCACAATTGGTGTATCGACTGATATTTCTGTTCAGAAGTAAGAAGGCTAGAAACAATAATTGTTTTTATGAAGCATCAGCCATTTTGACCATTTTATGAAGAAAAAAATAATTAATAAATGTCAATACAAAGACATTTTAACCCATATTAAAGAAGATGAGAAGCACAATCTTTAGTTTAAATTTCATGACGAGTGATCACACAGCTTCATTCCCATACCCAAGACAACTTGACCCCACAAAAGTATATGAAGCATCATTGTCTATGGAAACTTATAATACCCCATTTAATATCACAGAGAAAAATGATAAGTTTCGTTATTACCCAGGAAGCAGATACAAAACTATAACAGTTTCACCCGGAACATACAAGATTTCCCAAATATCTTCCAAAATAGCTCACCTTCTGAAAGAACAGGTTGATGAACCAAAAAAATATTGTTATGGATATTCCAAAAGTTACTTCAAAATCAACTATTCAACTTAAAAATGATTACAAAGTGGATTTCACAATTCATTTAGAGAGTTATTGGGTTTCTCCTCAAAAAAGATTGAAACTAATGGAATCTTTTTTACAGTGATAATGCTATTCAAATAACCTCAGGTATAAATTTGGTATTAACTCACTGTGATTTGATTGATGGTGCTTAAAATGATGGAAAAAGAACAAATACAATATTTTCCTTCAGTGCATCCTCCACTCCAATTGGTTATAAATTCAACATGGAACCGAAAAATCTTGTACATCTTCCTGTGTCAGGAAAAACCTTATACAGAGTCAATTTTAGGATATCCAATCAAGATAATCGTATGATTTCCTGCATTGGAGAAATTATATCATACAGAATTCACCTTTGTGAAGTCTTCCAAATAAATAAATGCAATGGTTATTGTGAGGAAACATCAGTTTGGAAAGTATGAAAAATTAATAAAGATGGGAATGGGATGTTCCTTTCAGCATACTATAAGAGTGAAGGTATGTATCTTAGTAGAGGATACTATAAACCTAAGAGACAACAGGGTATAGGACATCAATTTAGAAATAAAGAAGATGGGATAATTAATACTCTAGTGGGTATAGGTTCAACAATTCTTAAACATAATGATCTAATAGGTTCAACTGCTTCTGTTGTGAGAAACGTTGCAGGTGCTATAATGCCAAGGTGAAACAACTTCAGGTTTCTCCAGATGGAGCATTTTATCCACATGACATATTGGAAATTTATTTGGATAAAACGATTATACCGAAGCTTGCAAGTCTCACCAAAAGTTTTGTGAAAGCAATGGTAATAAAGAACCCATGAAAGGTGGTATTTCAACAGTGGTAAAAACTGCAAATGAAAGGAAGGCTCAACTCCAGGCTCAAAAAGGGAAGGACTGACATAACAAAGAGTTAGAGAAACAAATTAGTGGAAGTGGTATAATTGTAGATTTTGCTGAAATCTTGAAAGCCTACATGATAAAGCAAGATTGTTAGTTCAAGATATGCTTTCTTCTATTGCACAACTTGGCATAAAATTAACTGAAAGGGGTAATGGATTATATCTTTCTCATAAATCAATGAGAATTGATGAGTGGTTTAAAGAATTTAGAAAGAATACAACATCAAATATAGAACTTGCCAAATATTGTAAACAAAACCCAAAAATTGATAATGTCGTTATTTACATGACAGATTAATTACTAATAGTTGTCTGAAAATACAAAGAATATTATTACTAATTTAGATGATAATAATGGGAATGGTTCTCATTGGATTTGTGTTCATAATAGTTGAGACAAATATTAAATAAACTATGGTTATGGTATTCCACCCCATATTGAAGTAATCAATTTCTGAAGAAATGGTGTTTGTCATACATTTCAAGTCCAAGACTTCAATTCCAATTGTTGCGGACAATTATGTTTATATGTATTATTAGATCTCAACAATAATCAGGAGTTTTATGATATCATTATTAATCTTATATAAATGACATATGTTGGAAAAGATGGAACTGTCTTTGTTGTATCCCAAGAACTGGATGAATGTATCCCAAATTATTATACAAAAGGGCAAGATGAATGACAGAAATACAAAATATCAAAAATATTTACTTGAAAAATGCTATTAAATTAACCAATTATCCAAGCCTTTCAGATGCAAATTACTTGGTGAGATTATCACAATATATATATTCTTAAATAAAATGGCTGTGTATTCCAAACATAGAAATATGGATTTTATCTCTGGGTCATACAAAATTCACAGTTCCAATTGAAATTAAATTTTATAAAGAAGGGCATAAAGTTTTTTTTATGAGAATAGAACCATGGGTAAATGATAAGAATGATTTAGGGTATAATTGGTCATTTAAAATAAACCTACAAGACTTGAAATAATTTAATCAGTTTCATAAGGAAGAATATTATCCACTTTGTGGAGATAATGATATTTGTGAAAGCACTAATAGCGAACAACAAATCTCTCCTCTTCTTCTTCTTCTTTCGGCTGCTCCCTTTCGGGGTCGCCACAGCGGATCATCCGTATGATCCGCATAGTGATTTGGCACATGTTTTACGCCGGATGCCCTTCCTGACACAACCCTGGTCGCCTCTTATGACATAGGGATACAATAGCTAACAACAAATAATGGAATTTAATAATGCTAAAATCAATAACGGTTTCACCATAGTTTCTTTAATGAAAACACAAAGAACAAGAATTTACATAGTAAGGAAAGGAATACAAACTGATTTAACAACAGGAAGATGGGGAGGTATTACATGTCATGAAACAAGGCCGCATTCCAGTGGATTGGGAACCGAGTACCCTCGTCCCTCTGTACAAGGGAAAAGGTGATCCTCTGGACTGCGGCTCCTATAGAGCAATAAAGTTATTGGAGCATGGAATGAAGGTATTGGAAAGGGTGTTGGAGAAGAGAATAAGGAAGAAGGTAAAGATTGACGAAATGCAGTTTGGATTTATGCCAGGAAGAGGAACGACAGATGCAATTTTTATTGGAAGGCAGTTGCAGAAGTACATGGAGAAGAGGAGGAAGTTGTTTTTTGGGTTTGGTGATCTGGAGAAAGCATTTGATAGGGTTCCACGTGAAGTTATGACATGGGCATTGAGGAAGTTAGGAGTGGAGGAATGGTTGATCAGAGTAGTGATGGCCATGTACGAGAGAGCATGCACAGCTGTAAGAACGAAGGACGGGAACAGTGGTGAGTTTGAGGTGAGGGTAGGAGTGCACCAGGGGTCGGTACTAAGTCCACTTCTATTTGTAGTTGTGATGGAGGTGCTGGCTCGGAGGGTAAAGGAGGGTTTACCGTGGGAGCTGCTGTATGCAGATGATCTGGTGTTGATTGCAGAGAGTATGGATGGACTGAAGAAGATGAACAAGTGGAAGGAATGTATGGAAGCAAAAGGTTTGAAGGTGAATATCGGAAAGACGAAGGTGATGGCAAGTGGTAAAGCATGTGGTGAGGTGGAAAGGACTGGGAAGTGGCCGTGTGCTGTGTGCAGGAAGGGTGTCGAAGTGAACACCATTCAATGTACAATGTGTGCTGAATGGGTTCATCGAAAATGTAGTGGTGTGAGAGGGTCATTAACCAGTGTAGCAGCTACATTCAAGTGTAAGGTGTGCATAGAGTGAGTTACAGATGAAGGAATTGTTGAGTTGGATCTTGGAGATGGTGTGAAGCTGGAAGGTGTGAAAACATTTTGCTATCTCGGAGACATGCTGAATGGAGAAGGTGGATCAGACTCTTCGACGGTTGCTAGAGTGAGATGTGCATGGAAGAAGTTTCGGAAACTGAGTGGCGTGCTGACGAAGAGGGGTGTCGTTGAAGCTGAAGGGAAAGGTGTATGCTACATGTGTGAGGAGTACGATGATTTATGGGAGTGAGACATGGGTAATGAACATTGAACATAGAGCAGCAACCAAGGCTGGAAAAGGTGGAAATGCGAATGGTTCGGTGGATGTGTGGAGTATCGTTGAGAGAGAGGAAGACAAATGATGACTTGTGGAAGATGATGGGAATAGAGTCTGTGATGGAGGTTGTGAAGAGAAACAGGTTGAGATGGTTGGGTCATGTGTTGAGGAAGGATGAAAGTGACTGGGTGAGAGGAGTGTTGGAAATGAGTGTAGTCGGAAGTGGAGGACGGGGAAGACCGAGAAAAAAACTTGGCTAAAGGTGGTGGAAGAGGAAATGTGGGCAAGGGGATTAAGAAGGGGAGATGCAGAAAATAGGGTAAAGTGGAGAAGATCGTCATGGGGCCCGCAAGGCTAACCCCTGCTTTAGCGGGGAAAATGGCCTTTAAATGCTTGTGTGTGTGTGTGTGTGTGTGTGTGTGTGTGTGTGTGTGTGTGTGTGTGTGTGTGTGTGTGTGTGTGTGTGTGTGTGTGTGTGTGTGTGTGTGTGTGTGTGTGTGTGTGTGTGTGTGTGTGTGTGTGTGTGTGTGTGTGTGTGTGTGTGTGTGTGTGTGTGTGTGTGTGTGTGTGTGTATAACGTATTAGCTGCTTGTATTGCATTAAGAGCTGTGTATAGCATTGCATTAAAAATTAATGAAACTTTACCTCGACTTTGTCAATGGCTGAATTCACTTGATCCATTTGGAAAAGTAGATAAGCATAGAAGCTATTGTGTGTCAATTCAAATGCAAGGTCATCCCATAATAGCGAGTCATCCTCAGTTGAAAACTTGTCTAAAATGTTATTGGAGAGATTGGAATCTTCTTTCTCTGAGTGAAAGTGAGGAGGGAAAAATAATAGTTAATCAATTAGAGATACAATTACAAACAGACGAGTATTGTAGGTGGACTGAGGCGAGCATGCCGACTTTCCTGTCGGTTGGCATTTCTTCAAAAATAACCATCACAGCAGATATGATGAGAGTGTTTTGGTTTAAATAGTTGAGATTGGGGGGGGGGGCATCAATCTTTCCAATTGCAACACATGGTCCCAGTACTTTTCCATCTCCACGTGCTATAGCGGGGACGGAAGGTAAGCATACAGCATACCTCTTCTGAGTTTACACACTTGTTTTCCAAACAAAATGTAATAAGCCCCAGAATCTCTCAACAAGAACTTTCTTTTGAAACTGGGATGATAACTATAAATATTAAGTTGACAAACCGGCTCAGTTGCAGTCTGACAAAAAAAAAAAAACAGAAACACCCACTGCTTAATTCAGTGTCAGCTGGTACACCGCAATCCGCAGCATCACTCAAATGACACTAACATGGCTTTAGAAATCTTGTTTGTTTTTGGGGGGGGCGGGATCGTCAACTCCATAAGCAAGTGCCAATGATTGTGTTTCAGGAGTTATTTTTCACAAAGGACATAAACCGCAAAGAAGAAGGAAGGGTAAACAAGGTTTTAGTTTCACTGTATATACTCTTCCAGAGTTTATTTAAAGGTCGGGATATAAAGGGAAGGAATCTCTGTTCAAATGGGAGTATAAATAGATAAGAGAAAGAGGGTGGAGGGTGGGTGGTCAGGGGTAAAATAAAAAGGGGGGGGGGAATAGAAATTATAATTTAAATTTTTGATGCATAGTCGAAGCGCATGGAAGAGCTTGGTCCCAGAAATAATTTAATATGGAGAAGCTGGTACAGGATGAGTGAAAGACGTGTGGGAGGAGAAGGAGAAGTTGATGCCAGAGGAAACCTGTCTGTGAGAAAAAAATTGCTCCTTTTTATTTACAGGGTCAACTAGTTTTTCTCTGAGTTAACATTGAAGTCAAAGGGGGAAATGGGATTGTCCCATCACCAACAAAACCCCCCTACTCACGTGGACGCATTCTCTTCTCGGCACCACCTGCACATAATATGAGCAAGGTCTCTGACACAGCTGAGGTGTCCTTTGGTGAATCATTAAGGAAAGCTATGCATGCACAAGTTATCCACTCACTCCATTTTGTTGAGTTAGCAAATCAGATGGCTACTCAGAGGGATTAAAGATAAATTGAACATGCTAACTCACAACACATCTGCCTTCCAAAATATTCCTCTATGCAAAAGGGCAAGGTTCTGTCTCATAACCGAAATAAATATCTGTCTGGGAAAGTCCTACGTGTGTCTGAATGCTGGGGGGGTCTTTTCGTAACTGCAAACATATAATTGTCTGTTTTGTTCAGGTGAGGTCCTGCGAGAAACAAAAGCAGTTGTTATCTTTGTTATTATTCAACTAAATGATTTTGCAGCACTTGGCGATTTGCTCTTGTTATACAATGTGACTGAAAAGATATGGCTGGGATGGATCAGTTCACCTGTAATGAAGAATTCTCATTATACTCACGTTTATGATGGAACAATTGGATTCGACCAACGCCAGGGAAAGATTCCAGGCTTAAAAAAGTTTATTCTTAGTCTCCAACCTCAGAATGGTCAAAACATCAATAACAATACACCAAAACATTTTTTGGAAGCTGGAAGGAAGCAAATATATTACTTTCAAAAGACTGCTCATGCAAATGTGTCAAAAATGCATGATTTTTCTGAAAATGTGTCAAAACATGTTTATTTTGGAGAATATATGAAAATATTACAAAACACAAGGTAACAATGTATTAAATTATTTTAATTGAGAGTGGCGATAAAATCTTAACTTGTATAAGAGTATTATATATTCAGAGTAATACTGGATTTGATCTTTTCAGAGGAACACTACACCGGGAGTATGAGTTGCAAACGGCATTTCATGCAAAACAGCAGAAAACCATATTGGAATGGTTTCCTGCCATTTCTGGAGAAATTCCAATGGGAGTTTGTTCCATCCAGTCTATAATGTTTCCCATAATTTTTCTTTTGATTTTGATTGTTTTTCATTTTTATTCCTGTCAAAATAATCCCAAACAGCTTCTCTGGTGTTAAGATCAGGTTTTCAAAAACAAACAAACCCTTATTATGAGAATATGGAGAAGTCTAAATAATAATTGGGTTGAAATGTCAAAGGCAGTCACAGTAAATATAAATAGGCCTTATTAGCCCTTCCACCATACATCTGTGCAAGATGGTTGAGTTTTGTAATTGATTCCATGTTTCGTTATTTGTTTACAATGTGAGGGTCCATGTGTCTATCCAAGGCATAACATTTTTTACCATTAGAGCTTTTGACATGAAATTTTGACATATAGAAAATGCTAATTAATAAATTTAACTTTTTCTTCATCTTCTTCTTTCCTTTTTTAGCTGTTGTTTTTGACAATCTTAGTGAATATATACAAAGTGGACGTGGAAGGACCTTGCATTTTGACATGCTTTCTAATTGTTTCTCCAATTGTCACCAAATCACCATTATTGTAGGTGGACTGAACAGCTACAATATCATCTGACTTTGGAACAGCAGCAGCAATACACCCCAAACTTCAACAGAACCTCCACAGTGCTTCAGTGCTAGTAGTAGGCTGGAGAGACATGTCTGCAATCCTCTTTCTGATGTACTGCCTCCTCTTTGTCCCAATCATTTCAACCTTTGATTTGTCACTCCAAAGTACCTTTCCCACTGATTGGCATCCCAACTCTGATGTTCTTGGGAATATTTCAGTCTCTTGACTTTGATTTCTTTCTGCAAAAAAGGATTTTTGACAGTAACTCAACAATGGAGACCACTTTTGATGAAAGACCTTCAGACAGTACACGAGTCCACTTGAACCCCCATTGTCTTTGCCGATTCTTGTGTCAGTTCAGCACTGGATTTGTTTCTATTTATTCAGGAACTTATCCTTATGTATTGCCCATCTGTGTTACTGAGATTCTTTGAACTTTTGTTTTCTATCTTCAACTTCTCTGGTCTCATTATGCTTCTGTATTGTTGATTGACTGCTAAATCTGGAAAGGTATTTTGTTCAAGGACTAAAAAAAGTTATTTGTCCAAGAACCTCTGGGAATCTCACGATATTGTGACAGAAAACAACCATCATTATTAACTTTTAATGATGCGTATATATGGCTCAGGAAGAAGATAATTGGTTTTGGGTCATTTATTGGCACAAACTGGTTGCTCATTTGCAATTCCACAGGGTATCCACATAAGTAGAGGATAAATGGGGCTTCTGAGGCAGCCATTCAAATGAATGGGGGAAAAGGGAAAAACTTTCTAACTTAAGCCCCAAAAGCCCAAAATAAGAGAATGATTTCCTCCCCCTCCCATACAAGCAAATGCAAAATTGAGACTGATTTCCTCCCCCTCCCATACAAGCAAATGTAAAATTGAGACTGATTCCCTTCCCTACCATACAAGCAATTGTAAAATAGGAGACTGATTTCCTCCTCCTCCCATACAAGCAAATGTAAAATTGAGACTTACTAATTAAAACACTTCTTTCGTTTTATATTTTCATTCCATTCAAAGAGCGAACCAATGAATATTTGTCCATGTTCTACTTTGGGGAATAACTTAATTTTTCTATTACATTCATCACCATCGAGTGTATTCACAAAGATTACTTTAGAACTTAGTTTTTGGTTTAAATGTCTTTGTTGAGCAGAAATAAAATGATAAACTTCTCTCAATGCTCTTATTTGACCACCTCCTGAGCCACATATCATTTTGAGATTGTAGTAAATTGTTTTTCCATTGTTCAATTGATAACCATCAAAGTTTTCAGTCCATTCAAGGATATTTATTTTTTTCTTTACATCCTCCAACTTATTTGCAAATAAATTTATCCGCTTATTTGTTTTATCTAATTTACCTGGTTATTTCTTCACAAAGACATATTTGATATTTCTCACATTCGTTATGTTTCCCTTTTAAATACCAAGGCTGATTATATCTCCACTCTTTGGTTTGGTTATTGCTTGATTCTATCATTTATAAATCAGTAAAAAGAGGTGGCAGCCTATTAAAATCCCCAACCCAATATTTGAACACTTATACTTATAACCATAAGGGAGACAATTGATTCCATTCTCGAAAACATATCTTTTATCATCAAAAGCTCCTAATGCTTTCTTATTTATCTCTTCTGTATCATTGATGTTTATAACTTCTTATTGCATTCATTTTTCTGTACCCTTCCTTCTTTAAGGTTAAACAGTTGTAATAATGTTTAAAGTTTATTGTTTCCTTGATTATATTTTTCTTTATTCCCTTGAGCTTCTTATCTCACCTTTGAATGTTATTATTATCATCATACGTAAAAGCATAAGACTTTGATCTCAATCCGATAAATTCACTCATGACCCTCCCACCCAATTCATCTTTAAACTTACCAATAACCTTTTTATTCTTTGATGAAAACAACACATCACCTGACTTATAATTACCTTTATCATATATATCAATATTATCAATCATATCCTCAGATACATCACTTGTCTTAATTTCTAATATAAAACTATCTGTATCCATATATAACAATGACATATTATCCTTATACTTTGATTTTAAATTATTATAGTAATAGTCATACATTAACGACTTTGACAAGTCAAGAATTGACGTTCCTATATAAATAGGTTTATCCATTTCAATTCTCTCTTTTTTCAAATGAAGAGCACAAAAGTTCTCTGAAAACACCTCCGCTCGTTCAAAACTTGGTCTATTAATTAACTTTGAAGCCTGTTTCCAAGATGTAGCAAGTCTTATGTTTGTCTATTCTTAACATTTTCCACAGTCTTTCCAAATATAGCATTATTCATTAATTTATAAAAGTCCTTTTCAAAACCTGTTTTTGCTTGTGTTCTCCTTTTTGTATTAAAAGCAATATACTTCTTTAACCAGTGACTGTTTAAATTTCAAAATCCGATGAATTTTCCAAACTCAACCCAGCAGATAAATATTGTCTCAGGTTCCTTTGATGGAAAACATAACTTACTTTATCATTTTATGTTGTAAGTAGTTTTTCTAGAGATTTACCTTTTATATTGAATGACTGTTGGTAATCACTTAACCATTCTTTTCTTGGACTTTCTTTATCAGTAGCATAAGGTAGGTCTATATGTTTGTGATGAAGTTCTTCTGGATATTTTAAATCAACATCAAAGTAATCTCCAACTTCAGCTTCATCCAATTCTTTTTGAGAGGAAACAACAATGTCTTGTAAAACTTTTTCATAATGTTTTTCTTTAACCCATTTAAGTTTTCCATAAGGTAAAGATTGAGACATGGACCACCCATACAAATTGTTAGCATCATAATACATCAGTTAGGAGTTGTCCTCATTCTTATTACTAGTGCGTGCCCGTACGTGTGTGGCCGTACATGTGTGGCTGTACGTGCAAAAAACACAAACTTTCAAACTGCGTGCCAGAAACAACAACCACACAGGCCGTTCCTTTGCTCTTGTGTGCCCGTACGTGCATGGCCATACGTGCGTGGCCGTACGTGAAAAAAAACTTTCAAACAAACACACAGGCCATTCCTTCGCTCTCGTAAATGACGACTCGATTGGGGCATTGTGTTTTTCTATAAATGCTCATAAGAAATCAAGAAATTATTAGAATACAGTAAGTCATCACTATCTGGAAGTCCGTACGTTGTAACCAGTAATGGGGAACGCGCTCGAACTTGGCCATAACTTGGGAACCACTTGTCTGATTAATTTCAAACCGTGAAAGGCAAACAAACAGAGATTGCTGGAATTATAGATAGACGATAGATACTATGGGTGCAAAATTCCAAGCAACGTGTCCTGTCATTAGTAACTAAGGATCTCTGCCCCAACAGCCACACCTACGCAGCAACGTGTCCTGTCATTGGTAACTAAATGGCTCCCTTTCCCCATCGGCCACGACTACGCAGCAACGTGTCCTGTCATTGGTTTGGTAAATAAATGGCCATAACTTGGGAACCACTTGTCCGATTAATATCAAACCTTGAAAAGGCACATACTCAGGTCTCCAGCAATATACCTGGCAAGTTTCAATTAGATCGGACCAGTGGTTGTCGAGAAACAGCGGTCACAGACAGACAGACAGACAGACAGAGATTGCTGGAATTATAGATAGATAATCAGGAAGATATTTGTTATTTGCTTTAGCATATCTCTTGGAACACACTTGATATATTCCTCCTCTTTTGGCCTTCTCTATCATTAAAAGGATATCTATATCACTGATTAATTCCAAATTTTGTTTTCGCATTTTTAACATAGCACTCCAGTAGAGATGGAGGCGGTGGCGCTAACAAAAAGACAGGAAGCAGAGCTGGAGGTGGCAGAGTTAAAGATGCTGCGATTCTCGTTGGGAGTGACGAGGATGGATAGGATAAGAAATGAGTATATTAGAGGGACAGCGCTGGTAGGACGGTTTGGAGACAAAGTGAGAGAGGCGAGATTGAGATGGTTTGGACATGTGCACAGGAGGGAAACAGAGTATATCGGGAGAAGGATGTTGAAGATGGAGCCGCCAGGCAGGAGGAGAAGAGGAAGGCCAAAGAAGAGGTTCATGGATGCGGTGAGGGCGGACATGCGGGTGGTTGGAGTGTCAATGGAAGATGTGGAGGATAGAGCGAAATGGAGACAGTTGGTCCGCTGTGGCGACCCCTAACGGGAGCAAGCCGAAAGAGGAAGAAGAAGACTCCAGTAGAGGATAAATGGGGTTTGTAAGGCATCCAGGCAAAAAATGAATGGGGAAAAGGGGGAAACTCTCTGAATCAACCCTGAAAAGGCCCAAAACAGGAGACTGATTCCTCCCACTCCCATACAAGTGAATGGGGGAAACTCTCTGACAACTCCTAAAAAAACCTAAAACAGGAGAATGATTTTCTCCCTCTCCCATAGAAGCTCATGTTAAATTGAGACTGATCCCCTTCCCTCCCATACAAACTAATATTAAATTGATACTGATTTTGTCCCCCTCCCATACAAGCTCATGCAATATTGAGACTGACTCAAGGCCCATCAGGTCAAAAGAGGATACTGATCTCTGCCCCATTGAGCAAATGTTAAAGTGAGACACTGATTCAAGCACTTCTTTCCTTTTATATTTTCATTCCATTCAAAGAGTGATCCAACTAATATTTGTCCATGTTCTTCTCGAGGTAATAAATTAATTTTTCGATTACATTCATCACCATCAAGTATATTGACAAAGATTATTTTAGAACTTAGTTCTTGGTTTATATGTCTTTGTTGAGCAGAAATAAAATGATAAACTTCTCTCACGACTCTTGTTTGACCACCTCCTGATCCACATATCATTTTGAGATTGTAGTAAATTGTTTTTCCATTGTTCAATTGATAACCATCAAAGTTTTCAGTCCATTCAAGGATATTTATTTATTTTCTTTACATCCTCCAACTTATTTGTAATTAAATTTATCCGCTTATTTGTTTTATCTACTTTTACCCCGGTTAATTCTTCAAGAAGACTTATTTGATATTTCTCACATTCTTTATGTTTCCCTTTTAAATACCAAGGCTGATTACATCTCCACTCTTTGGTTTGGTTATTGCTTGATTCTATCATTTATAAATCAGTAAAAAGACACCCCTTCACACTTACACTTATAACCACAAGGGATACTCTTGATTCCATTGTCTAAAATATATCTTTTATCATCAAAAGCTCTGAATGCTTTCTTATTTATCTCTTCTGTATATCATTGATGTTTATAACTTCTTATTGCATTCATTTTTCTGTACTCTTCCTTCTTTAAGGTTAAACAGTTGTAATAATGTTTAAAGTTTATTGTTTCCTTGAATACATTTTTCTTTATTCCCTTTAGCTTCTTATCTCACCTTTGAACGTTATAATTATCAATATACGTAAAAGCATAAGACTTTGATCTCAATCCGATAAATTCACTCATGACCCTCCCACCCAATTCATCTTTAAACTTACCAATAACCTTTTTATTCTTTAATGAAAACAACCAACTATCAGACTTATAATTACTTGTGTCATACATATCAATATTATCAATCATATCCTCATATACATCACTTGTCTTAATTTCTAATATAAAACTATCTGCATCAATATGTTACAATGACACCTTATCCTTAAACTTTGATTTAAAGTTATTATCGTAATAGTCATACATTAACGACTTTGACAAGTCAAGAATTGATGTTCCTATATAAATATGTTTATCCATTTCAATACTCTCTTTTTGTAAATGAATAGCACAAAAGTTCTCTGAAAACAACTCCGCTCATTCAAAACTTGGTCTATTAATTAACTTTGAAGCATGTTTCCAAGATGTAGCAAGTCTTGTGTTTTGTCGATTCCTAACATTTTCCATAGTCTTTCCAAATACAGCATTATTCATTAATTTATAAAAGTCCTTCTCAAAATCTGTTTTTGCTTCTGTTTTCCTTTTTGTATTAAAATCAATATATCTTCTTTAACCAATGACTTTGTTTAAATTTCAAAATTCGATGTATTTTTCTCACTCTCAACCCAGCAGATAAATATTGTCTCCAGTTCCTCTGATGTAAAACATAACTTTCTTTCTCATTTAATGTTGTAAGTAGTTTTTCTGGAGATTTACCTTTTATATGAAATGACTGTTGGTAATCACTTAACCATTCTTTTCTTGGACTTTCTTTATCAGGGGCATAAGGTCAGTCTTTGTGTTTGTTATGAAGTTCTTCTTGATATTTTAAATCAACATCAAAATAATATCCAACTTTAGCTTCATCCAATTCTTTTTGAGAGAAATAACAATGACAAGCAAAAAAATTTCATAATGTTTTTCTTTAACCCATTTAAGTTTTCCATAAGGTAAAGATTGAGACATAGCCCACCCATACAAATTGTTAGCATCATAATACATCAGGTAAGAGTCATCCTCATTCTTATTATATTAAGGAAAATATTTGTTATATGCTTTAGCATATCTCTTGGAACATATTTGAGATATTCCTCCTCTTTTAGCCTGCTCTATCATTAAAAGCATATCTATATCACTGATTAATTACAAATTTTGTGTTGTCATTTTTAACATAGAACTCCAAGACGAGCCAAGGGCTGTGTATTCGTGAACGGGGTCGAATGCGTAAGAATTTTTATTTTGACAGACTGTTCTAAAAGTTTCAAACACATCCACCAATAACAATATATCAGTTTTTAGATACAAATCATTATATTATCCAAGATTCTTTCTATTAAACTTATCCCACAACTTTTTGGCTTGTGTATAATCTCTATCAGAAATATGAGTTTTATTTAACTTTCCATAGAAACCTTCCCTTGAAGAAAGTTGTGTTTCTTAAGACTTCTAAAATGAATCCATTGAGTCATACAGATATATTCCCTTTTGTGATAAGAGATCAATCTATTCTTGATTTGAGAAATGTGATTTAAGATTCGGGAAGTTTTTAAAATTTGATCTGAAGTTAGATAATGGACTTGACATAAACTTGTATGTGTCAAGAAATCTGAAATGGGTTATGGGGCCTGTATGAATTGTTTTTGTGAATGAGATGTATTTTTGATCTGTGTTAGGAATGGCAGAACTATCTCCAGATGTATTTGAAAGTTCATTGATAAATAGATGTGTGTCATAGTGAGCGTTGTTGTGAAGAAAGACAGGAATAAAGTTTGGAGGTTTGAAATTAAGATTACAACAGGAATGAGCTGAACCTCTATATTTACCAGTAAGATGACAGTGATCCCTAACCTTGACCTCTCCCTCAATTTTCTCCTCACAAATATGACAGATACTGTTCTTCCTAAATTCCTTTTTCTCTCCCTTTGTTAATGACATTGGTTAATAGGTTTTCACCATTATTTCTCTTAGTCTTATACAGTCTTTTTCCAATCGTCTGACAAACTCCTCTGAGGCATCTTCTCCTCCATAAAGTTCTAACTTGTTGTATTCATCACCAACAGATGATTCGATATAACAACAGAAACCACAAGGAGTACGGTTTTGATATTTATTTGTGTATGATTTATTTGGATTTGGAGAAACAGTATCTATCTTTTCAAGGATACTTTCAAAATCAGCATATATTACATACGGATGTTTTATAGATTTGTTAAAATATTTGAATGATATGTTTGAACCTGCTTTTGGTAAATTGATTACGGTTGATTTATGATTACTACAATATTTCGAATGTTGATTTGATCATTATTTTGTGTGAAAGGAGTTGAGACATCTCTTACAAGGATACGTTTTACATGTTCTCTTATGTAATTGTGATTTGGTTAATCTTGATAAATTTTAAATGAAAGCATAATGTGATTTTTTTTCCTTTGACGTCAAGTACAGAAGGTCAATGTGTGTTTCGTCGTTTTTATAGTTGTTTGAAATTGTTAATATCTGAACTTTCTTTGTATCCATTAATCCATATACATTAACAGATAGATTATTCATTTTCTAAAATTTAGGAATATCTCTCAATGACATTGGAAACTTTAAATCTTTAACATTTAATGTATTCTCGTATTTCTTATAATGTTCAACCCTTTCAGGATTCCATTGTGGAGGATGTAAGTGGGCACGAACACACCATAGAAAACATTGATTATCTTTGTTTTGAATATTAACAACCGCTTTCTTATGCTTTATCTCTTTTGGGAAATAAATATAAGAAGAAGCTTGAAGAGGATCTGACTTTAAGATGTGTATATCGAAAAAGATGATTTTTGTAAGAGTAAATCCACTACCTACTACAGTGTTATCAACATCTGGCTCTTGTCTCTGGAGTTCATCATAAACAGCACATGCTACAAAATCTTGAAATGATGAGATAAAGTGAGGTTTTGACCTCATATAGGGAGTAATTTCATTGTCTTGTCTTACTATATTCAATTTTACTCCCATATAAAACTTCAAAGTTTTCATTTCACTTGATGCGTTTTTAATTATCGTTTCAATACTTTGTTTAACCATATCAACAGCTTCCATGATTGAAGATGGTCCAGGGTCCTGAAAACGAAACAATCTTATTTTTATATTCCCTTTAAATGCCACATCAGTGTTTTCAATGGAGAATTTAGCTTCCCTTTCTTCATTGTTCTTGTGTTTGTGTGATTGAAGGTGTATATTATAATTTTTTTAAAAGAATATCATTATCACATCTATCACAATGTTTTGTTTCTTGGTCAAGTGTTTTTGTTTCTTGGTCAAGTTTCTTGGTTCTTCTGACCACGTCCTTGTTAAAGTGGACATCTCTCTGGCTGTCATCAGAGAACCACCTCACCGCCGTCGAGTCTGGCATTTCACTCAAGCCGACTGGCAGGGTCTCCGAGCAGCCATCAAACTTACAGACTGGTCTCCTATCACTACTTTCTCAAACATCAACTCATCCTGGGAATTCTTTCAAAGAAACTTGCTCTCCCTCATGCACAGATTTATCCCCTCTCGTGTTCAGTTGTCTTACCCTTCCTCCCGCCCTTGGTTTACTGAAGCTTGTGGCGAGGCAGTTGTCCTGAAACAACTTGCCTTTGCCTCATGGAAAGCAAACCCAACTGAGGGCAATCTCAGTTCTTTCCACAAAGCTCGGAACAAGTGTGTATCTACCCTCAGGAGAGCCAGAAAACAACATCTTTCTCATCTCAAGTCTGAACTCTCAAACCTCTCTCCCTCCTCAAAATCCTGGTGGCGTTTAATCAAATCTGTTTCTGGTGTATGTTCCCCCTCCATCCCCTCCCTTACCTCAAATGGCCGCACTGCTGATTCCACACGTGATAAAGCTGAATGTCTAAACTCGGTGTTTGCAGCTAAATCTTGTGTCCCAAACCCATCACTATCTCTACCCACTTTACCCAGTCGCACCCAACTGTCCCTGGACTCTGTATCCTTTTCTCCTGACAAGGTGGAGAGCTTGCTTTCAAACCTCGAGTCAGATTCTGCAACCGGTCCAGACGGCATCAGCCCACGTGTCCTCAAAGCCTGCTCTTCTGCTCTTGCTCACCCTCTCTCTGTTCTATTCACCCTCTCATTTTCCCAAGGTCATCTGCCATCTGCTTGGAAATCTGCTAACATCACTGCCCTGCATAAAAAGGTGCAAAAACAGATCCCTGTAACTACAGACCAATCAGCCTTCTCCCAATCATCAGCAAGGTGATGGAATCCATCATCGCTTCAGACATGAAATCCTTCCTCTTCTCCAATGGCTTGATTTCCAATCATCAATTTGGTTTCAGACCAGGTCACTCTACCCTGGATATGCTGCTACTGCTCTCCCATCAATGGATGGAGGTCCTCAATGCCAGACAGGTCCTCAATGCCAGACAGCCGTATCCCTGGACATATCACGTGCTTTTGACACAGTCTGGCACCCTGCCCTACTCACCAAACTCTCTTCCCATGGTATTCAAGGCCATCTCCACTCATGGCTCGCAGACTTCCTCTCCTGTCGCAGTCAACGTGTGGCCCTAAATGGAGTTCTTTCATCCCCTCTTCCTGTGCAGGCTGGAGTTCCTCAAGGTAGCGTTCTGGGCCCTGTTCTCTTTCTGGTTTTCATCAATGATCTCTCGGACTCTCTGGAAAATCCTCTATTTCTCTTTGCCGATGACTCCACCCTCTGCCGTACCATCTGTCATCCCTCAGACCGGCAAGCAGCAGCTTCTTCGCTCACTGCAGATCTGGATAAAATCACAAACTGGTCCAACACGTGGAACATGTCTTTCAATCCACACAAATCTCACACTCTCACTATGTCTCTTCGAAAGGACCGTTTACAAAACCCCCATCCACTTTCTCCAACAATCCTCTGGAAGAAGTCTTTCTTTCAAGCTTCTGGGTCTCACTATCTGCCATGACCTTTCCTGGGAAAGTCACATTTCCAACCTCGCCTCAAAAGCCAGTCGCCGACTGGGAATCCTCCGTCGTGCAAAGTCCTTCCTCGGCCCTCTTGAGCTCCTGACTACTTACAAAGCTTTTGTCCGTAGCCTGATGGAGTACTGCTCTCCCCTCTGGGCTGGTGCTCCTGCCTCCCCACCTTTCTCGACTTCACGCTGTCGAAACCAGGGCTTGTAAGATCATTGGCATCTCCCGCAATGAAGCTGTGTCTTTGGCCCTCTCACTCAATCACCGCAGGTTGGTCGGTGGTCTTTCTGTCTTCTACCGACTCCTCTCCAGCCTTGCCCCCCCTGCTCTCTCTGCGATTTGTCCCAACCACATTTCCACAGGGCGCTCAAGGTCCGCCAACAACCCCCTTCTGGTAAAACTACCAAAATCACGAATCACTGCTCATCTTCACTCTTTCATTCCTCTTTTTTCCCGCCTTTGGAATAAACTTCCTCACTCTATTCTTTCCCATTCTTCCCTCCAGGCTTTCAAAACAGCTGTTCACCACCACCTCTTATCTTCCCCCATCCAAATCCTCGATCTTTTCTACCCCCGATAATCCACCCAAGCCCACTTCCTTCAATTCTCCTGCTTTCCTTCCTGAAAGTCCCTGTAATGTCCATCTTCTCCTCGCCATGTTCCCCGTCCCATCCCCATCCCTCTCCCTTCCACAGTTCACCTGTGTCTGTTCCCCAATGTTTTGTCCCTTCCACTCCCACCCCTCTTGTCTCATGCCTCCTTGCTGTGAGTTGTGTGTTAGCTCTCATACGAGCCTCGACCAAGGTATACAAAAAAAAAAAATAAAAAAAAAAAAAAAAAAGTGGAGATATTTGTGTGAAAAGATTGAATGTGTGTTTGCTGGTTTGAAGGTGTTTTTTCTAACATTTATATTCGTGATTACAAACATTGCAGTACGTTGTATTCACCATATTTGTATAATAAAACTTTGCTTCAAATAAAATTTTCTTGATTTAAATTTCGTTTAATTTATAGATGAATCTGTGCTTAAAACCATTTTATCCTCCAACTTTTTTCACTTAATAAATACAATGTATCAAGAGACAATAGACAAGTTTCAACCAACCTCTTCATTTGTAAAAGATACTTAGAAATATGTCAAGGATGTAAAATTGAACAAAGATAAATATAACAACTATTGGATAAAAACAATTATGGTGAATAATATGAGTTCTTCAATTTCCTTCAGTGGAAGGGCTTTTAGTACATCTGGAAGAACAACAATTAAAGTAACTCGAACAAAAGTTTCTCCTCTCCTTCTGGCAATATATTCAAAACGAGAAAAAGCAATGAAATAAGAAAAAGTATCAAAAAACAAAAACCTTATGGATGAAGCTTTAGAAAGAAAAGATAAGACCATCTGTAATATGCAAGGAGAAATTTGTATTTTTTTTTCAACAACCCTAAAGATGTAAATCCTGATGAAATAAAGGATGTTAATATATCAGGTGAAATGACATTTTGTTCAATCGTACTTAAGGATCATTTTTAAATTACCTTTAATATAAAAAAAATGTAGTAGTTGAATCTGTTAATGAAAAAAGTATATAGATATTGATGGTAATGTTTTTTTCAACTAATTAAATATGACATTATTCAACTGAAGATTTTGAAGATTATGAGAATGATGACAGTTATGATACCGAGAGTTTGTGTTCAAACGACAGTTATGATACTGAGAGTTTGTGTTCAAATGATAGTTATGAAAGTACCTTTCCAGATGATTGTGAAAGTACCAAAGATGATACCGAAGATAAATTTTGGTTTTAGTAAAGTTTTACATTATAAATATGAATCATTTACTCGATGTTGAGCCTCTTGAATTCCCTGATTGTCCATATGACAAATTTGAGAATTGTCCTGCCTGTGATAGAGTGGGATTAAACACAAAATCAAAAGCCTATAAACAATGTATACAGTCATGCGCCACTTAACGACGGGGTTACGTTCTGAGAAACGCGTCGTTAAGCGACGTCGTCGTTGTGCGAACATCATTTTTTTCTTTCGTTTTCGAACACTGTACTTACACAAAACTACACACCTCGGCTGTATGGTATAGCCTATTGCTCCTCGGATACAAACCTGGACAGCATGTTACTGTACTGAACACTGTCGGCAATTGTAACATGCATCCAAGAGAGATGGAAGACACGTTAGTTTTACCTTTGTGCTGTTCATGACGGCCATCGGTGTTCTTAGCAGCAGCTTACAATCGCCTCTCGCATCGATTATAGAAAGATGAATAAATAGCTTTTGGATTTTATAAACACGTAATCATTGCATCGATGTTATAATTTATCAAAGAAGAAACGAGCTCCTGTCAATTGTGATATATATTTTCGGAACAGTGCGATTGTTTTGACAACATGAAAAGCTTCACCAAAAAGAAATTTGTGTTTTAATTTCGACTGTAACAACGATTTATTCGCGGAATTCTTCAATTCAAAGGTAATTTACTTGCTAGAAGATAAACGTGCAAACATTGGTTCAGTTTGAAAGCCGATTTCCTTGAATCCCGATTTAGCACGACCCTGCTTTTTTCGCGATGACATTTTATGAACCTCAACCATCACATTATAACAGGGCCACACTGTTGTTTATTATCATTATGAAGTATTATGTACTGTACAGCGTACATAATTGTACGTGCTATTTTTATACGACTGGCAGCGCTACGTCGGCTACATCACTAGGCGATAGGAATTTTTCAGCTACATTTTTTTTTCCAGAGTTGGCAGATCCGTCGTATATACGATCCGTCGTTGCCCAGGACGTCGTTAAGCGGCGCATGACTGTATTCTGTGATTATCTTTTAATTAATGATAATTAAAAATATATAAAAAGGAATGCAATTCTTTTCGATTTACACGAAAAATGAATTACTTTACAAGATTGATTAGAGAAATGAATGCAAAGTATGAGGGTGATAAAACACCATTCCTTACAATGGAAGAAATGGAACGTATAAGAGAAATGTTCAAAGGATTGTTGTGATATATTATTCATGATTGTCATTTTCAGGGAAATATCAACACAAGATATTGTATAAATAAAATTATGGATTATCTGAAAATTAAACCCGAACTTAGGATAAAATGCAGAGTTTCGAAAAAAGACAATAATAAATTAAGTATCCTGTTTTCCAAATATATAAATGAATGATTTTTTACCCATTTGGGAAAATAAGAATAAATTTAACAACCATAAAAATCTTCCAAATTCATGAACATGTCTCATAGTTGGTTCAAGCAGATGTGGAAAAACCTGCTTTCTTTGAAAGATGCTCCTTACTCCCAACTTTTCAGATTATGATAATTTTATAATTTTCAGAAAGTCGAGTTTTCAACCTGAGTATCAACTACTCTCACAAGGTTTTAATGCTGGTCTTCAAAAAGAAGACATAATCGGTTTATTTAAACTTCAAAACAATTTAAATGATTACAACATTGAAGATATAATACAACTATTTTGTGATACACAGAGCTATAAAAAGAAATCAAAACCGATAACTTGTATTCTTAGTGATAAAACGGATGATATACCTTCTCCCCAAGATTTGGATAAATAAAAAAAGAACCTCGTTATCTTTGATGATTGTGTTAATGTGAGAAACCAAACCATAATGGATAGCTACTATACAAGAGGGAGACATTCTTCTTGTAATTGCATTTATTTTAGTCAATCATACTTTCAACTCCCTCGTCGTTCCACAAGAAACAATGCTAATACTTTTATTTTATTCAAGTTAAATTCAACAGATATAAACAATTTTTGGAGAGACAATCGTTCTACATTATGTAGTAAAAAGGAATTTGGGGATTATATGAAGCACATGACTGAAAAATATAAATATATTGTTGAGAAACAAGATGAGACATTTAGGGATATATTTTTTATTTTATAAACAATTACATATATAAATGACAACTATTATTATAAATCTTGTGGGTAAATCTGCTTCTGGAAAAAAAAAACCTTCATAAATCAAGGTTCTTGTATAGTACAAATGAGAATATTGTAAATTTACTTCAAAAACACCCTGTGATATGCATTGTATCTACAACAACTAGAGCAATAAGACCTGGAGAAGTCGAAGGTAAAGATTATTACTATATTTCAGTGGAGGAACATATGCGATTGAGGAATAAAGGTCAAATACTTGAGGAGGTTTCTCTTGGTATAACAAAATATTCACATTGTTAGAGTGAGTTGAAGAAACTAAAATCTGGTGGTCTTGGGATATTAGAAACTAATCTAGAAGGACTGAGACAAATTATTAAACATCTGAGCGGGGTTAAGATTTTATCATTCGGTTTTGATATTGATGAAGAAACTCAACGCAAATGTATGAAAAGCAGATACAAGTATTAGTGAAGAAGAAATTACAACTCGTATTAATGTTAATAAAGAATTTGATGAAATATTTAAAGAAAAGGATTTATTTGAACACATGTACGATGATGATGAAGAAAAGGAAAATTTCCCTGTTGACCTTGATAATTCAGTGAATGACATTTTCCAATAAATAAATGGGTGCGAAAGAAAGAGCAAGAAGATTTAAGGAGCATCAAGAGTTGGTTTCAAAAGTTGTAAAACAACAGGATGACATAAAGAAGAAACACAGACAGAAACTAATGGGTGAAGAAGCATTTGAAAGAAAACAAGAGAAATTTTTTTAACCACTTGAAAAAATTTCCCAAGAAAAAATTATAGATGTTTCCACAGTTCCCACAATAGAATATACTCCGAAAAAACTTCAAATGTTGAAAGATTTCAGTCAAATGATGGAGGAAGAATTTGGGCATATAAGAGCTTTTGATGATGAAGGATTATTTCAACAACTGGAAGATATTAATCGACCCCCTGATTATATTGTGAATGCTCTTCAAAACAATGAATATTCAGCGGATTAAAAAACCAAAGCAGGACTCATTCCCACAGAACAACCAGCAATATTTCATCTTGTTCAAGAAAAGGTATTGATATTTAATGATGAATATAAGGTTCTTGAGTTCTTCTCAACCCCCTGTTAAACTAACTCTGAGATTAATGTTTCTTCTCACAAAAGATGGAAGACAACATTCAACTGTGAGGGATGAATCAAAGTATTTTGATCAACCATTGGACGTGGAAAATAATGATGATGGACTATATATTGATCTGCTGGACCCTCTTAATTATAGGGTTGGTCCTTCTGGTAAAAGTAGGAAGAATGAGAAGGAGAAAGAATAAAAGTAGGAAGAATAAAAGTAGGCTTTAAGTATCCTTAGTTCAGGTGTTAGTTTTCTTCCAAATGACCCATTACAATTAGTTAATAGACTGTTATTGTTGTTGGGTAGTAAGAAGGCTGGAAATAACAATTGTTTTAATGAAGAATCAGCCATTTTAGACCAGTTGATGAACATGAAAATAATTTTAAAATGTCAATACAAAGACATTTCATCTCATATTAAATAAGATGAGAAGCACAATCCTAAGTTTTAATTTCACAACAAGCGACCACACATCTTCATTCCCATACCCACTACAACTTGACACAACAAAAGAATATCAGGCGTCTTTTTTGTCCATGGAAACTTATAATACCTTATTTAATATAACCGAGAAAAATGACAAGTTTAGTTATACGCCGGGAAGTGAATACAAAACGATAACAGTTTCACCCGGAGCATATGAGATTTCTCAAATATCTTCCGAAATTGTTCGTCTTCTAAAAGAACAGGGTGATGAACCAAAAATATTGTTATAGATATTCTAAAACATACTTCAAAATCAACGATTATATTTAAAAATAACTGCAAGGTTGATTTCACAATTGATAATTCATTTCGAGAGTTATTGGGTTTCTCTTCAAAACAGATTGAAACTCATGGGACGTTTTACAGTGATAATGTCATTCAAATATCCTCAGGAATAAATTAGGTATTAATTCACTGTGATTTGATTGATGGTGCTTATAATGATGGAATAAGAACAAATACAATATTTTCATTCAGTGCATACTCAACCCCAATTGGTTATAAATTCAGTATGGAACCCAAAAATTTGGTTTATCTACCTGTGTCAGGAAAAACCATATACAGAGTAAATTTTGGGATAACCGACCAACATAATCGTGTGATTTATTTTTATGGAGAAATTATATCCATCAGAATTCACCTACGTGAAGTTTTCCAATAAATAAATACGATGGTTATTGTGAGGAATCATGAGTTGGGAAAATATAAAATAATTACAGGGGATGGATGTTCCTTTCCCCATACTACAAGGGTGAAGGTATGTATCTTGGTAGAGGATACTATAAACCTTTGAGACAAAGGGGTATTGGGCATCAATTTAGAGGAGATGGGATAATTGATACTCTAATGGGTATAGGTTCAACTATTCTTTAACATAAAGACCTAATTGGTTCAACTGCTTCTGCTGTGGGAAATGTAGCGGGTGCCATAAACAGTATAAAAGATGCCCAAAAGGAATCTCATAAATTACAAGCAATAAAAGAAATTAAGAAAGGCAAAACTCAGTTGTCTCCCCAAGAATGACAGAAAATAATTCCAATACTTGGGTCAGGGTTTCAAAAGTTTTAACATCTTTTTCCTAAATAAATACAAGTATGGAAGCAATTGATAGTATCTATGATTTGGATGATACCATTGTCATCTCAAACTCCACTAAAAAAGAAGATTACCTCTAAGTAAATGCAATAACTGGAACAGACTGGAATACAAATGGTACAAAAAGTTTTGAAATAAAAAATCAAAAAACTTATTTGAATCTATCCAAAAGTTTCTTGTTGTGTAAATTTACATTCACTAAGGCTGGGAATAACACAAACGCTACACTCGTAAATGATTTCTTCTGGAAAATGTTTGATTGGTGTTCGTTTGTATATTGGAACACAAGAAGTTGAAGCGGTTGATTATGTCTCAGCTGCATCTGAAATGATGAAATTTACACTATATTCATTCGGTGATAGAATGGGAAAGGGGTCTGTTGAAGGATTTATTCCTGATATGTCAACGGTAACAAACACAGACCCTGGATATAGTCAAAGGAAAGGAATGTATAATGATGATACAAAAGCAGGCAAATACTTTTACTGTGGCAGTTCCTCTTAAAGGTTTATTTGGATTTTGAGATCATGATAAAGTTCTGTATGGTCTTAAAATTAGATTTCAACGACAAAGGAATGATAATGAAAATAGATTACTTTTTGGTGTTGGTAGTGCTTTTGCTGTTCAGAATAAATTTGTACTTGATGAAATGAGTTGGTGAATATACTCCTAATCTTAAAACAGAAGAGATGTTGCATAGAAGACTTAACTCAAAGAAACCACTCAATGTATCATACCTTAAAAGAAGATGTCAACACGTTAAACTGAACCAAACCACTTACACATGGAATTTGGATGTTCTGGAAGGAAAGCCACGATATCTGTGGATAATTTTTTTTTAACCAGATGGTGATATTGCTACTGATAAGAATAATGCATTGTGATAATGCTAAGGTGAAACAACTTCGTGTTTCTCCAGATGGAACATTTTATCCACGAGAAAGAGTGGAAATTAATTGGGAAAAAAATGATTATGCTGAAGCATACAAGTCTTACCAAAAGGTGTGTGAAAGCAATGGAAATAAAGAACCTATTTTGGCTATGACAGCATTTAAATGTTTGTATACAATCTATGCGTTTGACCTGAGTGCTCAAAAGCAAACTGTAGAGTTAAATTGAGTGGATACTTCCCCATACATTTAAAGAGGAGAGAGTGAAAAAGTTGATACATATTGTTTGCTTTTGGAAGAAACAGAATTACAGATTAATACAGATAATGGTGTTATGATTAGTCTCATATAATTTTTTTGTGAAATAAATGAGTGGTAAAGTCCCAACTGGGGTATATGTTAATCGAATCAATCTTCATAAACTATCATCTTGTGTTCAAAATCAAAGGCCTTGTACGATTAACGTGAATACAATTCAGAGAAAAGGAGCAGTAAGAATTGATGTTTTGCTCACAAGAGAACAGGTGAAAATCTTGAACGAAACTGGCTCACTTAAAATTATAATGTCAAAACCAATGTTGAAGAAATATTCAATAAGAGAAATGAGTGGAGGATTTCTCCCATTTCTAATTCCTTCATTTGCTGGTTTTAGCGTGGCTGGAACATTGACGGGTGGTATTTCAGCAGCGGTGAAAACTTTCAACGAAAGGAAGGCTCAACTCCGGGCTCAAAAATAATTGGAAAGACATCACAAAGAGTTGAAAAAACAAATTAGTGGAAGTGGTGTAATTGTAGTTTTTGCTGAAAAACTTGAAAGTCTGCCTGTAAAAGTGAGATTGTTCGTTGGAGATAGGCTTTCTTTTATCGCACAAGCAGTGTAAAATTAACCAAAAGGCATAATGGATTATATCTTTCTAATAAATAAATGAACATTGATGAGTGGTTTAAAGAATATGGAAAGAATAAAACATCAAATTTCGAACTTGTCAAATATTGTAAGAAATTAAAAATTCATAATGTGGTTATTTGTATGAGAGATGAATTAACAAATGTGTCGAAACATACAAAGAATATTATTATGAACTTCGAAGATAATAATGGGAACAGTTCTCATTGGGTTTGTATTTTTAATGGTCAAGACAAATATTATTTTGATCGTTTTGGTCTTCCACCACCTGTTGAAGTCATAAAATTCTTACAGAATGGTGTTTATCAAACATTTCAAGTCCAATAATTAAATTCCAGGTGTTGTGGTCAATTATGTCTATAGGTGTTATTTCAACTCAACAAAAATGAATTTTTTAATGACATTATTTTTAATCTAATATAAATGACTTATGTTGGTAAAGATGGTTCTATCTTTGGTGTATCCCAAGAACTGGATATTGATTTATCAAATTATTACACAAAGGCACAGGCTGAACGACAGAAATGTAGTATAACAAAAAATATTAACATGAAAAATGCTTATAAATTAATAAATTATCCAAGCCCGACTGATGCGAATGATTTCGTGAGATCAAGTGATTTATCACAATATATATCCTTGAATAAAACGGCTATGTATAATACAATATATATCCTTGAATAAAACGGCTGTGTATTCCAACGATACAGAAGCGTTGATTTTATCTCCAGATCATACAGAATTCACAGTTCCAATTCATATAAATTTTTGTAAAGAAGGGCGTATCGTTTGTATGAGAATAGAACAATGGGGTATGATATGAATTATTTAGGGTATAATTGGTCATTTAAAATTAACCTAGAATACCTGAAACAATTAAATCAGTCTCGTAAGGAAGAATATTATCAACTTGCTGCCGAGAATGAGTTTTGTGGAAATAGGAAATCTATATTAATATTTTGGCATGCCCCTTTTTTTGTTCCACCATCAGATTTTTGTTACTGCATGAAATGAAACAAGCTTTGACATATATATTAATGATATTATTGTCTTCCTTTTAACATGAAAAGAAAAGCCCCTCAAAATTCGTTTTGATGATTATGTTTTTTAATATTTTGGCATGCCCCTTTTTTGTTGCACCATCAGATTTTTGTTACTGCATGAAATGAAATTATATTAATATTTTGGCACACCCTTTTTTTGTTCTACCATCAGATTTTTGCTACTGCATAAAATGAAACAAGCTTTGACATATTATATAGTAATGATATTATTGTCTTCCTGAAGAGGCTCCTCAAAATTCGTTTTGATGATTATCTATATTAATATTTCGGCACACCCCTTTTTTGTTCCACCATCAGATTTTTGTTACTGCATGAAATGAAACAAGCTTTGACATATATAGTAATGATATTATTGTCTTCTTTAAGAGGCCCCTCAAAATTCGTTTTGATGATTATGGTAGTTAAACAGTTCATGTTCATCCGACTTTTTATTATTCCTACTGCACTTCATTCGAACATAGATTGTGGATGGATGTGCAGATCCCAGGAGAACAACTATAGCTGTACAGAACAATTCATATTATCGATGGATAAAAATGATATTTAATTGATATTATAATAAATTGTTTATTTAAAATATCTTCAAATTTTGTGAGTTTTAGTTTGTTGTGAAATATTAGGTCCTCGGGTCTCCGCATAGTGGCGTACAGGCTGAAGTCGTACTTCTGTTTACTACCGTAGAAAATCACAGAACCATCCGATCGACATGCTGTTAACAGTTTCAGAATCAGCTAAATTCTACAACATACGAATATGGAGACGAAACTGATCCGGCAAGCTAAAATCTAGAAGATATAAATATGTAGACGAAACTGATCCAGCCTTTTGGATCACTTTAAAATAGGGTGCCCTGTAATTTTAATGTGCTCTATGGATCCTCCGGAACTCACGAATGGTACACGCTGTGTAGTCACTAAACTACGTGGTCATGTCATTGAAGTGGAGCTACTGTGGGACAGTCGAAGGGGAAAACCTGAATGATAATCAATGGATAAAAATGATATTATATATTGTTTAAAATACATTCATGCTATCTGTCTTTTACCATATGTTGCCAGTGACGCCCGTCGAAGATGGGCACCTTTACCAGTATATATATATATATATACATATATATATATATATATATATATATATATATATACATATATATATATATATACATACATATATATATATACATATATATATATATATATATATATATATACAGATATACAGATATACATATATATATATATATATATATGTATATATATATATATATGTATATACATATTGTTGTGCTTGACGAAATTCACAAACCACCATTCAGGTCCCTTAGGTGAGATATCTCTGTAAGTATATGTGTAGTTAGGCCCAAACCCGTTGTTTAGAGGGAATAAATGTCATTTATGCGGGCTGCGACTCTTCAGGATAGCCGTTTTTCTTTTACTATCTTTATTTTGGACCAGCCGCCATTCCTACCACCACCAACCACGTCTCAACAGCCATCACACAACAACCACCAACCACAACGCCGCTTCACAACAACCACCAACCACAACGCCGCTTCACAACAACCACCAACCACAACGCCGCTTCGCAACAACAACCACCAACCACAACGCCGCTTCGCAACAACAACCACCAACCACAACGCCGCTTCACAACAACAACCACCAACCACAACGCCGCTTCACAACAACAGCCACGACCTTTACCGTCACAACTCGCCACCATCGCATCCACACCATCTCGCGCCACTCGTGGGCACCGATACTGGACTCGTGCAGGGCGCGCACCGAGCAACGTATTCAAAAACATCACGGACTTTCCGCAGAAAACGGATCAAAAACGACTCACGCCCACTTTTGTTCCGTCCAATCGGAGAGCGTGGGCGATTTGGCCCCGCCTCCAGGGCGTTGGAGTGAGGACGCTATATGCAAATTCATGGATCAAAAAGCATTCACGCCCACTTTTCCTCGGTCCAATGGGGAGCCAGTTAGAGAGGTGAAGGGTCGGAGGCAGAGGGTCAAAGGTGAAAGAGCGAAGCCATGGGGCTTATATAAACGGCTGCGTTCGTCAGTAAAGGAGTTGTGCGGAGTTCAAGAGAGTCGTCGGTGGAGCTGGAAAGAAGGGGAGAAGTCAAGAGTGAAGAGTTGGGACGAGCCAAGAGAGGAGACGGAGAGGGCGAGTAGACGGAGCTGTGGAGAGGTGGCGGCGGCGAAGGCGGACGAGGGGATGCTCGCGTCGGTGCCGGGAGCTGCAGAGGGAGAGGCCAGCAACGCGACCGAGGTCGAGGAGGAGACGCTCGCCGCGGGACCCGAGACAGGGTGATATCCTCCTTCCCCCGAGCATCAGCAACCCCCTCCTGTTTCCCCCCGCGCTGAGATAGTGCGACAAAGGGGGCCCCTTTCCCACCCCCTCCCAGACACTGTCCGCGAGGCCCGCGGAGTTGAGGCGCCACCGCCGCTCCGCGTCTCATCATCAGACGGGTAGGCCCGACACGGTCTCGGCCCCAGGCCCGCCTACCCCCCTCATCCTGGAGGGTGGTTCTCTTTTCTTTTGCCTTGGGAATATGTGTTGTCGGCGCCGTCTGTGAAGTAAAATTGTACAAGTGTTGCCGTGTGCCCGGTAGTCGGTTAGATCTGCATTGTTGCATTTGCTTTTTGTGTAATATTGTGTTTCTTCTTCTATTACATTTGCTTTTGGTGTAATTGTATATGTGGGCTTTCCGTTCATCGCGAAATAAATGTGCTTCATGTTGAACTGTTTTCCCGCTTCGCTTCGTCTTTTCTTTCATTGAATCTCCATCTTGCTTCACGTAAAGGGTTGGTCGTGGGCTAAAACGCCCGATAATTAATCGAACCGTCGAGGCCGACGAATAACACCGCTCGGTTATCCCGATAGTACGGAACGGGTCGCTTAAAATGGCCCGTGTCCGAAGTCGACCTGCGGCGAGGTGCGATCGCCCGGTCTACCCTCCGTGTGGGTACTTAGGTAGGTCGAATTTGGCGAGCAACCCTATCCCACGCGGGGGCCGATTGGCACGATCGTGGTGAGACCGAAAGGTCCACCCGTGACTAGTTCCCGGCGTTAGTCCGAGAGGGTCACGACTGGATTGTCCGTCCGGTGGGCGACGTGCCGCGATTCGAGTTACGTGGCCGTTCGCACGCCGGCGGGCGCGAATCCGCAACACTGGTGTCAGGTCGTGCGATAGAAACTCATCGCCCTCCTCGCGGCACTGGTATCGGAGAACGGGAAAACGGGCTCTCCTGTCTCCAATTAAATTCACGGGAATCGGTCCAGGGGTGAGAGGAGCGACCCCCGATTCCCTCCAAATTACGAGCGAGCTAAATTAACCCTTTAAGAGAAATAAGATGGCGTCTCAAGGCGAGCGGGAGCCGGGGGTATTAGAAATGGATGTAGAATGTGTAGAATCCATGGTCCAGGATGAAATCCCCGTGCAGGAAATGTTGGTTGTACAGGAAAACGAACTCGCCCAACTGAACCCAGAGCCCGAAATGGGTGCGGCAGCGGCCGCGGTGTATGACACCTCCCCTCCCCCTCTCCACCAAAACCCTTCCCCAACCCCTGCCGAAACGGCTCACCCAAGCGCACCCGACATGGCCCAGCTATGCGCCATGCTGGCGGCAATGACAAACGAAGTGAAAAACGAAATAAAAGGAATGAACGAAAAGATGGATACAAATACAAATGAAATGAAAAACGAAATGAAAGGCATGAACGAAAAGATGGATGCGAATGCACAAAAGATGGATACAAATACAAATGAAATGAAAAACGAAATGAAAGGAATGAACAAGCAAATGAAGGAAGAAACGAAAAAGCTGCGGGATGAGACGCAGAACATGGGCCGAAGCCTGCAGGCGGGCATGAAGGCCGTTAGCAGGGAGCTTAAAATGGCGACTCCACGTGTGGGAGCGAACGAGCTGGGAGGGGGTGCAACGGCTGTCGGGCCCGCGGTGGAGGCGGGTGAAAAAATAATTCGGGGGACATGTTGGGCGAGGGTCGCGGCGATGACCGAGGGGGAAAAATTAAATGGGGAGACCAAAACGTGTGAGACGAGACACGAGGTGACGACAAAGGAAATAAAAAGTGGAGACAAGGGAGGTAAAGGGTGAAGAGGTGACTGAGTTGGCAGAGACACGGGAGACGGGAACGATAGAGGGAAGACTACACGATGAAGACGGGGTAAGTGACGCACACACACACACACGGAGGTAGTGGAGGATAATGGGGGTGAGCTCGCGGAGCGTGTAGGGACCCGGTGCGAGCAGCGGGATAGCCTCCTCCAGGAACGAGGGGAGGGAGTATGCCCCCTTGAGGCGAGTCACGACCAGGTGGGTTCGGTCGTGCTTTGTGAGGTTGAGGGGACGAGTGCTGCGGATGGGTGCACGGAGAGCTTGGGGGGTATAGAGGCCCCGGAGACCCTTGTGGGGACACGAATCCCCAGTGTGGTTGTCCCGGTGTGTATGGTGCAAGGTGTGAGTAAGACTCCGTGTGTGGACGAGACCCCAGGTGTGAGTGCGTCCCCATGTGTGGAAGCGACCCCGTGTGTGAGTGGTGTGGTGGCGATGGTGCCGGAGTGCGTGCTTCCCAGCACGCCGTGTGTGGATGAGGCACCGTGTGTGGAAGAGGCCGTGTGTGTGGATGAAACGGCCAGTGTGGATGAGGCACCGCGGTTGAGTGCCCCCGCGTGTGTGAGTGAGGCACGGTGTGTGGATGAGGAACCGCGGGTGAGTTCCCCCGCGTGTGTGAGTGGTGTGGTTTGTGTGAGGGAAATGGCACGAGTGAGTGGAAGGCCGCGAGTGAATGGAGCACCACGTGTGAGTGGTATGGTTTATGCAAGGGAGACCGTGTGTGTGAGAGAGCGGTATGTGAGGGAGATGTCGGTTGGCATGCGGGAGCACGCAGCCGCGTCTCCCGGTGTGAATGTAATGGAATGGAGTGTGAGCGTCGTAACACGCGGGAGTGCGTGTGTGGAATGGCGACGACAGCGACGTGAGAGGAAAGAAAGCCGAGTAGCGGCTGTAGTTGTTTTGGGGACCGTGCCGGGTTCACCCAGCAGTGAGCACGAGGTCCGTGCTGTGCAACGCACGAGGCCGCCACGTGCTCGCTTGCGAGAGTGAAGCCCCGGTCCGGAAACGCCAGCGGTGGATTTGCCGATCCCGCGGACGGACAAAGCTTAGGCAGGTAAACGGATTTGGACCGGACGGGTTCTCCACGCGATCGTGTGTGTTAAGCTCCAACGGGCAGAGCACATGTGTTCGCTTGGGGAACCCCTCGAGACGTGGGGCTTGTGTTTTTTTTTTATGCGCACGGTGACGTCATGGCTGCACGTGGGGTTGGAATCCGGCAGGAGGGGTATCCCTGCCGGATGGTACCGTCCAAGGAGGGACGAGGAACACGTGCAGCTGCATGACGTCACGGTCAGGTGCAAAGTGCGCGAGCTGTGAGTTGCCGCGCTGGTGCTGCGCATGTAAAGAAAAAAAAAAAAAGCAAGCCTCACTTTCGGGTGCACAGGATTCCTGGGCAAGGGGTGGAAGACCCCCTTGGCCTGGGCACAGGATGGAAACTAGTTAGGGGGAAGGGTTAGCTTAGTTAGACCGACTTCATGGGGCAGGGGTAAGTCCTCATGGAGTCCGTGGAATGGATTAGGTAGAGGGATTGTAGCGAGATTTAGGTTGGGAAATAAAATGATTTTTTGAGTTAGAAGACAGTGACTGACAGTGAATGTGTAGCGGGGACGTAGCTGAGCTACGTAGTGTTAAAAGGAACGTGCTTTAGTGTAAGGGACGACGTGGGAGCACGAGTTAGTTAGGGGATGTAGTTAGAAGGATGGCAGAGTTCAGCGGTGAGTGTGTTGAAGAGTTGGTGAGTTGTGAGGTGAGTACTTGTTGAGTGAGTGAGGCCAGCGGGTCTATGTGAGTGGAGCGAATGGGGAATGCATGGTGCGATGAGTGATTGGGGGGAGGAGTGACTCCCGCCCAAGGGACCCCGGGGTCAGTGTAGAGTGAGTTAGAGGGTTAGTTAAATTGAAAAATGGAAGTCGTTTTGTTGTTGGTGGGGAAGTAGGCTCGAAACCCGTTTGGAGGGGTGCAGGAGCCCTGTTGACAGGCTGGGAGCGTGGCTGCGAAAAGTGAGTATCGCTGAGTGGGTACCCCGGGCACCAGGCTAGTCGGCCGTGGTAGGCCAAGGGCCCATGGGGGGCCGGGATAGCGTAGTGGGCACGGGTGCGCCTGCTTGGTGCGGGTGCCCGGGGCGCCATTAGTCGCGTGGGCAGTGTTGTGGGCACGGGTGACCCTCGGAAAGGGGCCTGGGAAGCCAGCCTGCCACGTGTGCGTTTCAGGGGAGGTGCCATGGGGGGCACTCCCCGGTGTTGGGGAGCTGGTAGGCTCGGAGGCAGTGTAGTGCCCGGGGGTGCCATAGCGGGAGAATCGGCAGAGGGTCGTGCCTGCCAAAGGGAGCCACGTGTCCCAGCCATGAGACCGTGTGAGGGCACGGAGAGAAAATTGGGGGGCAAGGCCCGAAATTGTGAGGACACCAACACAGGCGACGGGAATCTGGGTTGTTAGAACCAATAGTTTAAGCGAGAGGCGCTTGTTGAAAGCCCCGGGGTAGTTTAACAGTTAAATGGTTAGGGTAGATAGGAAGTGTACCCCTCCGCACCATCCATCCCCTCGCTCTCGTTGTGGGCCGCTGGACCCACTTCGTGTTATAGATCGCCGAACTCTGGGGAGGCCATTCTGAGGCTTCGTTGGGCCTCGACACAGGACGTTAGCTCTCCCTTATTCCCCTCCGGGAAGGGAACGTAGGGGTTGGGAGTAGGCTAGGTGACAGGATAGGTTAGCCGAACAAGGACGATAAAGGGGGTTAGGGGACGATTTATAGTGGGGAAGTAAACATAAAAACAACAAAAAAATAAGTTGGGGCTAAATTGGGGTTTGACAAATTAAGGGAGTGGGTATGTACAGTGACAGGCAAAGGCGATAGGTTTGGAGGGAGACAGGTAGGTTGGTCCGAGCCCGCCTTCCAAGTGGCCAGCACCACCGCACTCCCTCCACCAACCTCCACGGAATGGCAAAGGCTGGCCAACTTCATCGGCAGCTGTTGTTTTGCTGCGAGGCCTGTGCCGGCTGGATCGTCTGCAGCTGCTGTGCTGCAAGGCCTGTGCCGGCCCACTTCATCTGCCGGCTGGCTGTTTTTCTTCAAGGCCTGTGCCGGCCAGTTCATCTGCCGGCTGTGTTTGCCTGCAGCGGCCTTATTCTGCGGGCTGTGTTTGCCTGCTGCCTTTGCCATGCCATGCCCACTGCCCCTGTTCACCAGCCCCCGTTCAATTTTTGCTTTGCCCCCCCTGTTCATTTCCATGTGCGCCAGGATCCGCAAAGCAACAGTTTGCAAGCTGCAAGAACTGCCCTGTTGGCAGCTACAACACGGGCCTGCAGTGGCGGCCCGTGCACCGTGTTTGCGTCCAACCATTCATCCATACATTCGTTGTGTTCATTGCGTCTGCCACTTGAGCTGGCATGGAGACTACGTTTGTGCAGCCCATGCACCGTTGTGGTTCACTGCGTTCGGTTCAAAAAGGAAGGCCTTGGACTGCGTGTGAGCAGCCGGCCACGTTCCCTGTCACCTGCATTGTTTGAGTCAGAGACTGCATGCGGGCAGCCTGGCTCCCTGCTAACTGCTTTCTTTTTGCAGAGTTCATTGATCCTGGGCCATGGTTTAGTGTAAAATTTGTAAGTTAAGGTTAAGATGTACTGTAAATATGAGTGCGCCCCCGGCATGTCTGTCCTCGCGCCGGCAATTTTATTTAAGTCGTCCGTGTGAGTGAGTTTGTTTAGGTAGTTACTCAGCCCTCAGGTTATTTATTTTGGGGACACGAATACCATGAATGTCGCACTCAGGGATCCGTAGGTAAAATGTACGAGGGGAAAACTACACATGATGGCACACGAAAATTTGACGACTCGGGACGAGTCTGTAAAAAGGGGAGGGGGTAGTGTTGTGGTTGACGAAATTCACAAACCACCATTCAGGTCCCTTAGGTGAGATATCTCTGTAAGTATATGTGTAGTTAGGCCCAAACCCGTTGTTTAGAGGGAATAAATGTCATTTATGCGGGCTGCGACTCTTCAGGATAGCCGTTTTTCTTTTACTATCTTTATTTTGGACCAGCCGCCATTACTGCCACCACCAACCACGTCTCAACAGCCATCACACAACAACCACCAACCACAACGCCGCTTCACAACAACCACCAACCACAACGCCGCTTCACAACCACCAACCACAACTCCGCTTCGCAACAACAACCACCAACCACAACGCCGCTTCACAACAACAACCACCAACCACAACGCCGCTTCACAACAACAACCACCAACCACAACGCCGCTTCACAACAACAGCCACGACCTTTACCGTCACAACTCGCCACCATCGCATCCACACCATCTCGCGCCACTCGTGGGCACCGATACTGGACTCGTGCAGGGCGCGCACCGAGCAGCGTATTCAAAAACATCACGGACTTTCCGCAGAAAACGGATCAAAAACGACTCACGCCCACTTTTGTTCCGTCCAATCGGAGAGCGTGGGCGATTTGGCCCCGCCTCCAGGGCGTTGGAGTGAGGACGCTATATGCAAATTCATGGATCAAAAAGCATTCACGCCCACTTTTCCTCGGTCCAATGGGGAGCCAGTTAGAGAGGTGAAGGGTCGGAGGCAGAGGGTCAAAGGTGAAAGAGCGAAGCCACGGGGCTTATATAAACGGCTGCGTTCGTCAGTAAAGGAGTTGTGCGGAGTTCAAGAGAGTCGTCGGTGGAGCTGGAAAGAAGGGGAGAAGTCAAGAGTGAAGAGTTGGGACGAGCCAAGAGAGGAGACGGAGAGGGCGAGTAGACGGAGCTGTGGAGAGGTGGCGGCGGCGAAGGCGGACGAGGGGGTGCTTGCGTCGGTGCCGGGAGCTGCAGAGGGAGAGGCCAGCAACGCGACCGCGGTCGAGGAGGAGACGCTCGCCGCGGGACCCGAGACAGGGTGATATCCTCCTTCCCCCGAGCATCAGCAACCCCCTCCTGTTTCCCCCCGCGCTGAGATAGTGCGACAAAGGGGGCCCCTTTCCCACCCCCTCCCAGACACTGTCCGCGAGGCCCGCGGAGTTGAGGCGCCACCGCCGCTCCGCGTCTCATCATCAGACGGGTAGGCCCGACACGGTCTCGGCCCCAGGCCCGCCTACCCCCCTCATCCTGGAGGGTGGTTCTCTTTTCTTTTGCTTTGGGAATATGTGTTGTCGGCGCCGTCTGTGAAGTAAAATTGTATAAGTGTTGCCGTGTGCCCGGTAGTCGGTTAGATCTGCATTGTTGCATTTGCTTTTTGTGTAATATTGTGTTTCTTCTTCTATTACATTTGCTTTTGGTGTAATTGTATATGTGTGCTTTCCGTTCATCGCGAAATAAATGTGCTTCATGTTGAACTGTTTTCCCGCTTCGCTTCGTCTTTTCTTTCATTGAATCTCCATCTTGCTTCACGTAAAGGGTTGGTCGTGGGCTAAAACGCCCGATAATTAATCGAACCGTCGAGGCCGACGAATAACACCGCTCGGTTATCCCGATAGTACGGAACGGGTCGCTTAAAGTGGCCCGTGTCCGAAGTCGACCTGCGGCGAGGTGCGATCGCCCGGTCTACCCTCCGTGTGGGTACTTAAGTAGGTCGAATTTGGCGAGCAACCCTATCCCACGCGGGGGCCGATTGGCACGATCGTGGTGAGACCGAAAGGTCCACCCGTGACTAGTTCCCGGAGTTAGTCCGAGAGGGTCACGACTGGATTGTCCGTCCGGTGGGCGACGTGCCGCGATTCGAGTTACGTGGCCGTTCGCACGCCGGTGGGCGCGAATCCGCAACAATATATACATATATATATATATATATATATATATATATATATATATATATATATATATATATATATACATATATACATATATACATATATACATATATATACATATATATATATATATATATATACACATATATATATACACATATATATATATATATATATATATATATATATATATATATACACATATACATATATAAGTAGGGTAAGAATACTGATTCTGGCTCACTTTTCCCCATGTAAATGAATGGGGGATTTTCAGCGATTCATATTTTTTTTCCCTAAAAATAAATCCCCTTTTTATCCCAAGGTATATTTATTTGTCTCCCCTTTTAACTTGGAGGTTGAACCTCATTGAATTGAACACCTGAGGGTTGAACAGCTCACTCATTGAACCTATAAAGATTTGTTCATTCTCAAATTCCTTCAATAGTTTAATTTTCTTTGCACAATAATCCCCATCTAAAATATTGACAAACAAAACATTTGAATCTTTATATTTTTTAAGATACCCCATTTGTGCCATTACGAAATGATAAACTTCTCTTAATGCTCTTGTTTGACCACCTCCTGAGCCACAGGTTATTTTTTGTTAAGCCCCGCCCACTTTTCTTTAAGCCCCGCCCACTTTTGTTAAGCCCCGCCCACTTTCCACAAGGTATTCAATAAGCCCCGCCCACTTTTCTTTAAACCCCGCCCACTTTTGCTAAGCTCCGCCCACTTTTCATGAGGTATTTTTTCTAAGCCACGCCCACTTTTCCTAAGCCCTGCCCACTTTTGCTAAGCTCCGCCCACTTTTCATGAGGTATTTTTTCTAAGCCACGCCCACTTTTCCTAAGCCCCGCCCACTTTTGCTAAGCTCCGCCCACTTTTCATAAGGTATTTTTTCTAAGCCACGCCCACTTTTCCTAAGCTCCGCCTACTTTTGCTAAGCCCCGCCCACTCTTACATCATTTCCAGTTCATCTCTGACTCACAAAGAAATCACTAGAAAATTACAGGATGTTATGGTTTTGAAAAATTTCCCAATGAAGGCTTGCCTAGGCTTGCCCAGGGAATTTCCAAAGGAAACCACACCCACCAGTCTTTCTCTATAAAAGCTTCAAACCCAGGCTCCATTTTAAACATTTGTTTTTGCTGGCAATGGTGTTCTGTGTGCTTGTCTCGAACTGTCTGTCTTCTATGGAACTAAACCTTCAAGTTGATGAACTGGATTCAAACCTCTTATCTATTGAGGTAAGATTTTTTATTTTCCTATTTTCAAACTTTGATTGAAGCATACTCATTTAATAATTAAATAACTTAATTAATACATTATTATTTTCTCTCACAGGAAATTGTGTCTGAAATACGAAATGAAAATACTGCTTTTGCTACAACTTGGGGGAAATTGTTGGCTTGGTTGAAGACCTTGAGTGGGATGACTTTGGTGTTCCTTGGAACTCTCTGTCTTCTATGGAACTAAACCTTCAAGTTGATGAACTGGATTCAAACCTCTTATCTATTGAGGTAAGATTTTTTATTTTCCTATTTTCAAACTTTGATTGAAGCATACTCATTTAATAATTAAATAACTTAATTAATACATTATTATTTTCTCTCACAGGAAATTGTGTCTGAAATACGAAATGAAAATACTGCTTTTGCTACAACTTGGGGCGAAATTGTTGGCTTGGTTGAAGACCTTATGAGCGACCAAGACCCACAGAACGAGTTCGTCCTTGATGACCCAACCAAAGAGTTATACCTTGGAGACCAGCAAAATCCTGAAAAAGAGTTTTACAGCAATAGTACTCATTGTGAGTTATCAAGACAATACCCACTGAACAAGTTATACCTTGATGAGCCAGAATACAAGTTTTACCTTGGAGACTCACAAATTTTGAAAAAATCAAGAAATGAGTTCTGCCTTGATGGTTTAAATAACTACCTTGGAGACTCAGGAAAAGGGTTCTGCCAAGATGGTTCTAAATATGGGGCCTACCTTGGAGACTCACAAATTTTGAAAAAATCAGTAAATGAGTTCTGCCTTGATGGTTTAAATAACTACCTTGGAGACTCAGGAAAAGGGTTCTGCCAAGATGGTTCTAAATATGGGGCCTACCTTGGAGACTCACAAATTTTGAAAAAATTAGTAAATGAGTTCTGCCTTGATGGTTTAAATAACTACCTTGGAGACTCAGGAAAAGGGTTCTGCCAAGATGGTTCTAAATATGGGGTCTACCTTGGAGACTCACAAATTTTGAAAAATCAGTAAATGAGTTCTGCCTTGATGGTTTAAATAACTACCTTGGAGACTCAGGAAAAGGGTTCTGCCAAGATGGTTCTAAATATGGGTCCTACCTTGGAGACTCACAAATTTTGAAAAAATCAGTAAATGAGTTATCCTTAAGAGACTTTGTAAGTTGGTTTTACTTTGAATACTTGAAATGTGGGTTCTGGATTGATAACTCACAATGTGATACATATCTTGGAAACTCAACGGGAATGTGGTTATACCTTGAAGACTTGGAAAGTTGGGTTTATGTTGGACACTTGAAACTTTTTTGGGGGCTTTTATTTATTTATTTATTTATTTATTATTATTATTATTTTATTTATTTATATTTTGGAGACTTTTGGAGTTGCTATCACTCTTTGGGATCTAAACCTATCGATGTAGTTCTTTGTCGGATGGTGCTTGATGGGAGCAAGATCAAGAAAGTTCTGGGAAGAAAGTGGAGGCTTACTCCCCCTTTCTACGTCATCAAACCTGAAAGCCTTAAAAGACAGAATTGGAAGAAGAAAAAAAAAACGTAAAAATATATATATATATATAGGTGGAAATCTCATTTTGAAAAAGACATTGTGTTGGGCGAGGATTGAGTTGGGGTTGAGATTTTGAATGTGAGGGTTGGGGTTGAGATTTTGAATGTGAGGGTTGGGACACACACACACATACACATCAACAAACAAAAGTTAAGCCTTGACTATTCAGTTGAGGATTCTGTGTTTGGGGTTCACAGATCTAAGAACGTCCCCCTTGACACACATTATATACTGTTATACACCTCGGACTTAGCCCTCGAGTGTCCACAACGGTGTATAGTAGGAGGGAGTGAAGCGCCAACCTATTGCTCCCATTACACACACACACACACACAAACAAAAGTTAAACCTTGACTATTCAGTTGAGGATTCTGTGTTTGGGGTTCACAGATCTAAGAACGTCCCCCTTGACACACATTATATACTGTTATACACCTCGGACTTGGCCCTCGAGTGTCCACAACGGTGTATAGTAGGAGGGAGTGAAGCGCCAACCTATTGCTCCCATTACACACACACATACACATCAACAAACAAAAGTTAAGCCTTGACTATTCAGTTGAGGATTCTGTGTTTGGGGTTCACAGATCTAAGAACGTCCCCCTTGACACACATTATATACTGTTATACACCTCGGACTTAGCCCTCGAGTGTCCACAACGGTGTATAGTAGGAGGGAGTGAAGCGCCAACCTATTGCTCCCATTACACACACACACACACACAAACAAAAGTTAAACCTTGACTATTCAGTTGAGGATTCTGTGTTTGAGGTTCACAGATCTAAGAACGTCCCCCTTGACACACATTATATACTGTAATACACCTCGGACTTGTCCCTCTAGTGTCCACAAAGGTGTATTATCTGCTTAGTTTTGTCTTTTGTAATTCCTGTGAATAAAATGAACCTAAAATCTCTTCCCCTTCCAAATCATATATTTTATAAGTCCAAGGAACTGTATCTATTACATCAACAATTTTAAAAAGTTCTTTCGTCCATCGTTCAGTAAAACCCTTTTCAAAATGAGATTTCCACCTATATATTCTTACGATATCACCAACTTTGAACTTAGGTTTTCTGACATTAATCTCTTTTTCATATTTTAATTTTGTAAATGTTTCTGATGGCTTCATATTCGTTGACGTGTGAATCGTGTCATTATACTTATCCACAATATCCTGAATAAAAGATGACCATTGTTGTGAACCGAGTTGTGTGAATTTTTTATATAGTCTCTCTTTTAAGGTACGATTAAAACGTTCAACAACAACTGCCTTCCCTTCATTAAAGGTACTGTATAATGTAATACTGTTATTTTTTAGAAAATTCATAAATGTCTTGTTATAAAACTCTCTACCCTCATCAGTCCACAATTTCTTAGGTTTTCTCTTACTTTTATTAAATATCTGTTGAAAAGCTAACATAAGAGTATTACCTGTTTTGTTTTTTAAAGGGACAACCCACGCATATCTACTCCTCAAATCAATAACGGTTAAAGCATACTTGTACCCCTTATCATTATTGAGTTCAATCAAATCAGCAGACCAGATATAATCAACTTCCTTGGAATAAACTTTCCTTCTCTGAAACTTTGTGAATATTGGTTTATGTAATTCATCAGCTAATTGCTCTTCAGTCTTAATGGCATCATTAGAGCCTATAAGTTTTTTGAATTTCCAAGTCCAAGTTTCAATTTAGCACTAATCATCTTCTTCACGATGAACCTATCAACTTTTTCTCTCAAGGTTGGATTTTGTATCAGAGACAAATTATACAACATTTCTCTATCGGCTTCATGCTTTTCTTCCAACGTTGTGGTATTCCCATAATCAATATCGTGTCTCATGCACACTTCATCAACTCTATTGATTGGTTTACTCCAGGATTTAGGATTGTCTGCCTCATCTAATCTTTTATCCAAGTTTGTGCCTGGACCACAGAAAGAATAACCTGGAAGATGTAATTCCCCTGGTATTCCAGTAGTTGTAAATTTACTTCCTGATAAAAACTTTTGTATATCTCCTCCGAGTTTGTGTTTAGAGATAAATTGATTTTTTTTTGAACCACACACCGAACATATACCTTTTTGTATAACCCTGTTATTTTTACTTTTAATATATGAAATATTTTTAGTATTAGTTTTCTTTTTACATTTGAGACAATAACTCATTTATTTATGAGAAAAATTCCTGCAGAGTGCAAAAACCTTTTTAGTTTCCAACATGCACATTTGAATCTTAATTTTTAAAACATAAAGAATCCTTAGAAATGTCTTCACTCTCTCCTCCATTTATTTAAGAAAAAACTTGAATTAAAATCCATATCTTGTCGATGCTAATAGTCTTGTCGAAAGTATTGCAAATAGACTTGTCAATTCTTTGTTTTCCTCCTCGGTGGGTTGAGTTATTTTCTGTAATACCTCTATTCTTTTTTGAATCTCACTGGTTTCCATATTTTGATATTTATTCATTCTCTCTCTTTCCTCCTTCTCTCTCTTCTCCTTTTCCTCCTTCTCTCTCTTCTCTCTATTCTCTCTTTCCTCCTTCTCTCTCTTCTCCTTTTCCTCCTTCTCTTTCTTCTCCCTCTCTCTCTTCTCTCTTTCCTCCCTCTCTCTATTCTCTCTTTCCTCCTTCTCTCTCTCCTCCTTCTACTATTAGTCCTCTTGCCACTCTTCTTCAACTCCTTCCTCATACCTTACTATACATGAAACGTTTACACCCCATAGAATATTATACATATATTCATCAGGATTTCTTGTTATTCCTGTATACAAAATAATTTTTGTTACAACAGGAAACCAATAAAATTTCTTTTGAATTTCTAAAAGAGCCTTACCTTTTCTTAACCTTATAATTTTTTCATTATTTAACATTCTAATTAAATCTAAAGTTGTCGGTTTATCAACATCAGCATAATGCCAATCTTTTATTGAAAATACCTCATTCTTATGTTGTAGAACATATTTATTAAAATACCGAATACCCTTTTCTTGAAGGTATGCTTGAACACAGAAATGATAATTTTCTTGAAGCCTTCTTGCTGTCATTTATGTATTAGAAATATATGTTAGAATAATATTATGGCACGAAACACCTCCCCATCTTCCCATAGTTAAATCATTTTGTATTTCCTTACTTATTATATATAATCCTGTTTTTTCTGTTTTCATGAGATAAACAAGGGCAAAACCATTATTATATTTACCCTTATTAAATTCTTTTATTTGTTGTTTACTAATCGTGGCTCCACAAAACTCATTCTCGATACCAAGTGGATAATATTCTTCCTTACGAGACTGATTTAATTGTTCCAGGTCTTCGAGGTTAATTTTAAATGACCAATTATACCCTAAATCATTCATATCATACCCCCATTGTTCTATTCTCATACAAACGATACGCCCTTCTTTATAAAAATTTATTTTAATTCGAACTGTGAATTCTGTATGACCTGGAGATAATATCAACACTTCTGTATCTTTAGAATACACAGCCGTTTTATTTAAGTATATATATTGTGATAAATCGCTTAATCTCACCAAGTCATAAGCGTCAGTCGGGCTTGGATAATTTTTTAATTTATAAGCATTTTTCATGTTAATATTTTTGTTTATATTATATTTATGTCGTTCAGCCTGTGCCTTTGTGTAATAATTTGATAAATCAATTTCCAGTTCTTGAGATACACCAAAGATAGAACCATCTTTACCAACATAAGTCATTTATATTAGATTAAAAATAATATCATAAAATTTTTTATTTTTGTTGAGTTGAAATAACACATATAGACATAATTGACCACAACACTTGGAATTTAATTCTTGGACTTGAAATGTTTGATAAACACCATTCTGTAAGAATTTTATGACTTCAACAGGTGGTGGAAGACCAAAACTATCAAAATAATATTTGTCTTGACTATTAAAAATACAAACCCAATGAGAACCGTTCCCATCATTATCTTCTAAGTTCATAATAATATTCTTTGTATGTTTCGACACATTTGTTAATTCATCTCTCATACAAATAACCACATTATGAATTTTTAATTTCTTACAATATTTGGCAAGTTGTAAATTTGATGTTGTATTCTTTCCAAATTCTTTCAACCACTCATCAATGCTCATTTATTTATTAGAAAGATATAATCCATAACCTCTTTTCGTTAATTTTACACCTGCTTGTGCTATAGAAGAAAGCATATCTCCAACTAACAATCTCGCTTTATCAGGCAGACCTTCAAGTTTTTCAGCAAAATCTACAATTACACCACTTCCACTAATTTGTTTCTCCAACTCTTTGTTATGTCTTTCCAATTCTTTTTGAGCCTGGAGTTGAGCCTTCCTTTCGTTGGCAGTTTTGACCGCTGTTGAAATACCACCCGTCAATGCTCCAACCGCACTTAAACCAGCAAATAAAGGAATTAGAAATGGGAGAAATCCTCCACTCGTCTCTCTTATTGAATATTTTTTCAACATTGGTTTTGTCATTTTAATTTTAAGTGAGCCAGTGTCATTCAAGATTTTAACCTGTTCTCTTGTGAGCAAAACATCAATTCTTACTGCTCCTTTTCTCTGAATTGTATTAACGTTAATCGTACAAGGCTTTTGATTTTGAACACAAGATGATAGTTTATGAAGATTGATTTGATTAACATATACCCCAGTTGGTACTTTGCCACTCATTTATTTAACAAAAAATTATGTGAGACTAATCATCACACCATTATCTGTATTAATCTGCAATTCTGTTTCTTCCAAAAGCAAACAATATGTATCAACTTCTTCACTCTCTCCTCTTTCAATGTATAGGGAAGTATCCACTCGATTAGACTTTATAGTTTCTTTTTGAGCGCTCAGGTCAAACGTATAGATTGTATACAAACTTTTAAATGCTGTCATATCCAAAATAGGTTCTTTATTTCCATTACTTTCACACACCTTTTGGTAAGACTTGTATGCTTCAGCAAAATCATTTTTTTCCCAATTAATTTCCAATCTATCTCGTGGATAAAATGTTCCATCTAGAGAAACGCGAAGTTGTTTCACCTTAGCATTATCACTCAATGCATTATTCTTATCAGTCGCAGTATCACCATCTGGCTTTTTAAAAATCATCCACAGATATCGTGGCTTTCCTTCCAGAACACCCAAATTCCACGTGTAAGTAGTTTGATTGAGTTTAACGTGTTGACATCTTCTTTTGAGGTATGATACACTGAGTGGTTTTTTTGAGTTAAGTCTTCGATTCAACATCTCTTCTGTTTTAAGATTAGGAGTATATTCACTGATATACCAACTCATCTCCTCAATTACAAATTTATTCTGATCACCAAAAGCATTACCAACACCAAAAAGCAATCTATTTTCATTATCATTCCTTTGTAGTTGAAATCTAATTTTAAGACCATACAGAACTTTATCATAATCACAAAATCCAAATATACCTTCAGGAGGAACTGCCACAGTAAAACTATTTTCTGCTTTTGTATCATCATTATACATTCCTTTCCTTTGAATATATCCAGGGTCTGTGTTTGTTCCCGTTGACATATCAGGAATAAAACCTTCGACAGACCCCTTTCCCATTCTATCACTGAATGTATAGAGTGTAAATTTCATCATTTCAGATACAGCAGAGACATAATCAACCGCTTCAACTTCTTGTGTTCCAATATACAATCGCACACTTTTTTTTTTTTTTTTTTTTTTTTTTTTTTTTTTTTTTTTTTTGTATACCTTGGTCGAGGCTCGTATGAGAGCTAACACACAACTCACAGCAAGGAGGCATGAGACAAGAGGGGCGGGAGTGGAAGGGACAAAACAGTGGGGAACAGACACATTAGGTGAACTGTGGAAGGGAGTGGGATGGGGATGGGACGGGGAACATGGCGAGGGGAAGATGGACATTAAAGGGACTTTCAGGAAGGAAAGCAGGAGAATTGAAGGAAGTGGGCTTGGGTGGATTATCGGGGGTAGAAAAGATCGAGGATTTGGATGGGGGAAGATAAGAGGTGGTGGTGAACAGCTGTTTTGAAAGCCTGAAGGGAAGAATGGGAAAGAATAGAGTGAGGAAGTTTATTCCAAAGGCGGGAAAAAAAGAGGAATGAAAGAGTGAAGATGAGCAGTGATTCGTGATTTTGGTAGTTTTACCAGAAGGGGGTTGTTGGCGGACCTTGAGCGCCCTGTGGAAATGTGGTTGGGACAAATCGCAGAGAGAGCAGGGGGGGCAAAGCTGGAGAGGAGTCGGTAGAAGACAGAAAGACCACCGACCAACCTGCGGTGATTGAGTGAGAGGCCCAAAGACTCAGCTTCATTGCGGGAGATGCCGATGATCTTAAAAGCCCTGGTTTCGACAGCGTGAAGTCGAGAAAGGTGGGAGGCAGGAGCACCAGCCCAGAGGGGAGAGCAGTACTCCATCAGGCTACGGACAAAAGCTTTGTAAGTGGTCAGGAGCTCAAGAGGGCCGAGGAAGGACTTTGCACGACGGAGGATTCCCAGTCGGCGACTGGCTTTTGAGGCAAGGTTGGAAATGTGACTTTCCCAGGAAAGGTCATGGCAGATAGTGAGACCCAGAAGCTTGAAAGAAAAGACTTCTTCCAGAGGATTGTTGAGAAAGTGGATGGGGGGGTTTTGTAAACGGTCCTTTCGAAGAGACATAGTGAGAGTGTGAGATTTGTCTGGATTGAAAGACATGTTCCACGTGTTGGACCAGTTTGTGATTTTATCCAGATCTGCAGTGAGCGAAGAAGCTGCTGCTTGCCGGTCTGAGGGATGACAGATGGTACGGCAGAGGGTTGAGTCATCGGCAAAGAGAAATAGAGGATTTTCCAGAGAGTCCGAGAGATCATTGATGAAAACCAGAAAAAGAACAGGGCCCAGAACGCTACCTTGAGGAACTCCAGCCTGCACAGGAAGAGGGGATGAAAGAACTCCATTTAGGGCCACACGTTGACTGCGACAGGAGAGGAAGTCTGCGAGCCATGAGTGGAGATGGCCTTGAATACCATGGGCAGAGAGTTTGGTGAGTAGGGCAGGGTGCCAGACTGTGTCAAAAGCACGTGATATGTCCAGGGATACGGCTCGGATTTCCTGTCTGGCATTGAGGACCTCCATCCATTGATGGGAGAGCAGTAGCAGCATATCTAGGGTAGAGTGACCTGGTCTGAAACCAAATTGATGATTGGAAATCAAGCCATTTGGAGAAGAGGAAGGATTTCATGTCTGAAGCGATGATGGATTCCATAACCTTGCTGATGATTGGGAGAAGGCTGATTGGTCTATAGTTACAGGGATCTGTTTTTGCACCTTTTTTATGCAGGGCAGTGATGTTAGCAGATTTCCAAGCAGATGGCAGATGACCTTGGGAAAATGAGAGGGTGAATAGAACAGAGAGAGGGTGAGCAAGAGCAGAAGAGCAGGCTTTGAGGACACGTGGGCTGATGCCGTCTGGACCGGTTGCAGAATCTGACTCGAGGTTTGAAAGCAAGCTCTCCACCTTGTCAGGAGAAAAGGACACAGAGTCCAGGGACAGTTGGGTGCGACTGGGTAAAGTGGGTAGAGATAGTGATGGGTTTGGGACACAAGATTTAGCTGCAAACACCGAGTTTAGACATTCAGCTTTATCACGTGTGGAATCAGCAGTGCGGCCATTTGAGGTAAGGGAGGGGATGGAGGGGGAACATACACCAGAAACAGATTTGATTAAACGCCACCAGGATTTTGAGGAGGAGGAGAGAGGTTTGAGAGTTCAGACTTGAGATGAGAAAGATGTTGTTTTCTGGCTCTCCTGAGGGTAGCTACACACTTGTTCCGAGCTTTGTGGAAAGAACTGAGATTGCTCTCAGTTGGGTTTGCTTTCCATGAGGCAAAGGCAAGTTGTTTCAGGACAACTGCCTCGCCACAAGCTTCAGTAAACCAAGGGCGGGAGGAAGGGTAAGACAACTGAACACGAGAGGGGATAAATCTGTGCATGAGGGAGAGCAAGTTTCTTTGAAAGAATTCCCAGGATGAGTTGATGTTTGAGAAAGTAGTGATAGGAGACCAGTCTGTAAGTTTGATGGCTGCTCGGAGACCCTGCCAGTCGGCTTGAGTGAAATGCCAGACTCGACGGCGGTGAGGTGGTTCTCTGATAACAGCCAGAGAGATGTCCACTTTAATAAGGACGTGGTCAGAAGAACCAATTGGAGCGAAGGAAGAGCAGCAGATATTGTCAGGGAAATTTGTCAAAATCAGATCCAGAAGAGATGGAGTACCATTGGTTGAGATCCGGGTCGGGAAGTTGACCGATTGAGTCAGTCCCAATGAGTCACAGAAAGCTTTGCTGATGTCCCATGGCAGGTGAGAGAGGTACCCACACCTAGCCAACTGGCGTGATGACAATTGAAGTCGCCACATAAGAGGAAGAGAGAGTTTGGATGAGAAGATAGAAGAAGGTCCATGTTTTCGGAGAGTGAGGTGTAGATGGAGTCATCACAGTTCGGTGGACGGTACAGTACACATATAAACATGAGGTGGGAGTGGAGGGGAAGCCGAAGCCAGCGGTAGCGGGGGGGGTGTGGGGGAGTGAGAGCAGTGCAGGGAGAGTGAGGAATAGAGTCTTTGATGAAGAGAGCAACACCTCCACCAGGACGAGGCTCAGGTCTGTCATACCGTAAGAGGGAGTAACCAGGGAGAGATACTTGGGAGTCAGACACGTCTTGGGAGAGGAAAGTTTCTGTTAGGCAGATAATGTCTGGTTTGTCAGTGGCAACCTGCATGGAAAGATCTGAAAGGTTTGAGCGAAGGCCCCGGATATTTGAGGTCCACACTTTTAATGAAGAGGTAGGGGAGGAGGCTTTTGGTGCAGGAGGTGGAGGGGGCGGGGGGGGGTCGGACGAGGGACGAGGGGGGGAGGTAAGGAGGGTTGCTGAAGGAGTGTGGGGTATTGCAGAATAGCGAGGGGAGGGGCCGAATGAGGAGGAGAAAAGGCTCTGTGGTGCTGTGAGAGAGGGGGGACAAGAGACAAGGAAGATGGCAGTTGAGGATTTGAGGAGGTGGAGTGAAGAGATGGAGTTGAGAGGGCAGTGGAGGGAGGCAGGTTGGTGGATGAGAGGGGGGGCCACTTAGAGAAGGAAGAGTGAGGGGGATTAAAGGTGGGAGAAAGGTGAGGGGGAATTTTTGAAAGAGGTGAGAGGGAGGCTTGGAGGGAGAAGAGTGGGATGGTTGCTTTGAGAGTGAGAGTGAGGGGTGAGGGGGGTGAGTTGGCACTGAAGTTGGAAAAAAAAGAATGGTTGATGGAAAGCGAGCATCCATGGCAAACTGTGGTTTTTAAAAGTTTTAGGTCAGAGATACGATTTAACACAATTCGTGATGGATGCAATGAAGGCGAATTCAGAGCATGGAGAGAGAAGAAGCGCTGTAATAGTTGGATTTTTTAGGCAAGGAATGAAGGAGAGGTCGAAATGAGAGCAGTCTGTTAAAATAGCAGAAGAGTAGTGCATTGTGAAACAGTAAAGAGTACCACATGTGTGAGAGAGGAAGATGAAGCAATATAAGATCGTTTTTGTTGTTAATATTAATGTATGAGAGAGTTCAACAGATTAGGTCATGGAAGTGTAAAAAAAAAAAAAAAAAAGAAATCGAGGAAGACGAGGAGGAAGTTAAGAGGAAGAAGTAGCAGAATCGGGAGAAGGTTGTTGTTGTTGTTGTTGGGTTTTTTTTTTTTTTTTTTTTTTTTTTTTTTTGAGATAAGAAAGAGATTAGTTGGGAGAATGGGGGATGTTTGGAAAGTGGGGAGGATGAAAATTGAAGGTAATGCGGAGGATAGAAATTGAAGGTAATGGGGAGAAAAAACAAACAAACAAAAAAAAAAACGATCGAACACCAAGTGGAACCGGTAGGCCTCAAGCCTAGGACTAGGCCTCAAACACCAGGTGAGAACGTCGACAATAAATACTCACAAAATAGCACGATTTTTGAAACAAAACCGAACTAGGAACACACATTAACATGTAGGTGAGAAAATTAAACAGTTAAAACGGGACAAATAACAACCGGAACTTAACTTTGAGAATGTCAGCAGGGAGCCCCGAAGGAGACCTCTTGCCGCTCAAAACCGGAACCGGAAGTCGATCAAACACTATCGGAAAGGAACACTATCAAACATTTTCCAGAAGAAATCATTTACAAGTGTAGCGTTTGTGTTATTCCCAGCCTTAGTGAATTTAAATTTACACAACAAGAAACTTTCGGAGAGATTCAAATAGGTTTGTTGATTATTTATTTCAAAACTTTTTGTACCATTTGTATTCCAGTCTGTTCCAGTTATTGCATTTACCTTGAAGTAATCTTCTTTTTTAGTGGAGTTTGAGATAATAATAGTATCATCCAAATCATAGATACTATCAATTGCTTCCATACTTGTATTTATTTAGGAAAAAAGATGTTAAAACTTTTGAAACCCTGATCCAAGTATTTGAATTATTTTCTGTCGTTCTTGGGGGGACAACTGAGTTTTACCTTTCTTAATTTCTTTTATTGCTTGTAATTTATGAGATTCTTTCTGAGCATCTTTTATACTCTTTACAGCACCTGCTACATTTCCCACAGCAGATGCAGTTGAACCAATTAGGTCTTTATGTTTAAGAATAGTTGAACCAATACCCATGAGAGTATCAATTATCCCATCTCCTCTAAATTGATGTCCGACACCCCTTTGTCTCTTAGGTTTATAGTATCCTCTACCAAGATACATACCTTCACCCTTGTAGTACGGGAAAGGAACATCCCATCCCCTGTAATTATTTTATATTTTCCCAACTCGTGCTTCCTCACAATAACCATCGTATTTATTTATTGAAAAACTTCACGTAGGTGAATTCTGATGGATATAACTTCTCCATTAAAAGAAATCACACGATTATCTTGGTCGGTTATCCTAAAATTTACTCTGTGTATGGTTTTTCCTGACACAGGTAGATAAACCAAATTTTTAGGCTCCATATTGAATTTATAACCAATTGGGGTTGAGTATGCGCTGAATGAAAATATTGTATTTGTTTTTAATCCATCATTATAAGCACCATCAATCAAATCACAGTGAATTAACACCGAATTTATTCCTGAGGATATTTGAATGACATTATCACTGTAAAACGTCCCATTAGTTTCAATCTTTTTTGAGGAGAAACCTAATAACTCTCTAAATGAATTATCAATTGTGAAATCAACCTTGTAGTTATTTTTTACTTTAATCGTTGATTTTGAAGTATGTTTTTGAATGTTTATAACAATATTTTTTGGTTCATCACCCTGTTCTTTCATAAGACGAGCAATTTCGGAAGATATTTGAGAAATCTCGTATGCTCAGGTGAGACTGTTATCGTTTTGTATCCACTTCCCGGATTATAACTAAACTTGTCATTTTTCTCGGTTATATTAAATAAGGTATTATAAGTCTCCATGGACAATAAAGATGCCTCATATTCTTTTGTTGTGTCAAGTTGTAGTGGGTATGGGAATGAAGATGTGTGGTCGCTTGTTGTGAAATTAAAACTCAGGATTGTGCTTCTCATCTTATTTAATATGAGATAAAATGTCTTTATATTGAGATTTATTAATTATTTTCATGTTCATCAACTGGTCTAAAATGGCTGATGCTTCATTAAAACAATTGTTATTTCCAGCCTTCTTACTGCCGAACAACAATAACAGTCTATTAACTAATTGCGATGGGTCATTTGGAAGAAAACTAAGACCTGAACCAAGGATACTTAAAGCCTGAATAATGTGTTTCTCCTTCTCATTCTTCCTACTTTTACCAGAAAGAATAACCTTATAATTTAGAGTGTTCAGCAAATCAATATATACTCTATCATCATTATTTTCCATATCCAATGGTTTATCAATATACTTTGATTCATCCCTCACAGTTGAACCTTGTCTTCCATCTTTTGTGAGAAGAAACATTAATCTCGGAGTTAGTTTAACAGGGGGTTGAGCAGAACTTAAGAACCTTAATTCATCATTAAATATCAATACCTTTTCTTGAACAAGATGAAATATTGCTGGTTGTTCTGTTGGAATGAGTCCTGCTTTGGTTTTTGAATCTGCTGAATATTCATTGTTTTGAACAGCATTCACAATATAATCAGGGGGTTGATTAATCTCTTCCAGTTGTTGAAATAAACCATCATGTTCTAATTCTCCAATATGCTCTAATTCTTCCTCCGTCATTTGACTGAAATCTTTTAACATTTGAAGCTTTCTAGGAGTATATTCTACTGTGGGAACTGTGGAAACATCTTTCATTTTTTCTTGGGAAGTTTTTAAAAGTGTTTTAAAAAATTTCTCTTGTTTTTTTTCAAATGCTTCTTCGCCCGTTAGTTTCTGTCTGCGTTTCTTCTTTATGTCTTCCTGTTGTTTTACAACTTTTGAAACCAACTCTTGATGCTCCTTAAATCTTCTTGCTCTTTCTTTTGTATCCATTTATTTATTGTAAAATATCATTTAATGAATTGTAAAGATCAACAGGGAAATTTTCCTTTTCTTCATCATTCAAGTAGATGTGTTCAAATAAATCCTTTTCTTTAAATATTTCATCAAATTCTTTATTAACATTAATGCGAGTTGTAATTTCTTCTTCACTAATCCTTGCATCTCTGCTTTTCATACGTTTGTGTTGAGTTTCTTCATCAACATCAAAACCGAATGATAAAATCTTCACTCCGCTCAGATATTTAATAATTTGTCTCGTTCCTTCTGGATTAGTTTCTAATATCCCAACACCACCAGATTTTAGTTTCTTTAACTCACTCTTACAATGTGAATATTTTGTTGTACCAAGAGAAACCTCCTCAAATATTTGTCCTTCATTCCTCAATCGCATATGTTCCTCCACTGAAATATAGTGATAATCTTCACCTTTTACTTCTCCAGGTCTTATTGCTCTAGTTGTTGTTGATACAATGCGTATCACGGGGTGTTTTTTAAGTAAATTTACAATATTCTCATTTGTACTACACAAGAACCTTGATTTATGAAAGTTTTTTCCAGAAGCAGATTTACCCACAAGATTTATAATAATAGTTGTCATTTATATATGTAATTGTTTATAAAACAAAAAATATATCCCTTAATATCTCATCTTGTTTCACAACAATATATTTATATTTTTCAGTCGTGTGCTTCATATAATCCTCAAATTTCTTTTTACTACATAATGTAGAACAATTATCTCTCCAAAAATTATTGATATCTATTGAATTTAACTTGAATAAAATAAAAGTATTAGCATTGTTTCTGATGGAACGACGAGGAAGTTGAAAGTACGATTGACTAAGATAAATACAATTACAAGAAGAATGTCTCCCTCTTGTGTAGTAGCTGTCCATTACCGTTTGGTTTCTCTCATTAACACAATCATCAAAGATAACGAGGTTCTTTTTTGATTTATCCAAATCTTGGGGAGACGGTATATCATCCGTATTATCACTAAGAATACAAGTTATAAGATTTGATTTCTTTTTACATCTCTGTGTATCACAAAATAGTTGAATTATATCTTCAATGTTATAATCATTTAGGTTTTTTTGACGTTTAAATAAACCTATTATATCTTCTTTATGAAGACCAGCATTAAAACCTTGTGAGAGTAGTTGATACTCTGGTTGAAAACTCGACTTTGTGAAAATTATTAAATTATCATAATCTAAAAAGTTGGGAGTGAGGAGCATTTTTAAAAGTAAGCAGGTTTTTCCACATCCACTTGAACCAACTATGAGACATCTTAATGAATTTGGGAGATTTTTATGGTTGTTAAATTTTATCTTATTTTCCCAAATAGGTAAAAAATCATTCATTTATATATTTGAAAAACAGGTTATTTAATTTATTATTGGCTTTTTTAGAAACTCTATATTTTATCCTAAGTTCAGGTTTAATTTCAAGATAATCCATTATTTTATTTATACAATATCTTGTGTTGATATTTCCCTGAAAATTACATCCATGAATAATATACAACAACAATCCTTTGAACATTTCTCTTATACGTTCAGTTTCTTCCCTTGTAAGGAAAGGTGTGTTATCATCCTCATACTTTACATTCATTTCTCTAATCAATCTTGTAAAGTAATTCATTTTTGGTGTAAATCTAAAAGAATTATTTTCCTTTTTATATTTTTTATTATCATTAATTAGAAGATAATCACAGAATATACATTGTTTATAGGCTTTTGACTCTGTGTTTAATCCCTGTCTTTCACACGCAGGACAATTCTCAAATTTGTCATATGGAGAATCAGGAAAGTCTAGCATATTTATAAAGTAAAACTTTACTTAAACTGAAATTCATCTATACTTTCAGTTGTATATTACCATCGATATCGATATACTTTTTTTCATTATCAGATTCAACGACAACATTTTTTATATTAAAGGTAATTTTAAAATTATCGTTCACTACTATTGAACGAAATGTCATTTCACCTGATATATTAACATCCTTTATTTCATCAAGATTTACATCTTTAGGGTTGTTGAAAAAAATACAAATTTCTCCTTGCATATTACAGATGGTCTTATCTTTTCTTTCTAAAGCTTCATCCATAAGGTTTTTGTTCTTTGATACTTTTTCTTGTTTCATTGCTTTTTCTAGTTTTGAATATATTACTAGAAGGAGAGGAGAAACTTTTGTTAGAGATACTTTAATTGATGTTCTACCAGGTATACTAAAAGCCCTTCCACTGAAGGAAATTGAAGAACTCATATTATTTACCATAATAGTTTTTATCCAATAGTTGTTATATTTATCTTTGTTCAATTTTACATCCTTGACATATTTCTCAGTATCTTTAACAGATGAAGAGATTGATTGAAACTTGTCTTTTGTGTCTTGAAACATTGTATTTATTAAGTGAAAAAGTTGGAGGATAAAATGTTTTTAAGCACAGATTCACCTATAAATTAAACGAAATTTTCATCAAGAAAATTTTAGTTTAAGCAAAGTTTTATTCTATAAATATGGTGAATACAACGTACTGCGATGTTTGTAATCACGAATATAAACATTATAGAAAACACCTCCGAACCAACAAACACACATTTAATCTATTTCATCAAATATCTCCTCTTGAGTTGGAAAGAAAACATTGTGATATCTGTTCAAAGGATGTTTTGAAGAGTAGTTATAATCAACATCTTCAATCACAAAAACACAAGAAAAATGAGTTTAAAGTAAAGGGAGACTATTATATTAAAAACACTGATGAGGCATTTAAAGGGCATATAAAAATAAGGATTTTTCAATTTGGAGAACCCAGTCCATCATCAATAGCTGAATCAATTGAAATAGTGAAACCCGATGTTGAAAAATTTATTAAAAAGACATTAAAAGAAATAAAAACTTTAAAGTTTTATATGGGAGTGAAAATGAATATGAAAAGACAAGATGAAGAACAAACTCCTTATATGAGAACAGATCTTCATTTTATAACATCATTTCAAGATTTTTTGAATAGTGGGGTTTATGAAGAACTATCAAGACAAGAGGAGGATGTTGATAATACAGTGGTAGGAAGTGGATTCAATATTAAAAAAATCATCTTTTAGATATACACATTCTAAAATCAAACCCTCTTAAAGCTTCTTCTTATATTGAATTACCAAAAGAAATAAAACTAAAGAAGGCAGTTGTTAATATTAAGAACAATGATAATAAATGTTTTCTCTGGTCTGTTCTTGCTCACTTACATCCACCAAAATGTAATTCAGAAAGAGTAAAACAATATATGAAATATGAGAATACCTTGGACATTAAAGATTTTAAATTCCCAATGCCATTAACAGATATTCCTAAATTTGAGAAAAAGAATAATCTTTCTATTAATGTATATGGATTAACGGATACAAACAAAGTTCAAATATTAAAAATTTCAAACAACTATAAAAATGAAGAAACACACATTGACCTTTTATATTTTAGTGTTGGAAAGAATTCACATTACACATACATCAATAATTTATCAAGATTAATCTCTTCTCAGGTATTCAGAACAGCAAACAAAATATATCCTTGTAAGCGATGTCTTAATTCTTTTCATACAAAAGAACGATTAGAACAACATTCAAAATATTGTAGTAATCATAAATCAGCTGTAATTACAATGCCTAAACCTGGTGAAAAGATTTATTTTGAAGATTATAATAAATCTATCATGCACCCATTTGTGATATACGCTGATTTTGAATGTATCCTTAAAAGATAAATACTGCTTCTCCTAATCCAAAAGAACCATATACAAATAAATATCAAAAACATATTCCTTGTGGTTTCTGTTATTATATCAAATCATCTGTTGGAGAAAAGTATAACAAACTTGAACATTATCGTGGAAAAAATGCTTCACAAGAGTTTGTAAAACGATTAGAAAAGGATTGTATAAGACTCACTAAATTAATGAAAGAAACAAATGAACCGATGAAATTAACCAAAGAAGAAAAATTAGAATTTAGAATGAACAATATCTGTCATATTTGTGAGGGGGAAATTAAGGAGTCTAAAGTTAGAGACCATTGTCATCTTACTGGTAAATATAGAGGTCCCGCTCATTCCTGTTGTAATCTTAATTATAAATTACCTTCTTTTATTCCAGTCTTTCTTCACAACAGCGCCAACTATGATACACATCTATTTATAAATGAACTTTCAAAAACACCAGGGAATATTTCTGCTATAACAAACACAAGTCAAAAGTATATTTCATTTTCAAAAATGATATTCACAAAACCTTTAACTCGTATTAGGTTTTTAGATTCTTACAAGTTTATGGGAACACCACTAGCCTACCTCGCATCAAATCTAAGCTCCACGGACTCTTTTCCAAATCTTAATTCATTCTTTCCAAAAGAGGAAATTCTCACTCAAGAGGAAATTCAGATTAAAGAGAGAATTCAAAGTAAAGAGGAAACTCTAATTAATGAAGAAATTCTAACTGAAGATGAAATTCTAATTATAAAGAAAATTCGAACTAAAGAGGAAATTCAGATTAAAGATGAAATTCTGATTAAAGAAGGAATTCTTACGAGAGAGGAAATTCAAACAAGGAATGAAATTCAAAGTAAAGAGAAAATTCTTACAAGTAAGGGAATTTATCCTTATGATTATATGGATTCATTTATGAGATTTAAAGAAACACAACTTCCTTCAAAAGAAAGTTTCTATAATAACCTTTATGAAGAAGAGATAAGTGATAAGGAATATAAACACGCACAAGAAATATGGAAAATATTTAAGATAAAGAACCTTGGAGAATATCACGATTTATATCTAAAAACAGATGTTTTATTGTTAGCTGATGTGTTTGAAGCTTTTAGATCACTCTGTCATAATAAAAATTGTTATGGATTAGATCCTGCCCACTATTTCACAGCTCCTGGTTTAGCTTGGAGTGCAATGTTGAAAATGACAAAACAAGATATAGATTTAATCAGTGATGTGGATATGCTTTTGATGATTGAGAAGTCCAAGAGAGGTGGAATATCACAAGTATGTTCAAAAAGATATGCTAAAGCAAATAATAAATATCTTCCAAATTATGATAGTGAAAAAGATAGTAATTATTTGATGTATTTTGATGCTAATAATTTGTATGGATGGGCAATGTCTCAATCTCTGCCTTATGGTAAATTAGAGTGGGTGGAAGAAAAGGATTATGAAAAGGCTTTGATGAATATTGTTATTTCTTCTCAAGAGGAATTGAATGACGAAGAAGAAGGTTATTATTTTGAAGTTGATTTGAGGTACCCGAGTGATCTTCATAATAAGCATAAAGATCTTCCTTTTGCATGTGAGAAAGAAACTCCAAAGAAAGAATGGTTAAGTGATTATCATAAAAGTTTTAATATTAAAGGCAAATCAACAGAAAAGTTATTAACAACATTCTATGATAAAGAGGGATATGTTTTACATCAGAGAAGCTTAAAACAGTTTTTGAGAGAAGGATTGAGAGTAGCTAAAATTCATAGAGTTTTAAAATTTAAACAAAGTCCTTGGGTGAAAAAGTATATTCAATTTAATACAGATATGAGAGCAAATACAAAAGTAAAATTTGAAGGGGACTTTTATAAATTAATGAATAATGCTGTATTTGGAAAGACTATGGAAAATGTTAGAAACAGGCAAAACATTAGATTCGCAACATCTTGGAAAGAAGCTTCGAGATTGATAAATAAACCAAGTTTTGAGAGAGAAGAGGTTTTTTCAGAGAACTTTTCTGCAATTCATATGAAAAAGGAAAGTATTGTAATGGATAAACCAATTTATATTGGAACAGCAGTTCTTGATTTATCAAAGATATTGATGTATGATTATTTGTATAATGACTTAAAGAAAGAGTATGGTGAAAATGTTTCATTGTTGTATATGGATACTGATAGTTTTATCCTAGATATAAAAACTGATGATGTTTATGAAGATATGAAGAAAAATATTGGAGTATATGATACAAGTAATTTCAGCAAGAAGAGTGAGTTATTTTCCAAAAAGAATGAAAAGGTTATTGGTAAGTTTAAGGATGAGTTGGGTGGAAAAGTAATGAGTGAGTTTATTGGATTGAGAGCAAAGGCATATGCTTATAAGTATGGTGAACAGATTGATAAGAGGTTAAAGGGAATAAAGAAATATGTAATAAAGAAATCAATAACTTTTAGAAATTATTATAATTGTTTGATGAATAAGAAAGAAGAATATAGGAAAATGAATACAATAAGAAGTTATAAACATAACATATATAGTGAAGAAGTAAATAAAAAGGCATTAGGAGCCTTTGATGATAAGAGATTTATTTTAGATAATGGAATAGATTGTGTTCCATATGGATATTGTATGATAGAGTGTATAAAATAGATTATGTTTTAACGATGGGAAGATGGGTTAGGGTTTTTTAAGGGCTACCGCCGAGTTTTTTCACAATATATAAATGGTTAAACCAAGTATTAATCAAACTAAAGAGTGGAGAAAATCTCAGTCTTGGTATATAAATGGAAAACATAATGAATGTGAAAAATATCAAATAAGTCTTATTGAAAAAATAACTAAAACAAAGGTAAATAAAACAAATAAGCGAATTAATTTAAAAACTAGTAAGTTAGAGGATGTAAAGAAAAAAATGAATATCCTTGAATGGACTGAAAACTTTGATGGTTATCAATTGAACAATGAAAAAACAATTTACTATAATCTCAAAATGATATGTGGCTCAGGAGGTGGTCAGATGAGAGCATTAAGAGAAGTTTATCATTTCGTAATGGCACAAATGGGGTATCTTAAAAAATATAAAGATTCAAATGTTTTGTTTGTCAATATTTTAGATGGGGATTATTGTGCAAAGAAAATTAAACTATTGAAGGAATTTGAGAATGAACAAATCTTTATAGGTTCAATGAGTGAGCTGTTCAACCCCCAGGTGTTCAATTCAATGAGGTTCAACCTCCAGGTTAAAAGGGGAGACAAATAAATATACCTTGGGATAAAAAGGGGATTTATTTTTAGGGAAAAAAATATGAATCGCTGAAAATCCCCCATTCATTTACATGGGGAAAAGTGAGCCAGAATCAGTATTCTTACCCTACTTATATATACACATATATATTGTTACGTTTGAGGGGGGGGGGTATGCATTCAAAGGGTAATTAGGATGTTTAATTAGGTATGCCATGCTGTTCGAGTTTACCAGGATCTCGATGTAATAAGTAGCAATTCAGTGGTGATAAGTTGTCTAGTAAATGTTCATTTCTTCAAGGGGGAAATGATAATTGTCACGTAATGAGATAGGGACACGGGATAGGGTAAGTGTGTCTGCGTAAACCCCTTTTAGTAGTCCCTGGAGGCTGGCCGTGATGTCACAGGACAGGGCTGCGGATGGCTCCGCCCCGTGATCACGATTGGCGGAAGGCGACAGCGGTGGGCCAATAACCGGCTCGATGGGAAGTTACGAGGACAGGAGGATAAAAAGGTTCTGTTCGGGGTCGAAAAGGAAGAGGAAGAAGATCGGGACATAAAGATCGTGTTTTTTTGGTGTGGAGGCTGTTGCGCGGGAAGCGTACTTGTTGTGCTGATTCGATCGTGTTCTTCATCGTGTCTTGGAGCCTTGCTGAGCCTCGTGCCTCACCTTGGTTGGCTCTGGGGTTCTGCTGACTCGGAGTACGGGGTCGAATGGCGGGCGGACCTGCCTCCCTCTCCTGCTCGCAATTTGGCGCCAGAACTGGTTCCCTGGCGGCTGTGAGCGGACTTGGGCCAGGACCAGGAGGTCGACAGCACCACGGTTTCTCCTGCCCCCCCTGACGAGAGCAAGGCCAGCTCGTCCGACGCTGATCCAGGGACAGTTGCGTCCACACCACGGTCCAGCCTGACCACCAGAAATAGCTACGTTGTGTGTGTGTGTGTGTGTGTGTGTGTGTGTGTGTGTGTGTGTGTGTGTGTGTGTGTGTGTGTGTGTGTGTGTGTGTGTGTGTGTGTGTGTGTGTGTGTGTGTGTGTGTGTGTGTGTGCGTGCGTGCTTGGCGCCTTAGAGGGTTTGAGATCTGTATATTCATTGGAATTGTCTGTGTTTTCCCCACGCCCGATCCCACACCATCCCGTCGAATCGCCCCGGATCCCTCTTCTTGCCGAGTCTTGTTATTTCTGGTTAATAATAAAAACAAATAAACATCATCAACTCAGTGAAAAGTGACTCGTGCCACCTTCTTCGTCCCGTTTGCGGTAGAGCGATTAGAACCGCCATGTTTGGGTTATAAATAAATAAACCGCCTCCATCGTTTCGGCTCATTCTACGTTGGCGGGACTGTTCAAGTCCCGTGGACGTCACAATATCATTATACATGATATATATATATATATATATATATATATATATATATATATATATATATATATATATATATATATATATATATATATATATATATACATATGATCATTTTTGTATATCATCATTATACATTCCTTTCCTTTGACTATATCCAGGGTCTGTGTTTGTTCCCGTTGACACATCAGGAATAAAACCTTCGACAGCCCCCTTTCCCATTTTATCACCAAATGAATATAGTGTAAATTTCATCATAAATATATATATATGCATATATATATATATACATATATATATATATATATATATATATATATATATATATATATATATATATATATATATATATATACATATATATATATATATATATATATATACATATATATATATATACATATATACATATATACATATATATATATATATATATATATATATATATATACATATATATATATATATACATATATATATATATACATATATATATATATACATATATATATATATATATATATATATATATATATATATATATATATATATATATATATATATATATATATATATATATATATATATATATACATATATATATATATATACATATACATATATATATATATATATACATATATATATACATATATATATATATATATACACATATATATATATACATATATATATATATATACATATATATATACATATATATATATATATATATATATATATATATTGGTTCACGAAAAAAATAAGTGACTACTATATATGTTATTGTTGTCTGTCTGTCTGTCTGTCTGTCTGTCTGTCTGTCTGTCTGTCTGTCTGTCTGTCTGTCTGTCTGTCTGTCTGTCTGTCTGTCTGTCTGTCTGTCTGTCTGTCTGTCTGTCTGTCTGTCCCGAGCATCGCTCCGTGGGTTTTGATCCGATCCTGACAAAATTTTGGTGGGAGGTTAAAATCATTATCTCGTTGTGTTTTCCTGAAAATGGGTGTTGTGTGCCCATTATGGGTGGGACCACGCCCAAAAAACATGTGTTGTTATGGGGTAGCCAATTTCAATTTGCATCTTCTCCTAGGGGGTTTGCCGAATCTGACAGGTGTTTCGGTATTTGGTTAGCCCAATGGCACCTGCATAGTCCCACGGAGCTCGATTTTTCATTTTCTTCCCAAGGTCAAGGTCACAAGGTCACAAACTTAGAAAATTGCGAATTTTGACATAAAAAATTCTTCTCCGAGGGGTTTGTCGAATCTGGCAGGGGTTTTGGTATTTGGTTAACCCAATGGCACCTGCATAGCCCCACAGAGCTCGATTTTTCATTTTCGTCCCAAAGTCAAGGTCACAAGGTCATGAACTTCGAAAATTTCGAATTTTGACATAAAAATCATACGACCGCCCAAACTTTGAGAGCAAGGATGATAATATTTTTTATGCATAATCTTGAGGTCATTCCCCACCTAAAGTCTTGAAACCATTTTGCTCTATCTCGAACACCTTGCCCGTGGCGCCCCCTTCAAGTTTGTTTTTACGCTGATTTCATCAAAGTCTGCTCTCATCTCCTCCTGTCGCTGGAGTCTGGTTGTCTGTCAGCTCGAGTGCGTCTGGTCTGCTTGAGCACGGAACGCATCTCGCGACGCTGAGCGCGGAATGCATCTTGTCGGCGCTGGTCACCTCTCGTCGACGTTGGGTGGGTCGCATCTCGCTGGCGCTGGGCTGGTCGCATCTTGACGCCAGTTTGGTTCGCTCGTCTCGTCAAAGATCGCACGAAGCGGGAAGGTCCCTTTCGTTTCTTTGGGGTGTGCGTCTGTCTGTGGGCCCGTCTTTAAGTAGAAACTGGAGAAGGGCTTTTGCTTGTACATTGCATTACATTTCTTATAATCGGATAACTCTGCTCCATGCGTGCTCCCCCCTGCCCCCCCCCCCATTATAAATAAATCCCCTGTGAAATGATTCAGCTCATTTCTGTTTCTTTCATTGGCTTAGCAAGGTGCGTGTTGGGAAATTTGGGAAGCGGCAAATTGTACATTCGGACCGACGGGACCTCGGTAACCATCCACTCGGGTTACGCACAGGTCGAGCACGCATATGGATCGTCCCATACGAGTGCCGTCGAGGGTGTGAATCCTCGGTAGCTCGCCACATGCGCCCCTAGGTATTTTGAAGTTTGGCAGATAACCCTGTCCCACGTGCTTGATTTATTGACAATTCACGGTCCTGTAAGGGTCCCGTTCCTTTCGGAGTTTTCCGAAAGGTACGATCTAGATTCCGGGTGTGCGGTAGAGTCGACCCTACTGCTCCACCTAGTGGTTGTGCTCGTCGCCGATACCCGGCCCACAACAATATATCTATATATGCACATATATATATATATATATATATATATATATATAAATATATATATATATATATATAAATACACACACACATATATATATATATATATATATATATATATATATATATATATATATATATATATATATATATATACACATATACAGTATATATACACACACAAGAAGATTTCGTTTTTTCAATCCAATATGGCTGACGAACCACGTGACCTATGACAGCATAAATTTATATTCTGCCTCTAATGGGTAGGGGATCAGGTCTATGAAGTTTCTTGTTCATCGAGTAAGGTACGTTTTTTCTATCCAAGATGACCACCAAACTATGTGACTTCTGATGTAATTTTTTTTTTACCATATATGCAGCCATGGTAGTAGATGATAGTTGCCAAGTTTCTCTTCAAAAAGATAAGTGGTTCCAGAGAAAACCTTATTTAAAATTTTTCTTCAATCTAATATGGCTGCCAAACCATGTAATCTATCAATTATTCATGAACAGACTTATATCCGCTACCCTTGGAGAATACATGTGTGAAGTTTCCCCTTGATCTGACAAGCCGTTCTGGAGAAGATGTTTGAAGGTTTTGGGGTTAATTAAATATGGCTGCCAAATCATGTGAGCTATCAATAAGAAATTAACAAACTTATAAAAGGATGTCATGTGAAATATATGTGTAACGTTTCGCTACATATATATGTGTAAATCTGGAGAAGATTTTTATTATTTTTTTAATTTCAAAACAATATGGCTGCCGAACCAAGTGACCTATGACGTCATAAATTTTTTTCTATGGTGATTTATTTTGTAGATGACGCTCAAGAAATTTTTAATTTGTCCGATGCAGCGTTCTCCCTGTCGAATTTTCACCGGAAAATCAAAGATGAAAATCTGTCAAATTTTTCACTTCACTGTTTACATGAAAAATCACACATATTCTCCATCATGAAAAATCACAGCTCTTGCCATGTGCCAAGTTTCAATTTTTTCCATTGCATGGTTTCAGAGATACAGAAGCCCAAAGTTTTTTGGTTTTTCAAATATGGCGACTGGACCACGTGACCTATGACGTCAAAATTATCAATTAAGTATGCCATCATAAAAGATACATACGACAGTGAAAATTTCTTGTTGATTGGATTTACGGTTGCTGAGAAAATGAATTTTCAATAAAAAAAACACCCGCAAATTGCCGGCGGAAGAAAAATAAAAAATAAACAGCAAAAACAATAGGTTACTCACTATTGTAGACTTGGTACCCGAATAATGAAAATTATTTCAACAAAATTATTAATTTGTATTCTCCATATTCTCAAAATAAAGCTTTGTTGAAAATTTGGTGACAAAAGCTCAAATGTTAAAAAGAAAAAAGTTATGGCCTGGACAGACAGACAGAAACACAGACACAAAGATTGCAAAACCCTGTCTACTGTTGTGTGGGAGACAGGCTAAGCAATATTGCAATGTGCTCAATGTATGTAGCAAAATCATGTAAAATATAATTGCTCAAAATACAATATTTCATCAGTTTTTATATAGATAACAACTGCTCTGAAAATCCTGATGCTTCCACAAATGTCTTTTTTATTGATTTTTGGAGAGAAATATTTAATTGCTCAAGGAATATTTATCATGATGAGATGAAGAAATGCACCAGAGATGAGAGACAAGATGAAGTATTTACATCATTTACAGATGTTTCACAGCTCCGTCTGTCCTATTTAACATACCTAGCAGTTTATGTTTTTGCGCACGCTTTACATGATCTACAATCAAGTACACCCAGTCGTTGCCCTTTCATTAATGGCTCTTGTGAATATATTGACAACTTCGAACCCTGGCAGGTGAGTCTTGATCTGTATCGGATTATGCTGATCATCTTTTTTGGCCTCCATTCTCTACTTGATTCAATGATTGAAAGTTTTCGTTTTTATTTTGTCCATTTTTGTGTGTCTGCTTTTGGTCAACCAACAATTAAATAACTGGCACGGAGTCAAGTTTCTATGTCCCTGCATCCCCGATCTCTTTTTATATAGGTTCGCGTCAGACCATTTTTGACATTTGACATACAATTTTTGAATCTTTACTGGTCAACAATCCTTCAACATGCATACGAGCACACTCCGACTTTCTTAGTTGTCCTTTCTTTTCACCTTCAATTGTGCTCTCAGCCAAAGCATTGTAGGTCATTATTTGAAATTTAATCCTGATTGACAAAAATGATATCTAAGTTTCTCTTGAAAAGTATTTGCAACATACCTCGCTACATTTCAGTATCAACAGAGAGTAATGCACATAACTTTGAAACTACTTTAGTGTATCTCAAAGTAATATCTAAGGTTCAGCATCTTGATATGACAACTTGTCAAAATGATACATCAAGTGTGATAATAAAGGAGGAATTCATAGAAAAAAAAACAACTTACCTTTGAAAGTAGCTTATTGCTGTGTACACGACAAAAAAAAACAAGGAAACACAAAGAAAGCTCGATGAAGGAAAAGGCAACACATCTTTATAGCTTATTCTGTTGACATTGAAACACTCTATCCATCCATGACTACCAAAATACAGGATTCAAGACTCACCATTGCAAATAACTTACTTGATATTTTTTTAGCCCCCGTTGGACTTAGTCCGAAATGGGGGCTTATGGATTTGGTCTCGATTTTCGTGTGCGTGTGTGCGTGCATCTGCAACCTTCTCTCGGACATGACTGAACCAACTTTATTCGTACATGGTACATATAATGAACAATGGCTTACATAAGCCTGTCATTTTTTTCAAGATCAGATCCAGGATGCCGACTAGGGTGCATCAAACGCCCCCTTTTTTGCGAAAGTTTGAAAAACATAACGGCGATAGGACTGTTGTGTTCAAATACATGAAAAAACATTTCTCATTTTTTTTTCAGAATTTTCGGTCATCATCTTGGGGGTCAACATTGGGGTCAAAGTTCAGGCACGCAGCTCCTGCACATTTTTCAGAATAAGCATTATTTTTCACTGTATAGTGATCAAAACTTGTATCTGGTGGTGAAATAATTCTGACATATCAATGTACTGCTCCTTTGGTGATGTTCCAGTCATATAGAGCCAATCAAATTTTCTGGGAAATTTGCCGGAGAAGCAGGAAACTGGTGATTTGCCCAGAAAAAAAACAACAAAATAGCAACAAATGCCTCAGTTCTGTCAAATTAATGGCTTTATTACCCAGAATTATGTGTATTCATATCAAGGTACTCATATAATATCATTAATGATCAAGTTTCAAGCGTTTCCAGAGATTCGGATTCTCTTTCCTGTCATTCGCAGTGACTTGTTGCACATTCTGAAAGTGTTCTTCAGACCTAGCTGCACCGAGACAGTCCGTTCCGAGTTTTATTAGACGTTCAGCTGCATCATTAGTTACATTGAGTGCTTTGGTTTTGGATTTTGAATCCACATAGGCTAGAAGTGTTGCCCACTCACTCACTTCATACACTCAGAATGAATCGTCCAGTTCAAGTTCTCGGAACACAACCAAGAATCAACCGAGACAAAGTCGGATAGGCTAAATGTCAAGTGAATGTCCTTGGGGAAGTAAGGCTTTCTAAGTCTGTACCAAAGCACCCAATGGGCAATAGTCCAAGTTCCTCTCTATCAGGCTTGACAGAGATGATACGGTCAGCCAGTCGACGCTTCTCTGCACTTGGAACATCCTCACTGAATAAGGCTAAGGGCACAAACTCAGCTGTTAAGTACCAAAGATGAGGACAAAGTACGAGAGCTTGCTAGCATCACTCGAGTCCTTTCAACTAACCACTAGAACTGATGCAGTGTTTCTGCACTCATCACTCAGTATTATGCAATAATTATTACCAGAGAAGTCAAATCATGTCAGAAAATCATCCAAACTTTTACATTCATGATCTGCCACGTGTCAAATTCTCCGGGAAACTGTGCCAACAAATTACAAGTGAACCATGTTACAAACATCACCAAAGGAGCAGTACATTGATATGTCAGAATTATTTCACCACCAGACACAAGTTTTGATTACTATACAGTGAAAAATAGAACTTATTCTGGAAAATGTGCAGGAGCTGCGTGCCTGAAATTTAACCCCGATGTGGACCCCCAAGATGATGACCGAAAATTCTGAAAAAAATGAGAAATGTTTTTTTCATGTATTCGAACACATCTATCCTATCGCTGTTATGTTTTTCAAACTTTCGCAAAAAAGGGGGCGTTTGATGCACCCTCATGCCGACTGGCGGCCATTTAGTTGTAAAAATCCTGATGTTGGACACGTCCTCAACCATTTCTCAGAAATGCATTTACTAATGTTGTTTAAACTTGGCACACATATAACGAATGATGGCTTATATGTGCACGTCATGTTTTTTTCAAGATAAGGTTCAAGATGGCCAACTGGTGGCCATTTTGTTACCGATGTTGTTTCAACTTGACACTCAGATCAGGAGTGATGGCTTACATATGCATGTCATTTTTTTCGAGATCAGATCCAAGATGACCGACTGACGGTAATTTCAGTTGTAAAAAAAACCCTGGTGTCAAACACGTCATCAACCATTTATTGGACATGCATTTGCTGATGGTGTTCAAACTTGGCACACATTTAAAGAATGATGGCTTGCAAAAAAAGCCCATCTTCTTTTCAAGATCAGATCCAAGATGGCCGACTGGTAGTCATTTTAGTTGTTGAAAACCTGATGTTGAACAGGTCCTCAACCATTTCTCGAAAATGCATGTACTGATGTTGTTCAAACTTGGTAGACAAATAAGGAATGATGGCTCACATAAGTACGTGCTTTTTTTTCAAGAACAGATCCAAGATTTTCTGCCAAACAGAAGATTTCCTCCCTCAAGACGTCTCTGACTCCCAGGTATCTCTCCCTGGTTACTCCCTCCTCTGACATGACAGAACTAAGCCTCGTCCTGGTGAAGGAGTTGCCCTCTTCATCAAAGACTATTCCTCACTCTCTATGCACTGCCATCACTCCCCCACACCCCCAGGAATACGTCTGACTACGGCTTCCCTTCCACTTCCACCTCATGTTTATATGTGTACTGTACCGTCCACCAAACAGTGATGACTCCATTTACACTTCACTATCCGAAAACATGGAATAACTTCTATCTTCTCATCCAAACTCTCTATTCCTCACATGTGATGACTTCAACTGTCATCATGCCAGTTAGCTAGGTGTAGGTACCTCCATCACCTATCATGGCACTTCAGCAAAAGATTTTGGAGACTCATTGGGACTGACACAATTGGTCAGTTTCCCAACCCGGATCTCAAACAATGGTGCTCTATCTCTTCTGGATCCGATTTTGACAAATTCCCCTGAAAATATCTGCTGTAGCTGTAATTCCTTCGCTCCAATCGGTTCTTCTGACCACGTGCTTGTCAAAGTGGACATCTCTCGAGCTGTTATGAGAGAACCACCTCAGCACCGTCAAGTCTGGCATTTCATTCAAGCCGACTGGCAGGGTCTCCATGCAGTCCTCTAACTTCTAGATTGGTCTGCAATCACTACTTTCTCCAACAACAACTCATCCTGAGAATTCTTTCAAAGAAACTTGCTCTCTCACATGCACAGATTTTTCCCCTCTCATCTTCAGTTGTCCTAACCTTCTTCCCGCCTTTGGTTCACTGAAGCATGTGTCGAGGCAGTTGTCCTGAAACAACTTGCCATGGCCTCATGGAGAGCAAACCCAACTGAGGGTAATTTCAGTTACTTCCATAAAGCTCGGAACAAGTGTGTATCCACCCACAGGAGAGCCAGAAAACAACATCTTTCTAAGCTCAAGTCGGAACTCTCAAACCTCTCTCCTTCCTCCAAATCCTGGTGGGACCTCATCAAATCTGTTTCTGGTGTATGTTCCCCCTCCATCCCCTCCCTTACCTCAAATAGCCGCACTGCTGATGCCGCACGTAAAAAGGCTGAATGTCAAAACTTGGTGTTTTTAATCAAAATTTTGTCCGAAACCCATCACTTTCTGTACCCACCTTACCCAGTCGCACCCAACTGTCCCTGGACTTTGTGTCCTTTTCCTCTGATAAACTGGAGAGCTTTCTGTCAAACCTCAACTCAAATTCTGCAACCAGTCCAGACGGCATCAGCCCATGTGTCCTAAAAACTTGCTCCTCTGCTCTCTTTCTCACCCTCTCTCTGTTCTATTCACCCTCTCATTTGCTCAAGCTCATCTGACATCTGCTTGGAAATCAGCAAACATAACTGCTGTGCATAAAAAGTTGCAAAAACTGATCCCTGCAACTACAGACCAATCAGCCTTCTCCCAATCATCAGCAAGGTTATGGAATCCATCATCGCTTCAGGCATTAAATCCATCCTCTTCTCTAATGGCTTGATTACCGATCATCAATTTGGTTTCAGACCAGGTCACTCTACCCTGGATATGCTGCTTCTGCTCTACCAACAATGGATGGAGGCCCTCAATGCCGGATAGGAAATCAGAGCCATATCCCGAGACATATTGCGTGCTTTTGACATGGTCTGGCAGCCTGCCCTGCTCACCAAACTCTCTTCCTATGGTATCCAAGGCCATCTCCACCAGTGTGACCACTCCTTGGCTTTTTCACAAGATCTTGGCTATTTGTTGTTCACCTTGGCGTCTTGGTTTTCTATAGGTTTTCTTGGCGTATAGGTTTTCTATTGTTTTCGCTTTTCTGAAACCTTGTGACTTCTCGGCTTTTTTAATTGGCTCACCTTGGCATTTATGAAAATGAGGAGTGGTCACATTGATCTCCACTGATGGCTCACAGACTTCCTCTCCTGTTGCAGTCAACGTGTGACCGTAAATGGAGTTCTTTCATCCCCTCTTCCTGTCCAGGCTGGAGTTCCTCAAGACAGCATTCTGAGCCCTGTTCTTTTTCTGGTTTTCATCAATGATCCACTCTGGAAAATCCTCTTTAACTCTTTGCTGATGACTCCACCCTCTGCCGTACCATCTGTCATCCCTCAGACCAGCAAGCAGCAGCTTCTTCGCTTAATGCAGATCTGGGCAAAATCACAAACTGGTCAAACACGTGGAACATGTCTTTCCATCCTGACATATCTCACACCCTCACTATGTCTCTCCGAAAGGACTGTTTAGAACCCCCCCCCCCCCAATCCACTTTCTCAACAATCCTCTGGAAGAAGTCTATTTTTTCAAGCTTCTGGGTCTCACTATCTGCCATGGTCTTTCCTGGGAAAGCCACATTTCCAACGCGGCCTCCAAAGCCAGTCGCCGACTGGGAATCCTCCGTCGTGCAAAGTCCTTTCTCAGCCCACCTGAGCTCCTGACCACACACAAAGCTTTCCTCCACAGCCTGATGGAGTACTGCTCTCCCCTCTGGGCTGGTGCTCCTGCCTCCCACCTTTCTTGGCTTCACGCTGTAGAAACCAAGGCATTTCGGATCATTGGCATCTCCCGCAATGAGGCTGAGTCTTTGGGCCTCTCTCTCCCTCTCTCACCACATACAGGTGGATGATCTTTGTGTCTTCGACCGTCTCCTCTCAAATCTCGCCATTCATCTGCCTGCGATTTGTCCTCACCATATTTCCATACGGTGCTCAAGGTCCCCCAACAACCCCCTTCTGGTAAAACTACCAAAATCTCGAATCACTGCTCACCTTCACTCTTTCATTCTTCTTTTTCCCCGCCTTTGGAATAAACTTCCTCACTCTGTTCAATCCCATTCTTCCCTCCAGGCTTTCAAAACAGCTGTTCACCACCACCTATCATCCCATCCAAATCCTCAATCTTTTCTACCCCCGTTAATCCACCCCAAACCCATCTCCTTCAAATTCCCTGCTTTCTTTCCTGAAAGTCCCTGTAATGTCCATCTTGTATACCCCATGTTCCCCACCCCATCCCTTTCCCTTCCACAGATCTCCTAGTGTCTCTGTTCCCCACTGTTTTGTCCTTCCCACTCCCGCCCCTCTTGTCTCATGCTCACTTTGCTGTGAATTGTGTTAGCTCTCATACGAGCCTCGACAAGGTTTACAAAAAATAAAAGATGGCTGACTTGCTGCCATTTTTGTTGTAAAAAAAACCCAATGGTGAACATGTCCTCAGCCATTTCTCGGACATGCATGTACGGATGTTCTTGAAACTTGCCAGATGTATTACAAATGATGGCTTTCGTAAGCATGTGATTTTGTTTCAAGATTAGATTCGAGATGGCAGACTGGCGACCATTTTATTTGTAAAAAACCTGATGTTGATCACGTCCTCAACCATTTTTCGGAGATGCATTTTCTAATGTTATTCACACTTGGCACACAGGTAAGAATGATGGCATACATGTGCATGTCATTTTGTTTCAACATCAGATTCAATATGGCTGACTGGCGGCCATTTTACTAAACGTGTTCTGAACCATTTCTCTGACATGCTTGGTCCGATTTTGTTCAAACTTGGCAAAATCACAGTACACAATAGCATACACTAACACCTAACTTTATTTTGCAATCTAATCAAATATGGCCGACTGGTAGACTGGTAGCCATTTTAGTTGTAAAAAAAAAAAAACCCCGATGTTGAAAATGTCCTCAACCATTTCTCGGACTTGCATTTACCGATGTTGTTCAAACTTGGCACACAGATAATGAATGATGGCTAACATAAGCATGTCATTTTTTTACTGACTAACTCTAACTGACCGCAATAAATAAAGAAAAGGTGAGAATAGAAGAGGTTACACATGAAATCGAAACAGCAACAAATGCAGCTCCAACAATTGCAAATAATATAAACCTAAAAAATATAAAATGAAATCTCAAAATATACACATCAACAACTGGAGAATGACAAAAAAGCAGGAAGATTCAGAAAAGACCTGGAAAGATTGGAGATAGGCAAAAAATAATAATTGGAATGGCTAAAAAAGCACAGCTAATTGGGATGGAAAATAATAACAAGAAAAAGAGCAATCAGAGATTGTAGACCCTTGCCAGGACTTCTTTTGAGTGGTGTATTTTTATGGGTTTTTAGGTTAATCCAATATGGCTGCCAAACCATGTGACCTTTGATATATGTGTGAACCTTTTGTTCCTCATGGACAGGCAGTCAAACGTGTAAAGTTTTGCCTCTTGGTTTGTTCAGCTACTTCAGAGAAGAAGGTTTTTGTTGGGTTAAATATATATATATATATATATATATATATATATATATATATATATATATATATATATATATATATATATATATATATATATATATGGCTGCCGAATCACGTGACCGATGACGTCATGATTTTTTTTTTTCTGTGGACCATTTTATCCCGAGATAACCCTCAAAATTTTTCATACTCATCAGATGTGGCATTATACATATGCAATTATGACGTCACAACGAGGGCACCTATGATGTCAGAAAACATCACACTCATTCCCCAAAGGAGTACTTGCAATGTGCCAAGTTTCAATTTTTCCTGGTGCGGTTTCAGAGATACAGAGGACCAAGGTTTTTCCGTTTTTCCAATATGGCTGCCACTCAACGTAACCTATGACGTCATAGTTATCATTAAAACATTCTACATGAGTAGTTGCAACAATGCTGAATTTTTTTTTCTCAATCTGACAAGAGGTTGCAGAGAAAAACATGAAAGTTCTGTGTGGACAATCAAACAGACAAACAAACAAGCAGTCATAGACTGGTACTTACGAAATCGTCAACTTGACCTCTGACCTTGTCTAATAAAAGCTGTCTCCAGAGAAGGTAGTTAGGCAAACCAGAAGTTTCTACGATGTTTCTGTACAAAACCATCAAAAATCGTAACGTCAACCAAAGCAAAAATCTCCATTTCTCCACGCAATTATTTTATCAAATTCACAAAACCGTAATATTCGGCCATCCACCAACAATCTTTATATTACATAATCCGACGGCTTTGCGAGTCAGGCATGCGACAATAACCTTTATTGGGATAAAAAATTACTTTTAAACACCATCTTTATCGAAAAACACCATCAGCGCGCACACGCAAAACCTTTACGTGATCAACGACGCCTCTGCTCGAGCGCGCTGCACCACGTGACGAGCCGTGACGCGGTGAGTGAAATATTTTTTTATACAATCTTAAAACGTCTCCAAAACATCCAATTTTTACCAGAATTTCGACAACCGAGTGTTAAGCGTCCTAAGCGATCACAAAAACCGAAGGCAAAATTAAAATCGAAGTTAAAACGAACTCATAACATCAACCGAAGCAAAAATACTCCATTTCTCCATATTAATTTACGGAATTATGTTTGACCTCACTGTGACCTTGACCTTTGACCAAAATCTAATCAGCGCTAGCCATCATCCTCCTGAATCACGTGGTGTAATTTGACATTGGTAGCTTCTTCCGTTCTCGAGTTATCGTGCCTACCAACAAACACACAAACACACAAACAGAGGACGGAAGTCATCAATATACTTACGAAATCTTTAGATTTCGTAAGTAACAACAAAATGAAAAATCGTGCTTAGCACGATACTTGGCGAATTAGTTGACCTTTCCGTGTGGTGGTCCAAGCTGCAAAGTCATGGAATGTGTGGTGTTTATTTGTTCGTACATTGATAAAATGACACGACGTCACAAATAACAATTATCAGGAGCACGTTGTCATGGTAACGGCAGCAGATTGAAAATTTTCACAACTCATTTAAAGCCACCATGTGACATTCAACAACTTATCATCAGTGCTTGTTGTCTTCATTCTGATCGTAGAAAATATTTGAAAATACCTACGAACATTGCTTTTCAACCAGCTTTACGATCCCATTATCATGTTTGCAATATGTTGTAAAACAAAAATATGTATTTTATGTGTGTTTTTCATGTTTTGGGTGACCCTGACCTTGACCTTGGGTCAATTTCGATCAAACTTTGTTCACATGTTAATATTACATGCATAAATAGACAGTAAAAGTTTCAATATAATAAGTGCAAAACTGTTAGAGAAATAGCCATGTGTAATTCACAAAATTCCCCATTGGTTTATAATGGGCGATAATATAAAGTGATGCAGAATCCAGATCCTGATCTTGAACATCACCAAAAGTCACATATCTTTTTGCACTGTGGATTTCTATCAGCTGTTAAAATTTCATCCAAATCGGTTAAGAATTGTGACCTGTAGAACGAATAGAATTTTTTTTTTAATCACGCCAATAGCTAAAAACTTTGACATCATACGCTTGCGAAAACTGTGCCTAATTTGTACTAACATGCATTTTAAAACATTTAGATATTCCATTGAAGTTTGTTTTGGCGTCAACAGGAAGTCGCTATGGCTTCCGGTCCCCGAGTTATGTCCAAAAATATGTTTTCACGTTGTGTGACTTCACGTCGTGACGTTTAGTCCGATTAAGACGGGGTTTGGACGCAGACCGTTTCAGGTGGATTGCCTATCAGGTGTAAAAATTTAAGAACGACTGGTCCAGCCGTTTGGGCTGTAGATGACCAGACAAACAAACAAACAAACCAACAAACGGAACAGACCAACATACTTGAAAAAAATCGAAGATTTCGCCAAGTAACAAACACAAACAAACAGACACAAATGCAATACCCTCTCCTTCAGCGAGCGTGAAAAGGAAAAAAAAAGACAAAAAAAAGTCATAGCCCTCGTTTTAGTAATTTTGCAATACAGAGTGAAAGCTATAGCTGTAGTGGAATAAACTTCAATTTCCACTCAGGTTCAGCATACAAAAGATAATTTTTATGACGTGATCACGGAGAGAGTACAAAGAACACCGTCAATGGACTTCTCTGACTAAAGGCTCCAGTCTGAGCCTTTTGATATGCAAGCAAGTACAAGTGGGGGTACTGAGGGTAAGATAAGAAATAGATTTTGTCATCCTTTGTTTCGGAAAAGTACCTTGCTCAAGGCTTCAAAAAAGGGGTGAAATTCGAGTCCATCCAATAGGAAAGGAAAAAAAAAAAAAAGGAACAAAGTCAGACAAGATAAAGTATCAAGTGATCCAAGCAAAGTTGAACTAAGGTCAGCCAATGGGAGAAAAGCACAAACAATTACTCATGCTCCAAACAGTCTTTCAGCAGAACTAAAGTTCAAATAACTGCCCAGAGTTCAAACAACTGCTCACAGTGATAAGAATAAACAGTGCATTCCTCTGATTTGCAGTGGCCTTCAAGGCACCACAGGCTGCTTTAATGCCTTCTTCCATACAAAGTCATGCTCTTAAATATTTATTTACAAGTTAAATCAGAATGTTTAAAATATTATATCAATCTTAATGTATGAAAGTTTCTTTGGAACCTATGTGACATTTCCAGGTAATTACTTAGTCTCAGTTACTCTACTACTACGTAGCAAATTGCTATCACCAAAGCAAATATATGCTTCACGGAAGAACAAATGTGACAGAGAATATGGACAAATATTTTTTCAATGGAACCCTCTAAACTATAGCATTTAATATATTTTGTCTTGTAAAGCAGAATTCCTTTATTAACAGATCGATTACAGATGTTCGAAGAGGAAACTTTCATTCTATATTTGCCAAAATTTATTTACAACTAAAATAGCCAACAGTCTACCTGCAGGCCATCTTTGACCAGATCGCAAAATAGAGTTAGATGTAAGTGTATGCCATTGTGTACTGTGCTTTTGCCACCTTTGAACAAAATCGGACCATGCATGACCGAGAAATGGTTGGGGACACATTTGTGGAACAAAATGGCTGCCAGTCGCCATCTTGGATCTAATCTCGAAAAAAAAATGACGTGCTTATGTTAGCCATCATTCATTATCTGGGCGCCAAGTTTGAATAATATTGGTAAATGCATATCCGAGAAATGGTTGAAGACGTGTTCGATACTGGGTGTTTTTACAACTAAAATTGCCGCCAGTCGGCTATCTTTGATCGTATCGTGAAACAAAACGATTTGCTTATGTATACCATCAAGTGTGGTGTTTGTGCCAAGTACAAATGAAATTGGTCCATACATGTCCGAGAAAAGTTGTGGACGCACGCATGCACAAACACACGAAAATCGAGACCAAATACATAAGCCCCCGTTTCATACCAATGTGGGCTAATAATACCATTCCATTCGTGCCATAAAGACACAAAAGACTGCTGAGGTCGTTTCATTGGCAAGGAGTATGTACAGTCCTGGACAGGTCGCCACTCTGACGCAGAGGATGGAAAATCAGACATAATAAATGCAAGACCAAGTACCCTATACCAATGGCTTTAAGATGATGGCAGGATTGAGTCCATATGACAAGTGTAGGTTCTGCAAGGCAGAAAAAGAAAGCACCACTTACATTCTCTCATGATGTATAAAAAAACAACAACAAAAAACAACAGCAGTACACAGAAAAGAGTAACAATGTGTGCAGAAAAATTCATTGGCATATCTGCAAAAACATCAATATCCCAGTTTCAGAAAAATCATGGAAGGAGGAACGAATAGCAGTCGTTAAAAATGAGGACATCGTGTTCACCTATGACGCGACCATCCCATCGAGGATGAACACAGAAAATGAAGCATTGCGATAAGACATTGTATTCAAATCCTAAAAGTAAAAAAACGGCAATAATCAAAGTATCCACCGAAATGTAGGTGGATACTTTGAGTCAAGGGACGACTCCATTGCACCTTCTGAAACCCACAAATGGAAATTACAACCAACGGGAGAGAGAACAGGGCTTCAGAATCGAGTCAGGGTCAATACACAGCCTTTCACGCATATGCTCATATCAACAAATGCCCCTTCCTTCCTACCTTTTGTCCTGAGTCATCAGTACCTTCGTATCTCCAATAATTTAACCAGTTCTCTTTTTTATACTGATCAACTCCCCTTACCCTCATTACTTTCCCAATAAAACAAGACCAAATGACAACCTCATAGAGTAAAAAATGAAAATAAATATGAATGCTAACTCAGCAAGAAAAATATTAAATTGTAACGATTAATTAAAAATATTTTTTTACCAATCCGAATTGTAAAATCTAGAAAAAAATATAAACGATACCAGAAATATTTGATTTACGATTTGTTTCAGTTGATGTACTACATGCGAAATGTGCGTTTTGTAAACAACATGGGGAATGAAATTAGTTTTGATGAGAATGGAGATCCTCCAGGAATATTTGAACTGTTGAACTGGCAGTTGGTTGGAGAAAATGAGCTGCAACTGAAGGTTGTTGGTTGGTATGATTCAAATGAACCAGCCGGACAAGAACTTCAGTTGGAAGATCAAGTGATTATGTGGAAAGGAGGAACACGCAACGTAAGTTAAAGCTATGAGGTCAATAGAAAGTAAAATTAGGTATTTATACTTTTGTTATGTGTTTTATAAATGTTCATCTGATCGGCTGGTGCAGAGATATCATGTTTACCTTTGAGCTTTTGGACTGGATTATTCTCACAAACTGAATCCATACAATCGGATTGGTGCTTTACACATCACAAATCATGCTACGCCATTACTTCGATGGAGGCTAAATTGTGGATCTGTCTCCTTATTGCTTGGTTGTCGATAAAGATCTTAGAGTGTGTATCGCAAAGAGGAGGTGAATGGTCACGCACCATGATTACATTTCAAATCCCAAATGTGATTATCATTGGGAAGGCCAAGGCAATGCACACCGTATGATCCTCGCCTTGAGACTGCTTTGGCAGCACTGAAGCACCCGTTTGGCACAATACCAGAGACAGGCAGACATAAAATACTTTAACATGTAGAAATTAATTTTGAAAAGTTTTTTTCAGGTTCCGGTGTCCATGTGCAGCAACACTTGCCGACTTGGAACGCGTAAACTTTCCCGGAAAGGAGAACCCTTCTGTTGCTTTGACTGTATCCCTTGCACTTTTGGAGAGTACTCCAACAGCACAGGTGAGTCACAGCAAACTCATTTTCAAATAACGAGGTCTCCTCCATTTCAATCGTTTTTGGAATTCATGTTTCAATCTTTTATACATTTTGATATAAGAAAACTGAAAACAACTCGATATTCCACATAAAGTGTCATATTGCCCTCAAAATCCGACTATTAAGAGAGATACCAAGCAAAAAACTATTTCTGATATCCGTATGAGTCTGCTAGTTTAGATACACAACGCATGAGGTTTATTATTTTTGGGACATGTATTTGAAATGTCACTCAGGGATCCATAGGTAAAACATACAAGGGGAAACTACACCTACATGCCACACGAATGTTAACGACTCGGGTCGAGTTGAGCAAAAGGGAGGGGGTAGTGTTGCAGTTAAGGAAACCGCATCCCTCCAACATAGTCCTGCAGCGTAGTCTGATATTTCAGATCAATTGTTAAAATTTGCATAAAAGCACCAAAATTGGTACACATGTAGAATAATGTATTCCGAACAATTCTAGATATGGAGCCACCCGAGATTGTGCCTTGGTCAGCTTCGGCGACCATTTTCCAAAATGGCTGCCATTCTACTTTAGCGAAATTGGCTATATGCTCTTATTTTCTTATTGTATTGGTCAATTTACTGAATATTACACTTTCCTTATATCTACCACCATGAAAAGGCATATTCAAATATTATGAGCCAGTATTTTTGGTAAAAAAGCCATTATTTGATTTGTAAATTGCTGCTCACCTGAATTTTTTCGCTGAAAAGTACCCATAGTGGGGCAACTTAGCTAAATATAGCATAACAATTATGCATTTTTGTGAGGAAAGTACCAAATTTGGCACACTAGTAGCCTATCATATTATGAACAGATTTGGATATTGGGCCATCTCAAATTCAGCCGCTGATGGCTGTGGCAGCTATTTTCCACTGCCATCAAAAATTTTGAGATGGCCCAATATCCAAATCTGTTCATAATATGATAGGCTACGAGTGTGCCAAATTTGGTGCTTTCCTCACAAAATGCACAATTGTTATGCTAAGTTGCCCCATTACCATTATTGCCTGGAGAACAAGAGTCAAATGATATTCATCACATTCAATGGGTTTGGAATCAACAAAAATTGCATTATAGATTACATACTTTACTCTATTTTGAAAAGGGAACCGATAATCGTGATAATGACAAACTCAGAAAATGTAGTCAAATTATTGCACACTTCACTTTGAAGCGGCTACGGTTTACTGTCTACTACCACTCTACCAGGACACATGGTACACGCATACATCAGTCTAGTACAATATGAGTTTCTGAGCTCAAGTGTACTGGCTCTGGATCAAGAAGTCAACACTTTTACAAGCAATGCGACTTTGCATTTGCACATTCTAAGCTAGGCCGATATCTCAGTCTGTGTCTACTGCGTCTGCCAGAAGACATTCTCCTTCACAAGCACACAGTCCAGTGCATTGCAGATTAGCCTTCTTGCATTTGCAGCGGTTTCTACAGCTTGGTTTGCAGCCGCACGACACCAGCTCGAAGCAGCTTTTTGAAGCCTCAGGGAGTGTGGTCCAGAGCGGTTCGTAGGACCCATCCTCTGTTTGCCGCCAGCCCCAGCTTGTTGGTGATGGAAGCACGGGTTGAGGGACCAAGACCTGCCCCCAGACATAGCCACCCTGGAAGACTGATCTCTTCACATGCTGTTCCAAAGCATCGTAGGTAGGTGGGATGCGCTGGACGGAGTTCCTCTTGGTGAAGAGTTTCTTTCTGGCCTCGTTCACGTCCGTATATGGACTGGTGCGGTCATAGAGGAGCACCACAAACCTTTCAATGCAGTGCATTGTGTCATCCTGGATGTTGACTGGCGTGGTGGTCAGGGTCACAAGAGAATCTGTCAGTTCTGGAAACGAGTTCCATGTGGCCCAGGCAGATTTCTTCCCCTGCCCCACGAATGCTCATACCGTGGTGGCTTCATGTAAGGTGTCCACACCAGACTGTCTGCAGAAGAAGCATGAGGGTTGACTAGAGGTACTTGATTCTGCACTGAGTGACCTGGTACTCTTTCCTGGCATGGCATTGCCTTCACCAGATGAGCTGCCTCCTGCTGGCCTCTTCTGTGCTCTTTGCAACTCTGTTGTATTAAAACGAAGCATGCATCGTTTATGATAGACAGCTTTGTGAGCAACCAGTGCGGCCTCGATGCCCTCTCCTTCATCAAGTCTATCAAGCTGCAGCGTTCTGGGAAGGAAGCCCAACTCTCCAAACTGAATCAGATTCCCAGCCAGTGTCTTGTACCCACTCCCTGTGTTTGGGCGTTTCGTATTTTCTGGGCAAACAAGGGACTCTGCTGTGTCCTCTTGGGATATGGCACACAGTTCCCAGTTTGTGTTGGATAGGCCAACAGAGGCACGGTTCATGGAAGAATGCACTAGCTGGAACTTCTTTGACATGCTCACTCCCGCTCATGTTGACTCCGCTCCTGATGATTATCACTCCATATTCTGCAAAGACACAAAACACCTTGTTATCACACTAATACTACTTACTACTACTACTACACCAATATTACCAATTACAACACCACTTCCACCATTACCACCACCACAACAAAATACTTCTGAACCTGTCAGTGATGCAGTGTGCGAAAATGGATTTTCCCATAAAAATGACCATTTTTCCCCAATACAATGGTTGGAAATATAATAAATCAACACAAATGACATTTGTATTGTTTTCCTTTGTAAATGCACATCACATGGAGTATTTATCACCTCTGAGAAACCTACAAAGAGAATAACAATGACAGATATCCCATGTTGTTAAAGTAGAATGGCCGCCAAATATCCCAAAATGGCCGCCAAAGCTGACCAAGGGAAAATCTCGAGTGGCTCCATATCCAGAATTGTTCAGAATACATTAGTCAACATACGTACCAATTTTGGTGCTTTTATGAAAAGTCGAACAATTGGTTTGCTATGCTGCAGTCCTAACACCAATAGCAGTCAACATACAGTGGTCCCCAGACAGTTATTTAATGTACGTTCAGATAATCCCTTCCTTCTTGTCTAATGGGACAAAAGGGACAAGTGTGTTGTGTGAATCTCATAGTTTGGTCTGATTAAATCTCTGAACTCATTCCTATTATTTTTTCTCTATTCCTGAGGTAAATCCAAGCAAGGGGTCCTCGCGTGAGCCAGCAGGCATTACGCTCGGACACCCATTTGTAAAAACCACGGCCGCACCCTTCCCGTAAGAATGTGTCCTTGCAGAAGAAATAGGAATAAAAAACACCAACCGCTCACGCTGCACAGAGCGCGTGCCCCACAGCGACGACCCCCCACCCCACCCACTGTTCAGACGACAAGAAGAGTAACCAACACGACCGTGTCGCGGCAGGATGCCATGCCGAGGAAATAAACAGAGCGGCACAGCAAGTGCTAACAAAATACAGTATGCGGCACTCTTCATCAATTCAAATCTCCATTTAATGATAAAATAAATAAATATTATTTAATAATAAATAAATAATAAATAAACTAGTACGGGCCCGTAGGGGCGGGCCCATAGGTGCGTAAACGACGACTGGATTGGGGCATTATTTCAATTAGATTGGACCAACCGTATCATAAATGGCCATAACTTGGAAAACATACTCAGGTCCCCAGCGTCAATTGTGACGTCATATCAAACGAAGAAGAATTGTGTTGTCCTGTCATTAGTCGACAGATAAATGGCCGTAACTTGGGAACCGCTTGTCCGATTGATATCAAACCTCGAAAAGGCACATCTGCCAGGCCCCGGCAATATTCCTGGCAAGTTTCAATCAGATCGGACCGGCAGTCGTCGAGAAACGGCGGTCGCACACGCACACACACACACACACACACACACACACACACACACACACACACACACACACACACACACACACACACACACACACACACACACACACACACACACACACACACACACACACACACACACACACACACACACACACTGCTGGAATTATAGATAGATATCTGTCCACTTTTCAATCCAAATCTCCATCTAATAATTATATCCAATCCTTTCCCTCAATTCCCTGACACAGATCAGGGCTGGCACCGGGCACACGACACCGCCTTTGATAAATGGACATGTGCTTAATGGCGGCGGACCCACTTGCAGTCCCGGGATAATTTATTATCGCACACGGAGCAGGGCACGAGTGGCACACATCGTGTTCGGGTCTGTGCATGTGTTACTACAGCATCTTACCGTCGGTCTTCACTGATCACCGTGGCCACAGATGTCTTCCGCAGATGGCGAACGTCCTCTCGCCTTTCCGCCTGGCGAAGCTGCAACCAGGCAGAGGGACAAACGTTCTCTCGCCTCTCCACCTGGCAAGGCTGCAGCCAGGCAGAGGTGCTCTGTGTGGCTCGGGCTGCATAGCTTACAGACAGGCAGCGCATTGACCGGCGCTGACCGCCGGTCGCCGTGGGTGGCCCGGGAGTTCAGTGCAAGGCGATTCGTGTCACGGTGCTCGGAACGAGACGATTCCGAAGCTTGGAACCATCTGGCCGGAAGTAAAGTGGAGTCGCTTCCGGTCATGGCGGCCAGCCTGTGTGCTGGCCGGGGCCCAATCAGAGCGCCTGATTGGGATGATGGCACATCGCTTCGGGTCGTCACCCCCGCCCGCACTACGGGATCTACAAAAGGACGAGTTGCGAGGCAGTTGAGTGTCGTTCCTGCTCACCGCTCCTGTCTGTTCGTTCCTGTCGGCTCATTCTGGGCTCGTGGTCGGCGTTCCTGCACTGCGTTCCTGTCTGCTGGTGGATTTCAGTTCCGGTTCTGGCTCCAGCTCCAGAGCCAGTTTGAGTGTCAGTTCCTGTGTCGTTACTGTGCACCGCTCCTGTCTGCTCATTCCTGTCGGCTCGTCCTGGCCTGGGATTGACAACCCACCCATTCGCCTGCTGGCTCCACCCCTTCAGCACCACCTTGCTGCTGACTCCACCCTTCCGCCCATTGCTCCAGACTGCCTGTCGACTCCACCCCTTCATCACTGCTGTGCCGCTGCCTCCACCCATCCGCCTATTGCTCCGGACTCCGCCTGCCGTCTCCGCCCTTTCATCACCGCCTTGCCGCTGACTCCACCCATCCGCCCATTGCTTAGGACTCCGCTTTCTGACTCCGCCCAAAATCCTTCCTTCACACCTGTTGGGCACGCCATCTCCCTGGATCGACGCTTAGCGGCTCGAAGTGCCACGAAGCGGGAGACAACGCGCCAGCTGTCAGGGAGGTATCACCCAGCGGAGCATGCCCCCAAAACGTATAGGTGGCACGGTCGGGAAATCGTGAAAGGAATTGAGAGACCATTAGCCTCATCTCCTCTCCTCTTTTTCTCTTCATTAACTCCTCTTCATCGGTGTGTGTGTGTGTGTGTGTGTGTGTGTGTGTGTGTGTGTGTGTGTGTGTGTGTGTGTGTGTGTGTGTGTGTGTGTGTGTGTGTGTGTGTGTGTGTGTGTGTGTGTCATGGTGCCTGTCCTCACTTAAGTTAAGATTGTACAAGAATTATATTAGGATAACTCTGCTCTGTGTCTGCATTTGTTAGTTGCTTGCATTATTGCCACATCTTTCACATTTCTTCCTCTTTCTGCTTACAAACAACAATAAACTATATTCACTGTGCCGCATACCTTTCCTCGTCTGCCTGTTAATAAATCCTTTGTAGAAATGTTCCCGGCTCGTTTTTATCATTCTTTCATTGATCCAGCATGGTCCGTATCCTAACCGAGCCGGGACTTTATTCCCAACCAGCCGTTCATTTTAGCCGGTACGTCCTTGGCAGTGTCGCTCGGCTGCATCTGATCCTGTAAAGTGATCTGGATCGGACAAGGCATACCAAGGGCGTGTCACCCGGTAATTAGATCACGTGATTAATTAGGTAACCCAGTTAACCCATAGACATAGGACCCTAGGTCACATGGTTGAGTTATTGGTGTTCACGGTCGGTTAGCGACCCGCCGCATCACAGAATTATCTGTGTGTGACGGCCTGCAATTCCGGGGAGTCTGGCAAGAACCCGAGATAGCTTACCCCCCCCCCCCCCGGTGGTCTTCTCACCCGACCCCAGGCCCGCTACAATACATAGCACAATGTCTCAAAAGATTACGGATGGATATGGATGAAACTTGCTGGACAGGTTGGGTGTATGACAAATACAAATCGATTCAATTTTGGTGAAGATCCGAATCCCGATTCAGATACGAGAATTTTTGAATTTTTAAGTGATTCTTCACCATTGAGAGATGGGCCTAAAATGATATTGCATTGTATCTCAAAAAGTTTAGGACGGATTCGGATGAAACTTGGTGGACATGTTGGGTGTGTGACAAGGACTAATTTATTCGATTTTGGTGAAGATCTGAATCTGGCTTCGCAATGCAGAATTTTTCAGGTGATTCTTCACCATTGAGAGATGGGGCCAAAAACTATACAAAGCATCTTTTCTCTAAAAGTTGTGAATGACATGTGACTAAAACAAGCCGATTAGATTTTGGTTGAGGTCCGGAAGCAGATCCGCCCCATCTGTGGCATACAAAATGTAAACTATTCAGCATGGCAGAGGTATGTTCTCCACGTAGTGCCATTCCGTTTCGCCACATTGTCACGATATGAGTGATTTTTCATTCTGTCTGTTTGCTTTTATGTTTATCACCTGTGGGTCACAATTTTAAACTGATCTTCACGAAACTTCCCCATGTGATTGAATACGTCATAATCAAGAAACCTCTCGTTTTTGAGCTCAAAAGGTTAAAGGTAAACATCGGCCAAAAGTCAACAAATTTATGAAATTTCTAAAATCCTCAATTTTTATCCAATTGACTAGAAATTTGAACAGGATTTGTATATCGTGTTGCTGAATTCAACCACCAATTCTTTTTGAGGTCAACAACTTAGGTGGGATTTCTAAAATCCTCAATTTTCATTCGATTGACTTGAAATTTGAAGAGGATTTGCATATTGCATCAATTATTTGGGAAACCAACTATTTTTGTGATCAAAAGTCAAAGGTTAACTCAACTTCAAAATCATCAATTTTTATCTGAAAAATCATCAATTTTCATTGGATTGACTTGAGGATTAAACAGCAATTGTAAAGTGCATAACTGAATTTGGAAACCAACTATTTTTGAGATCAAAAGGTCAAAGTTCAACTCATGGACAAACTTCTAAAATCATCAATTTTCAGCTGAAAAATCGTCAATTTACATTCTATTACCTTTGAGGTTGAGCAGGATTTGCATCGTCCCTCACTGAATTGGGAAAGCAACTATTATTGAGGTCAAAAGGTCAAACTCCTAAAATCAATTTTCATCCGATTGACTTGAAAAGTTAAGAGCAATTGCATCGTGACCCGCTGAATCGGGTATCAAACGTAATTTGAGGTCAAATCGTCAAAGGCCAAACTTCTAAAGTCATCAATTTTCATATGAAAAATCGTCAATTTTTGATCCGATTAACTTGAATATTTGACAGAAATTGCATGGTACCTCACTGAATTGGGAAAGCAACAATGTTTTAAGGTCAAAAGGTCGAAGGTCCACTCAAGGTCAACTTTTGAAAATCAATTTTCTTCTGAAAAATAATCAATTTTCATCTGATTGACCTGAGCTTTGATTAAGGTCATCAATTTTAATCTTATTGAAATGGACAATTTGATATATTCATGGCAACTTTTATTTGGTGGGTGTGGATTTTGCAAGTATCGTGCTGAGCACGACATGTATGTTGTTTGTTTGTGTGCAGGATATATCAAAATTTATGGATGAAATCTGATGACATTTTGAACAGGTTGGGTGTGTGATAAGAACGAATTGATTATATTTTGATGAAGATCTACATCGAGATCTGGCTACTAGAATATTTTAAGTGATTCTTCACCTTTGAGAGAAAGGTCCTAAAACAATATTAAGCACGATATCTCAAAAAAAATTCAAATTTTTATTGGGTCCGGTATGTTCTACTGGATCAGGCATCAGATAATGGTGGAAATATACACTCTACCAAGTGCCCTTCTCATTATAATTGTTCTCCCCCCCTACTTTTACATGTTTATTCCCATTTTAATTCGTGTTCCACACAATTGCTTTTTCGACCGATGCCAAACTTTCAACAAAGGAGCATCTACCCCTGGATATTTTTTTTAATTATAACGATGATGTCATAGATTATGTGGTATGCCAGCCATGTTGCAAAAATTAAAACCTTTGGACATCTTTTTGAAAAATGCTGAACAGAAAAATTTAAACTTGGCACACGTCAGGAAAGCACTATCGGGAACATTTGATAAGGATGATGTCATCATTGGATGAGTTGAATACTTTTTCAGATCAGTATGAAAATTTTTGATGGTCAACTATGAAGAAACTTGTGAAGATAATACAATTTTTGACATCATCCATGACATGGATTGGCTGCCATATTTTTTTGAAAAAAAACGAATTGATTATATTTTGGTGAAGATCGACATCGAGATCTGGCTACTAGAATATTTTAAGTGATTCTTCACCTTTGAGAGAAAGGTCCCAAAACAATATTTAGCACGATATCTCAAAAAAAAGTAAAATTTTCAAAAATCTACTTCTCCGAAATGGCAAAACAGAATGAGGCAAAACTTTACAGGTATGATCAACTATCCATGAGGAACAAAAAGTTTCATAGCTATCATGTCATCAATGACATGGTTTGAGAGCCATGTTTGATTTTAGCGAAAACCTTTAAAAACCTTCTTCTCTCACACCACCAAACCGAATGACGTGGACTTTAATTTGACTGTGTCATTGACTACCGTTGTGGATATGCGATTGAATGCTAAAATGTCATTGGTCACATCGTCTGATAGCCATATTGGAATGAAGAAAAATCTTTTAAAATCTCTTTGAAACCGCTTAACCTAACGATGCGAAATTTAAAAATTCGAGTCAATTACATTGCTGCACATTGTGTCAAAACAATGACATCATCAGTCATGTGGTTTGGCAGCTATATTGGATAGAAAAACGAACCTTATATGATCAAAACGAAACTTCACAAACATGATTGACTACCCACTTCGAGTCAGGTTTTAAATTTATGATGTCATAGGCCATGTGGTTTTGCAGCCATATTAAGTTAAACAGATCCTTTAAAAATCTTCTCCGAAACCGCCTAACAGATCGATGTGAAAGTAGACATATATACATGAGTAATCGACTAACAATGATAAATAAAGGTTGATAATGAAAACATCATTGGTCACGTGGTCAGGCAGCAAATTTGGATCGAAGTTAAAACCTTGACAAAAAACCTTGTTCTACCAAACCACTGAACCAATCGATGTGAAACTTTGGACATATAATTGAGTACCCATGAGGATAAAAGTTTGATAACTAAAACATCATTGGTTAAGTGGTATCAGAGAAACTGGATTTTGAAGGTGTTCCTTCAATCCAATATGGCTGCCAAACCATGTGACCAAGATGTGATTGTTCTCACATCTTTTTCCATATGGGTAGCAGATAACACACAGTGCCTTCAGAAAGTATTCACACCCCCTCGACTGTTGTCACATATTGTTGTGTCTTCATTAAATTAGCCGGCATTTAAAATAGATTCAATTAAATATTTTTGTCAATGATCAACACAAAATACTTCATAATGACAAAGTGAAAACATATTTTTAGAAATTTTTACAAATTAATTAATAATGAAAAGGTGAAATGTCTTGGGTCAATAAGTATTCAACCCACTGAGTCAATACTTTATAGAATCACCGTTGGCAGCGATTACAACCTGGAGTCTTCTTGGGTATATCTGTATCAGATTTGAACATCTAGATTTGGGGATTTTCTCCCATTCATTCTTGCAGATTTGCTTATTCTCTGTCAAGTTGGATGGGGAGTGCTGGTGAACAGCAATCTTCAAGTCTTTCAACAGATTCTCAATGGAATTCAAGTTTGATCTTTGGCTGGGCCACTCAAGGACTTTCATATTCTTGTGCTGAAACCATTCCAGTGTTGCTTTGGCTGTATGATTGAGGTCATTGTCCTGTTGGAATCTAAATGTTTGCCACAGTTTCAGGTCTTTTGCACTCTAAAGCAGGTTCTCAAGGATTTGCCTGTATTTGGCTCCATTCATTGATCCCTCTATCCTTACAAGTCTCCATTTCCATGCCCCTGAAAAGTATCCCCATAGCATGATGCTGCCACCACCACGCTTCATGGTAGGGATGGTGTTAGATGAGTGATGAGCTGTGCTCAGTTTCCGCCAGACATAGCACTTTGTATTAAGGCCAAAGAGTTCAATTGTCATCTCATCAGACGATAGACTATTTTGCCTCATGCTCTCAGAGACTTTCATGTGCCTTTTTGAAAACTCCACGCATGCTGTTGTGTCTTTTTCTCAGGAGTGGCTAACGTCTGGCCACTCTCCCATAAAGCCGAGATTTGTAAAGTGTTGCAGAGACTGTTGCCTTTCAGGCAGGTTCTCCCATCTCAGCCAAGGAACTCTGTAGTTCTGTCAGAGGGGTCATTGGGTTGTTGGTCACCTCCCTGACCAAGGTCCTTCTTGCCCAGTTTTTTAGTTTGGTCGGACAGCCAGCTCGAGGAAGAGTCTCGGTAGTTCCATATTCCATCTTTCCAAGGATGGAGCTCACTGTGCTCTTGGGAACTTTCAACACTAGAAATGTTTATACACTGCCCCATATCTATGCCTCTTCACAATTCTATCTCAGAGTTCTATGGACAGTTCCTTGGACTTTATGGTGGAGTTTCTGCTGGTATGCACTGTCAACTGTGGGACCTTATATAGAATGATGTGTTTCTTTCTTCATCATGTCCAATCAATTGAATTGGCCAGAGGTGGATTCAAATCAAGTTGCATACACATATCAATGATGATCAAAAGAAATTGGATGCACCCGAGCTTAATTTGGAGTGTCATAGCAAAGGGGTTGAATATTTATTGATGCAAGACATTTCAGCTTTTCATTTTGTTTAATTTGTAATTAATTCTAAAAACAAGTTTTCACTATGTCATTTTGCAGTATTTTGTGTAGATCGGTAACAAAAAAATTTAATTTAATCTATTTTAAATTCAGGCTGCCACACAATAAAATATGACAAAAGTTGATGGTTCTGAATACTTCCTGAAAGCACCGTATCTCAAGTTTTGCTTCAATTGGTGGAGTGGTTCCAGAGAAAAACATTTTAAAATGTTTTCCTTCGATCCAATATGGCTGCCAACCTGCGTGAGCTATGACGTCATACTTTTCAAACTTTACTCATCGTAGTTCACATTTTGGGAGGCGCCCAAGTAGAAATCATTGCTCACAATTGTAAGTGACAGTTCTTGGGACGGCCCAGCCATGAAAAATAAAGTTTGATTAAAATGGTGAAATAGAACAGCATTCTAATCGCAATTGGTGATGTGGGATGGCATTGTCATTGGCACGGGTGTCATTCACTATCCAGCACAACTACTCACAGTTATAAGTGGACACTCCAGTTCAAATTGTAAATATGAGACTTCCCAAGATGTCTTCGACTTACCAGAAAACCACCATGGTGGATGCAAAATTTTCTTCCGAACCATTGTGGGTGGAGTCAAGCCAGCTCTCCAGCCAATGGGTTTGAAGGTTTCTTGGCATGCAGCTTCATTACATTTTTAATATACAAGCTATCATCATTTCAAATGTACCCTGTGCATTGACAATCCCCAGATATGACCTTTATTTCAGTGTTTAGCATGAAGGTTTGGGTGAAATACGCCCATCAATGAACCTTTGGGCATTTCACGGACTCATATCACTGGGAATTTTGCAGGACAGGCTGCAAGATATCAAATTTTTGGACGATTCGATCAGAACTTTATCCAAATTTTTTGTCGTGCTGTGTGTGGTACACCCCTTTCTCGAAGGAACGTTTCCAAGTATTTTTGGCTTCTTTAACAGCTTTGTGAACTTTATCATGTTAAAATCCATATCTGCATGCTTCATAAAATCCAGGCCACCCAATGAACCTTGATACTTGCGGTTTCTGCACATTAGCACCAAGCCATCTTCGGTGGATTATGTCATTTTGAAAGTCTTGTATTGATGTCGTAGTTTAGACCTCATTTGGAGTGGCAAGTGCATTTTCTGCTCGAGTGCGTCATGCAGCCAAACTGCCTCAAGCGTCGTCATTTGAGGAGATAATGTTTTGGAATGTTCAGTCTCTCAAGCCCCTGCCACACCTTTACGATTTAGCCAGCGTATGGCAACGCATCAAAATTGATCTAAAACTCTGGCATATGCTGAACTATAGATGTTTTTTTCAGTTTTGGGCGTATATTAACGAGTTGGACGTATGCATAATGTATTAGTAACGTACACAGAACGTTTCGATAACTTATACCAATGAATGCTTAGCATGTTGTCGGCGTTCACAACTTATGCCCAACGATAGTCTAACTTATGCATAGCGCGCGGCAGCGTATCGCCGAAGATCACGTGGCGTAGCCTATTAAAAGGCTGCCGCTCGACGATTCAAATCATAACCGCACTAGACATCGAAGTGTCAACATCACCATCATGCCAAAGGAAAAAAAAATAAAAAAAAACCATGGAGTCTGGAACACTGACGGGTTCCTCCTGTGAACCCCATTTTTATATACCAATTCCCCTAAACGCTGCCAATTCGCCATTATACGGTAGCTGTAAGTTAGAAACACGTTCAGTAAGTTCTGTGGTCGTCCGGAAGACGTCAAATACGTCTACATACGTCAATATGCATTGGAGATACGTTACACAAAGGTCCAAAGCACGTTACTCATAGGTTAGAAATAAGTTTCGGGCATGCTAGACATTACCTCGACGTGTTTCAACTTATGAGTAACTTACAAGTAACGTGTGTCGACATGTGTCAACGATTGCATAACGTGCCTACAACTTATGGCCAGCGTATGCGGAATGTGTGAGTCATACGCTGGCAAACGTCGGAAAATTTTGAGCATGCACAAAATTTGTCGACGAGCTCGGCGTACTACGACGTATACCAGCGTGCTTCAGCGTGCTCTTTACGTATACAAAACTTACCCATAACGTATTTGACGTGTGCCAGCGTATTCGCCAAATTTTTCATACGTCGGCATACGCTGACTAAAACGTCAAGGTGTGACAGCCCCTTCACAAGCTGCAGTTGCAGTCGTGGTTAAAGTGGATGATGTGAGCGTCGTGCAAACTGCAATATATTAGCAAAATGAAAGTATGTCATATATTTGATTGCATTTTTTTTTTTTTAGGTAAAAAAATGAGAACGATTTTTGTCAAAATTTCATGAACAATATCTGCATCGGAAAAATGACAAACAATCTCCTCTAAAAATTTATATCAGTAGTATTCATATCTTCAAATGTGAAACTGCAGAAATAAAATGAAAATATGTCTTTAAATCATAATTGATCAGAAATAAAATGGGTGTTTCACTTTGTGTTTTGCTTTCAATAAATATTTGCATGTTATCAAATTTCAGATTCTTCAGAATGCTTCCGGTGTCCAAAAGATCAATGGCCTACTGAAGAAAAAAGTGCCTGTGTGAACATACCAATGGAATTTCTTTCCTTTTCTGATCCATTGACACTCTCATTGCTTGGATTTTCTTTGTTTGGAAATATAATGACACTAATGGTTTTGAGCCTGCTGATAAGCTTCTGGAAACGATTGACTATGAAGTCTGCAAACTTTGCAGTTCATTGCATCATGCTTGTAGCTATCATGGGATGCTTTGGGAGTAGTGTGACCTTTGTTGGACAACCCACAGACCTGCTGTGCCAATTACGCCATCCTCTCACTTTGTTCATCTTGACCTTCACCATTGTCTGTTTGATTGTTATAGCAGCTCAATTGATCATTTCCAAACATGCCATCTTACAAATATCAAGTCTCTGTTCTTCCGGCACAATTTTCCCAAAGCCACTGATACTTGGAACACTTTGTGTATCTCCACAATTTACTTTCTGTCTAATTTGGGCTTTAATGGGGAAACCTCGACCTGTTTTGAATATAGAAGCTCGTGTGGATGCCATAGTTCTGGAGTGTGGTGGAGCATCTTTAATCTGGGATATCTGTGCTCTTGTTTACTTCGGAATTTTAATCTTATTTTGTTTATTTGTAGTCTTCCTTGTCCACGAGGAAATATCGACTCAACAAGATATTAAATTCATCAGGTTCAGCATCCTTTTTTGCCTCATGGTACTTTTGGCATTTGTCCCTGCCTACAGCAGCACTAAAGGCAAGTTCGCTGTTACAACAGAGATCTTTGCTATAATTGCCATTGCGTATGGCTTTCTGGGATGTATTTTTTTTCCGAAATGTTATGTCATGTTTATGAAATGATAACTATATCATGTGGATGATATTTCATGCTTGTGGACGTTTTCTCCTTGATCATGTTGTAGCGTATTCATTTTAACATGGCATAGCTTCACCACCTTGTCATTAATAAAGAATAAAGGATGAGCACCTCCTTGTGTGTCCAACTCCTCCTCACCATGTTTTTTTTTAAATTAATGATCCATATTAAACCATGCCCTTTCATGTTTGCCTTGTGTTCTCCTGTAACATCGACTTCAATGACAGTGAAAGTCTCCAAAATAACCATCATGTCTTCACAACAATAAGAAAATATATCACACTGAAGAGCGCAGTTGTGCAGCCTGAATTTGTTTTTCTGCAGGCTGAGCTGTATTTCCATTCCAACATATCTTCCCAATAGTAGAACCTATTTTCTATGGTTGTACTTCTACCTCAATGTTGGCACCCAAACACCAGACAGCCTGTTTACATATATTATGCTTCTTCTCCACAAGAAAGATGTCGTGGTGAGGGTTGAAGGGGGAGCAAAGAAAAAAAAAGATGTTCTCATGGATACCCAAGAGAGGGAGACAAACCTCATCCTTCAAATAAGCAGGCCACAATCTCTGCCCTCTCTTCAGATCTTCACAAAAATCACAACCTGGTCAAACACTTGTGCATTCGTATGTGGCACAAAGCTGTGATGTCACATCATTGGCCAATGGCTGAGTGTGTGGCTGTGCCACTGATGCAATGCCCTCTGCTGGTCAGGGCAGAAATTTGGACTGATGCTCTGGTGCTGCGAGCTGTGAGATCTTTAACCTCCACTGTTCGACACCACATGATCTTCAACTCCACAAACAAATGCTTGTCGACGAGATTCCCGTTTAATGTCCATCCGATGGATAGCCCACACATGAGAAAGAAAATGCTGATTTTGGGACCCTGCCACTTCCCCATCGACCTCAATGTTAAATAGGAGAATAAACTATTTTACCATGCCAATAAAAAGGAGTGAATATATTCTCACGAGCATCGACCTCCTCATCCTCCTTCTTCTTCTCCCCCACCTCTTTCTCTTCTCCTGCACTAGGTTCTTCTAAAATTCTGAGATGCTACCATTCTCCAAATGACTTCAATGTTAAACCATAGAAAAAAACATTTGAGCATGTCATTGAAGAGAATTTTCATAACACATCGTAGATGCTTTAGTATCCGACATATTTTATCAATATATTTTAGACATCCCACTAATTAAAATACATTTGGCCAACCTTGTGATTAAAGTCAACATGTCAAAAGTCCAAGCATTTTTTTGGAGAGAGTGAAAGCATGTCATACAATGCTCATCAACCAACTTTGCACCGAATCTGATGACATATTCATATAACCTTAACAACCACAGAACAATATTGTTTTTCAATTCATAGGTACATTTATATTTGAAGTCAGCTTAATGTGTAAAACAGAATATCTTCACCATCTTGTATTAAATATGAGAAACATCCACGTATCTATGAAAATAGGGGTAATGCAGCTGGGCGCTCACCATGTAGAATGATACTGAGGAGGAAGTGAAAGTGTGACGGAATCAGCAAAATGTACCAATGAATCAATGAATTAATGTTGTAGCAAATACCTACTTTGGGGGGAAAGCCCCCTCCACGAGAAGGCCACTCAGACCCTGATTTTTTAAAATGCATGAACCAACTTTTGTACATCATGGGTGATGAAGGTTGTGGTCAAGCTTCATCGCAATTGTGTGTGTAGTTTGCTGAGAAGAAAGCAAATGCCTATTTTGGGGGGAAACACACGAAAGACCCATTTAGGGCCCGATTTATTTTTTTTATGTCATGAACGAACTTTGGTACATAAACGGTGATGAAGGTTGTGGTCAAGCTTCATCGAAATTGAGTGTGTAGTTTCAGAGAAAGTGCAAGTGTTTACGGACAGATGGACAGATGATGCCCAATCACATAAGCTCCACAGAACTAGTCTGTTCCAGGTGAGATAACAAGAATGTCAGTGTGTCAGTCAGTCAGTGAATGTGTGTGTGTCTCCTCCATAACTCCAAAACCATGAAATGTAGCGATCTGTAACTTTGCAAGTATACCAAGAGAACTCCAAGGGAGTGCCTGAATGACAACTGGGTATTTCGTTAATTAAAACATCCATTTTAAAGATAATTAACGGCGTCATTTAATTATCCTTTATCAAGGTTCATCCTTGTTCACCTCGCTATCCCTCGTTCGGGACTGATTCCTCCCCCTCCCATACAAATGAATGGGGAAAGCTTTCTGACTCAAGGCCCATCAGGTCAAAATAGGAGAATAGATTTTCTCCCCCCCCCCCATGACTCTGACTCTTGGTCCATGGGCTCAAAAGAAGAGATCGATCGCTGCCCCATTTAGCACATATTAAACTGAGACTGACTTATTTCCTTTCATATTTTCATTCCACTCAAGGAGTGATCCAATAAATATTTGTCCATGTTCTATTCGAGGTAATAAATTAATTTTCCGATTACATTCATCACCATCGAGGATATTCACAAATATTATTTTAGAACTTAGTTTTTGGTTTATATGTCTTTGTTGAGCAGAAATAAAATGATAAACTTCTCTCAATGTTCTTCTTTGACCACCTCCTGATCCACATATCATTTTGAGATTGTAGTAAATTGTTTTTCCATTGTTCAATTGATAACCATCAAAGTTTTCAGTCCATTCAAGGATATTTATTTTTTACTTTACCTCCTCCAACTTATTTGTAATTAAATTTATCTGCTTATTTGTTTTATTTACTTTTACCCCAGTTATTTTTTCAATGAGACTTATTTGATATTTCTCACATTCGTTATGTTTCGCATTTAAATACGAAGGCTGATTACATCTCCACTCTTTGGTTTGGTTATTGCTTGGTTCTATCATTCATAAATCAGTAAAAAGACGCCCTTAACACTTATACTTATAACCATAAGGGATACTCTCGATTCCATTCTCTAAAATATATATTTTATCATGAAAAGCTCCTAATGCTTTCTTATTTATCTCTTCTGTATATAATTGATGTTTATAACTTCTTATTGCATTCATTTTTCTGTACTCTTCCTTCTTTAACGTCAAACAGTTGTAATAATGTTTAAAGTTTATTGTTTCCTTGATTATATTTTTCTTTATTCCCTTTAGCTTCTTATCACATCTTTCAATGTTATTATTATCAATATACGTAAAAGCAAAAGACTTTGATCTCAAACCCACAAATTCACTTATGACCTTTCCACCCAACTCTTCCTTAAACTTCCCAATAACCTTTTTATTCTTTAATGAAAACAACATACTATCAGACTTATAATTACTTGTATCATACATATCAATATTATCGATCATATCCTCATATAAATCACTTGTCTTAATTTTTAATATAAAACTATCTGTATCCATATATAACAATGACACATTATCCTTATACTTTAATTTTAAATTATGATCATAATAGTCATACATTAACGACTTTGACAAGTCAAGAATTGATGTTCCCATATAAATCGGTTTATCCATTTCAATACTCTCTTTTTTCAAATGAATAGCACGGAAATGGTAACAATTGATGGAAATACCCGAGTATTTCAATGGAAATTTGTGAAACTAATGTGTCATATTTGTGAAAAACATTTAATTTATTGCTTGACGGAAAAAAACGAAGAAACGCGCCCCTCATGTATGAACGAATGAAAGACGTCACTTCCGCCCACCATCACATTTCGCGCCGAAAGACGGCACTTCCGCCCACCATCGCATTTCGCGCCGATCGCTAAATGCTGAAAGCTAAGTTCCTCTGATGCTATCATTCTTTTGCGGTCCCCTGCCACGCTGTATCAAACGATTTCATTCCTTTTCTTATATATAAAGGTGCTTATCACAATAATAACAGGATTTTTACATTTCAAATTATAAATTCGCTTTTTAATTGTTTTTCAACTGAAAAAGCATAAATTGCTTATTTAAACATTCGTGTACTCATTTGCTTCACCACACGTGCTGTATCGAAGGATTTCACTTGATATAATCAGGAAGATATTTGTTATTTGCTTTAGCATATCTCTTGCAACTTACTTGAGATATTCCTCCTCTTTGAGCCTTCTCTATCATTAAAAGCATATCTATATCACTGATTAATTCCAAATTTTGTTTTGTCATTTTTAACATGGAACTCCAAGACAAGCCTGGGGCTGTGTAATAGTGAACGGGGTCTAATCCATAAGACTTTTTATTATGACAGACTGTTCTAAAAGTTTCAAACACATCAACCAATAACAATACATCAGTTTTAAGATACAAATCATGATATTCTCCGAGATTCTTTCTATTAAACTTCTCCCAAACCTTTTTAGCTTGTGTATAATCTCTATCGGAAATATGAGTTTTATTCAACTTTCCATAGAAACTGTCCCTTGAAGGAAGGTGCGTTTCTTTAAACTTCTTAAATGAATCCATATAGTCATACGGATATATCCCCTTTTGTGATAAGAGATCGATCTCTTCTTGATTTGAGAAATGTGATTTAAGACGAGGGAAGTTTTTAATATTTGAGACTAACTTAGATAATGGACTTCACATAAACTTGTATGTGTCAAAAAATCTGATATGGGTTCTGGGGGATGTATGAATTGTTTTTGTGAATGAGATGTATTTTTGATCTGTGTTAGGAATGGCAGAAATATCTCCAGATGTCTTTGAAAGTTCATTTATAAATAGATGTGTGTCATCGTGAGCGTTGTTGTGAAGAAAGACAGGAATAAAATTTGGAGGCTTGTAATTAAGATTACAATGGGAATGAGCTGGACCTCTATATTTACCAGTAAGATGACAGTGATCCCTAACCTTGACCTCTCCCTCAATTTTCTCCTCACAAATATGACAAATACTGTTCTTTCTAAATTCCTTTTTCTCTCCCTTTGTTAATGACAAAGGTTTATAGGTTTTCACCATTATTTCTCTTAGTCTTATACAGTCTTTTTCCAATCGTCTTACAAACTCCTCTGAGGCATCTTCTCCTCTGTAAAGTTCCAACTTGTATTCATCACCAACAGCTGATTTGATATAATAACAGAAACCACAAGTAGTATGTTTTTGATATTTATTTGGATTTGGAGAAACAGTATCTATCTTTTCAAGGATACTTTCAAAATCAGCATATATCACAAACGGATGTTTTATAGATTTGTTAAAATCGTTGAATGATATGTTTGAATCTGCTTTTGGTAAATTGATTTCGGTTGATTTGTGATTACGACAATATTTCGAATGTTGATTTCATCGTTCTTTTGTGTGAAAGGAGTTGAGACATCTCTTACAAGGATACGTTTTTACATTTTCTCTTATATAGTTTTGATTTGGTTAATCTTGAGAAATTTTTGATGAAAGCATAATGTGATTTTTCCTTTGAAGCAAAGTAGAGAAGGTCAATGGGGTTTTCATCATTTTTATAGTTGTTTGAAATTTTTAATATCTGACCTTTGTTTGTATCCGTTAATCCGTATACATTAAAAGAAAGATTATTAATTTTCTCAAATTTAGGAATATCTCTCAATGACATTGGAAACTTTAAATCTTTAACATTAATGTATTCTCGTATGTCTTATAATGTTCAACCGTTTCAGGATTCCATTGTGGAGGATGTAAGTGAGCAAGAACAGACCATAGAAAACATTTATTATCTTTGTTTTGAATATTAACATCCGCTTTCTTAAGTTTTATCTCTTTTGGTAAATAAATACAAGAAGAAGCTTGAAGAGGATCGGATTTTAAGATGTGTATATCTAAAAAGATTATTTTTGTAATAGTAAATCCACTACCAACTACAGTGTTATCAACATCTTGTTCTTGTCTCTGGAGATCATCGTAAACATCACATCTTACAAAATCTTGAAATGATGACATAAAGTGAGGGTTATACAAGGTGATATAAGGTTGGTTTTTATAAGGCTCTGGGTATGAAGGAAGAGTAGTACATGAATAATTCAAAAGGGAATGTGGGAAGGGAAGAGTATTGATGATGGGGGATTTTAACTTGCCAGGAATAGATTGGGTCGAAGAAAAGAGAAAGGGCAGAGCAGATGAGGATTTCCTTGTTTTACTCCAGGATTGCTTTTTAACACAGTTTGTAGATAAGCCCACTCGGTGGAGTGCAGTGTTAGACCCCCTTTCAATAACGATCCCAAGATGGTGGAGGAGGTGGAGGTTGGGCAGCATTTCAGAGCATGTGACCACAACTTTGTGTGTGAAAGATTATATTAAGTTTTAGAGTTCACGATAGTAGGGAAAGGCTGGTATATTTCAGGAAGGCAAATTTTGAGGGTATGAGAGAATTGGATGATATCGATTGGGAGATTCCAACAACAGGACAATCAGCATCAGAGAAATGGGAAACCTTTAGGGACCAAATGTGTAGAGTGCAGAGTAAGTACATTCCAATGAGGTGTAAAACCAGAAGTAGAAAGAGGCCAGGGTGGTTGAGCAGTGAGATAAGGAATACTATTAAGGAGAAGCAGAAGGCATTTATTCGGTTTAAAATAACAGGACTGGAGTGAGCTTTATATCACTGTTGGAGTAAACAGAGGCAAGTTAAGAAAATAACTTGGCAAGCCAAAAGAGAGTATGAGAAGGACATGGCAAAGAATATTAAACATAATACCAAGTTATTCTTGAAGTACATCAGGGAAAAAAACAGGTTAGGACCAGTGTGGGCCCATTGAAGAATAGCAGCAAGAGAGTAGTTCGTGATTAAAGTGAGATGGCAGGCTTATTAAACAGGTATTTTTTCTTCAACTTTTACACAAGAACAGTCAGGAGAATTGCCAATAGCTGAGAGTATCTATCAAGGAGGTGAGGAAGGACTTTTGCAGAAGATCCAGTTTGAAGTGGAGGAAGTAAAGGAACAGCTACGTAATGTAAGAGAAGATAAAGGCTCCGGGTCCAGATAATATGCACCCGAGAGTCTTGGTGGAGGTGGCTGAGCAGGTAAGCGAGATGTTAAAGGATATTTTCAAGATTTCCCTGGAGTCAGGATAGGTACCTGAGGATTGAAGAGTATCAAATCTAACCCCATTATTTAAGAAAGGATCCAGAGAAGAATTGGAAAACGATATTCCTGTTAGTTTGACTTCAGTGGTGAGGAAAGTGTTGTAGACATTAATTAAGGACCAGATGAGGAACCATTTTAACAAATACAAACGAAATAAAGGGAGTCAGCATGGGTTTACCAAATGTAGTTCCTGTTTAACAAATATTTTAGAGTTCTATGAAGCAGTGTCTGATTGGGTGGATGAGGGAAAAGCAGTGGACATAGTATATCTCGAACTTAAGAAGGCATTTGATAAGGTACCACATCGGAGGTTGTTAGCCAAAGTGAGGGCTTGTGGAGTGGCTGGTCAGATAGCTAATTGGATTGCAAACTGGCTTAAGGCCCGGTCACACCTTGACGTTTTAGCAGGCGATGGCAACGTATTAAAATGTATGTAAAACGCTGGCTTACGTTGAACTTTTGATGTTTTTTTTTAAAGATTTGGACGTATTCATAGCGACTTGGTCTTCTGTATAACGCATTGGTAACGGACACAGAACGTTTCGTTGTGTTATGGATAACTTATACCAATGAATGCTGAACCTGTTGTCTGCCTACACAACCGATGCCCAACGATAGTCTAACTTAGGCATAGCGCGTTGCACGCATCGCCGACAATGTCGTGACGTAGCCTATTAAAAGGCTGACGCACAACGATTCAAATCATAACTGCCGTAGAAATGGAAGTGACAACATCGCGGTCACACCTTGGCGATCTTGCCAGCGTATGCCGACCGAAGAAAAATGTGTCTAAAACGTTGGGGCACGTCAAATACGGTACGAGTAAGTTTGGTATATGTGAGTAGAACGCTAAAGTACGCTATCATACGTCGTAGTAAGTAGAGTACGTCAAGAAATTTTGAACATGTTCAAAATTTTTGGACGTACTCGGCGTATGAGACACGTTCCGCATGCGATGGGGATAAGTTTTACACACGATATGTGGACGCTTACACACGTCCACAAAGGCTACTTATAAGCTACTCATAAGTCGAAACACGTCGCGGTAATGTCTTTTTTACGCGAAACTTATTTCTAACTTATGTTTGACGTGCTTTGAACCAATTCTTTACGTAGTCCCAACACACATCGACGTGTGTAGACGTATTCCAATGACGTCCTCCGGTCGACAAAAAAAAATAAATGAACGTGTTTCTAGCTTACAACTGCCATATAAAGACGTGTTCCCAGCGGTTTTGGGAATTGGTATATAAAAATGCTGCTCATAAAAGGGGAACCCAACAGTGTTTGAGTCCTTTTTGAGTCGATGTCCATGTCAGCAGTAACAGTATCAGTATCAGTATCAGTATTAGTAGTAGTTTGTTCATGTTGGCAGTAGTAGGTGAGTGTGAGGGGGAAGGTGTGGGTTATGATGGATCATCCTTGCGTCCGCGTGTCCACGGGTAGGAGACATCTTTTCACCATTGTTCGAAGTTCTTCGCAGCTATTTTTTTATGGGGCTTTTTCAACAATGAGCTATAGCTTGTTTTTACGACTTAGGTCTATTCATAACGGGTTGGACAAATGCACAATGAACTAATAATGTGCATAGAGCGCTTTGATTACTTATAGATACGATATACCAACGAATAATTATCGTGAAGCCGGCGTTCACAAACTATGCCCAACGATAGCCTAACTTATCCATATCGTGCGGCAGTTTATCTTTGCCGGTGACGTAGGGTTTGCTATTCATAGGCTGCCACTCAACAATTTAAATGGCTGCATCTCCACTATTGAAAGTAGACGCTTGCGCTCAACAATTGGATTTTTTTTACACTCAACGACTTTTAAACGGTACCACTCAGCTATTTTCATTGTTTTCAATGAACGATTTAAATTGCTGTCACTCGCCTTTGTTTTTTGACGCTGGCGCTCGGAAATTTTAATCGTGTCTATTGAACGTGCTAAATCGCTCAAACCCCACTCTTGAAAGTAGACGCTTGCGCTCAACAATTCGATTTTTTTTACACTCAACGACTTTTAAACGGTACCACTCAGCTATTTTCATTGTTTACAATGAACGATTTAAATTGCTGTCACTCGCCTTTGTTTTTTGACGCTGGGGTTTTGAAATTTGAAGCGTTTCTTCTGAACGTGTTAAAACGCTCAAACTTGACTATTTTAAATAGACGCTGCCGATGGACAATTGGAATCATAGCCAAGCTAGACATCGAAGTGTGAACATCCTCATCATGCCGAAGAAAAGTTTGAAGAATGCTGCAAATAAGTATCCTGGCCGTGGCCGTGAACGCTGACGCAAGAACGATCCATTATACCGACATCTTTCAGCCTATGAGTAACTTAAAAGTAACGTCTGTCGATGTGTGGCAACAATCGCGTAACGTGCCAACAACACGTTTATCATAGGTTAGAAATAAGTTTCGGGTACGTTAAACATTACCTCGGTGTGTCTCAACTTATGATTAACTTACAAGTAGCATGTGTTGACGTCTGTCAACGATCGCAGACCGTGCATACAACTTGTGGCCAGCGTAGCGGAACGTGTGAGTCATACGCCGGCATACGTTGTGAAATTTCAAGCATGAAAAAATTTGAGGACAACCAAAAAGTACAACGTCTAAAGCCAGCATACTACGACGTATGGCAGTGTTTCAGCGTGCTCTCAATGTTATCAAAACTTACCCATAACGTATTCAACGTGTGCCAGCGTTTTAGAAAAAAAATTCAAAAATCGGCATACGTTGGCTAAAACGTCAAGGTGGGACCGGGCCTTTAGTGGTAGGAAGCAAAGAGTGGCTGTGAGTGGGAGGATGTATTGCTGGGAGGATGTAAGTAGCGGGGTACCTCAGGGATCAGAACTCGGACCATTACCATTCATTATTTACATCAACGATTGGGATAATGGGGTAAAGAAGTCAGCTTTCCAAATTTGCAGATGACACAAAGCTTGGGGGTATGGTGGATAGCAGAGGGGTGGTGATCAGATTCAGGAAAGTATTGATACTTTCATACATTGGACAAAAGATTGGCAGATGGAATTTAACCTGAGCAAGTGTTAGGTCTTGGGGATGGAAAAAAACAATGAAATTAGAGATTACAGCATGCAAGGGGTAATTTTGAAGCGTCTCACACAGGAGGATCTGGGGGTGGTAATAGATTCAGGAGGGAAACAGGCAGCACAATTCCAGGCAGCTGCAGGTAAACAAACAGGGTTTTATGTTGTATTCAGAGTGGGATCATTTTCAAATCGAAAGAGGTGGTGTTAACATTGTACAGGAATTTAGTGAGGCCTCATCTCGAATATTTTGTGCAGTTTTGGTCAACACAGTTCAGGAAGGACAAAGATGCCACAGAGAAGGTTCAGCGCAGGGTGACTCCATTGATTCTGGGCCGAGCTAGACTCAGCCATGAGGAGCGGCTGAAGTAGACAGGGCGTTACTCGCTACAAAGGAGGCGGTTATGAGGAGATGTGATGGAGATGTTTGAGATAATGAAAGGTATAGACAAAATAAGTACAGATGGATTATTCAACAGTCGACAATGATAGGACCAGGGGCCATTGCTGAGAGTAAAGATGGTAGCAAGGCAGTGAACTTTTACTCAGAGAGCAGTTAATGCATGAAATGGCCTCCCAGGAAAGGTCGTGGCAGAAGAAAAAGGAGATAAGTTTAAATGAGAATTAGATAGGTACCAAGTTATCGAGACAAAAGGGTATCGGGATGTTGACAGGACTTTTAGGTAAGTTCAGCATTGCTGGGTGATTGTGTGCACATGTACAGAGTGCTGTTGGTGGGGGTCTTGGCAAGGGGTGTTGTGTGGTTGATGATGTTTTTAACCAAGCCCATGCCCCATCCCCTGAGGGGAAGAAAATAATAATAATAAAAACATGAATATTATGATAAAAATAATATTATTATGATAAAAACATAAAAATAAAAACATTAAAAAAATAATTAAAAACATTTTTTTGCATTTTCTTCCTTGGATCTTGTGTAGATAAATTAGTATGGTGTTCTCGAAGGCATGATGGGTTGAATGGCCTCCACCTGTGTTACATTTCCTTGTGAAGTTTTGCCTCGATCTGTTCAGCGACTTCAGAGAAGATTTTTGAAGTTATTTAAAAAAAAAAAAAAATTCAAAAATGGCTGCTGAATTTTCACCGTTGGTTAGACTCTGCATGCAGAATGTTTTGTTGATAATTATGATGTCATAGGTCACGTGGTGGGGCAGCCATATTTAAAAAACGGAAAAACTTTGGACCTCTGTAAATCTGAAACCACACCAAGGAAAAAAATTGAAACTTGGCACAAAGCAAGTACTTCCCATGGGGAATAAAGGTGATTTTTCTTACGATGTCATACGTGCCCACCTTCTGACGTCGTAATTGCACATGCAGAACGCCACATCCGATCAGGATGAAAATTTTTGAGGGTCATGTAGGAATAAAATTGTCCAAGAAAAAAAATTTCATGATATCATCGGTCACATAATTCAGCAGCCATATTGTTTAAAATAAAACAATACAAAAATATTCTTCTCTGAAGTGGCTGAACAGAACGAGGTGAAACTTTCCAATTGAAGGTGGGTCGGCGATGAAAGGTGAGCAGACAGACAAACAAACGGAAGCGATCAACATACTTGTCAACATACACTCAAACTCAGGTAGTTGCACCAACGAGTAGGTAACACGGCTGTGGACGGGATGACCCCGCTCAGTACAATTGCTTTTGCCAGCATCCATGGTTGCTTAACAACCAGTAGGGCAATGGAGTTATCCATGGTCTGGGGGCCTCAGGGTCGGTAGTGGCTGCGAGTCCGATTATGATCTCGTGAGCCTTGCGTGAGGTCGGGTGGAGGTGAGAAAAGTAAGGTGACACATTTGAAAAAGAAATTCAAAACCACACAGCTCACAATTGAGCACTCCTTCAAATCCTCATTGAAAAAACATCAAGACATGATGGAGTTGTCCCTCTCAATTCCAAAATGGGATCAACTCTGATTAAAGGTGCAAAGGCAATGTGGAATTTCACAACTTACAAAGCAGTCTGCCATTTCTAAATGTCTCCTTCGCAGCAAGACCCCTGGAAGGTGTTACAATTCATCAGAACGTGTGGAGGTGAACATGACACATTTGATAACGCTCCCTTACTTGTTGGTAGCTCTCGATGTCGTTTTGTAGTTCTTCCTCCTCGCTCATCATCCTTCTGTCGCTCTTCCTCATGCCGTTATTCCTCGCATCGTATTTGAGTTCCTCTGAAAGTACATTTTTGGGGGTAATGTCGTTGAATCGTTCATTAACAATCAACCATTGATTAAGAATCTCGACCTGTGCGGCTGAAACATTGTGTTCATGAAGAGAGAGATATTGTTGTGGGGCCGGACGTCGGCTGCGAGCACGACCACCAGACGGAGCAGTGGAGTCGGCTTGACCGATCACCCGGAATTTAGATCGCACTTCTTCAGAAAAGTACGGGTCCCTTTTTGGACCGAACTCGCCAATAGACAGACCACGTGGGGTCGGGTCGATTGCCAATTTCAATTTACCTAAATACCCACGTGGTCCAACCTACTGGGGAAATTCACCCTCGACGGTACCCATACGGAACGAGCTGCTTCGCGTACTTGTTCCGTGTGCCATCTGAGCGGTTTGATCGCCGAGTTCTGTCAGTCCCAAAATATCCTGTTACGACGGCAATGGCCTGGCTAATTTTCCAACACACAGCACACTCAGCCAATGAGAGAATAGACGCGAATGAGCTGAAACATTGAACAATCGGGGTATTTATTCACAATTGGGGATGAGGGAAGCACATAAGGGCAGAGTGAAACCGAATATTACTAAGCACGTATGCAAGGTATGTACAACAAGAACACATTTACAATTCACTACTTACTATACTGGTGCCACAAACACATACGCACACACCCAAAGAATCAGACCAATGGTCTTTATTCGGACCTCCAGCCCGGAGGACAGTCTGGCTGAAGACCAGATTCTGCCTCGGACCTGCCCTCCTCATGTGGTCTTCGAGTTGTTTGGACCGGGCACCAGTGAAGGCGAGCTGAATCCGACCACCGCGAGCCGCGAACAGCTTGCAGAGTTCCGGTGCATCCCCTCGCGCTCCGGAACACGCGCTGGTGAGATGAAGCCCGATCCTTCACAGTCTGCTGCGTCCATTCCCCCGAAGAACCACCAACCAAGAAGAGCAAAAGAACTGAACCAGAACAGAGCGAACAAGACCCACGAACAAGAACCAAGAAGAACTCAGAAGAAGAAACAATTTGTCTCTCTCTTCCATTCTTATCCCTCTCGGGCACGGCTCGCTTCCGGCGTGACTCATTTGCCGTCGGTGGGGGCTGTCGCATCCCATTTCTTTGAGTCCCCCACACGAGCGGATTTATGTCCATATTAGGGCATGGAATTCAGTTTGTTCAGTATTGGGTGGGGGCTGCCACAACCCATTTCTCGGAGTTGTTATCATTGGTGTTATCGTTGGTGTTGTTGAATAAAAGAAAACGTAACTATTAAAATAACTTGACAGCGAATTTACATTTATTCACCCATTGGACGAGGGGATGGATTCTAACTTGAAACACATACTTATCGAAATAACTCAGCTATAGGAACCTGAATGTCTGTGTGCTTATGGCTTCCAGATTCGCAACACTACCCCCTCCCCTTTTTACAGACTCGTCCCGAGTCGTCAAATTTTTCATTTTACCAGCATGTGTAAGTTCTCCCCGAGTACATTTTACCTTCGGATCCCTGAGTGCGACTTTTTATACATGTCCCAAAAATAAATAACCGAATGCGCTGCGAAACTAACTAAGAGACTCATTCAGATGACTTGACTACATTGCCAGCGCTATGACAAACATGCAGGTAGGTTAAGAACTTATTTACATACTTAACTTATCTATTTACACTAACCATGGTCCAAGACCTGGCATCTGTGAGAAAAAGGCACGGCAAAGTTAACAGTTTTGTGAGGGTGAGTGTTCCGCAGCTGAAGGTCAGACATCTTCAGGGCCTGCTCAAAAGGTCCCTCTTTTGTCACTGAACCTTCTTTTTTTTTAGTCTTCAGCTGCTGGAGACAACTCCCCTTAACCCGGCATGCCATATACCGTCCCACAGGCCATTTGAAGAGGTAGCCAGGTTGCCCAATGCAGTCTCTGCAGGGCAGTCCTTGCAAAACACTGGACGATCCTGGCTCACATGGTGATGGATGATGAACACAGGGGCAAATGCAAATAGGGCAGCAGGCATGGGGTCATGGCAGAGGCAGGCAAACAAGGCAAGGCAAGGCCATGCGGAACAGGCGATACAGTACAACAGGCCGGCAGGTGAAGCTGGCCGGCCTCTGATCTCATTCAGTGTTGGTCTGGAGGGAGTGCGGTGGTGCCGGCTGCTCCAAAAACGGGCTCGGACCTACCCTACTGTCCCCCCCCCCAACCTATCGCCTTTGCCTGTCTCTGTCCATACCCACTCCCTTAATTTGTAACAAACCAAATTTATTCCCTTTTTTATTATTTTTTTTATCATTATGTCTCCCCAACGCCCTTTGTCATCTTTGTCATCTTTGTCATCTTTGTCCAGCTAACCTATCCTGTCAACCGAGCGTACTCCCAACCCCTACATTCTCATTTTGGAGGGGAATAGGGAGAGACTAGCGTCCTGTCTCGAGGCCCAACAAGCCTCAGAATGGCATCCTTCAGATTTCAGCAATCAACCAAGGTGGGTCCAGCAGCCAACAGAGAGTGAAGGGATGGATGGTTCGAAAGGGTACATTTCCTATCTATCCTACTTTTAATTAACTTTAAACTACCACGGGGCTTTCCAAAACGCCTGTCTCTTTTGAACTATGGGTTCTGACAACCATGGTTCCCATCACCTGTTGGTGTCCATTATAAATTTGGGCCGAGCCCTCGAATTTTCAATCATGCCCTTTCACAATTTCGTGGCTGGGCAGCGTGGCTCACTTGGCAGGGATTCCCCCTCTGCCAAACTCCAACCATGGCACCCCCGGGCCCTGAGGCTGTCTCCGAGCCTACCTGCTCCCTATGAACAAGGGTGGTTGCCCTTCCTGGCATTGCCCCCCTTCCATGCCCACTTGGCATCTTTGGTGCTCCGGGTCCCGATCCGCAGGCCGCCCATGCCCAGGACACTATGCCGGTCCCTTGGACCCTTGGCCTACTATGGGTGACTATTTCAGTGCCCGGGGTGCCCACTACTCGGTACTCACCTTCCCAAGTCACGCTCCCAGCCGGTCAATTTTAGTCCTGCACTCCTCCAAATGGGTATCGTGCCTTCACTCAACATCAACAACAAAACGACCTCCTTTTTGTAAATTTAACTAACTCACTAACCAACATTAAACTGACCCCATGGTCACTTGGGTGGGAATCACTCCTCCCCCCAATCAGTCATTCACACCATGCATTCCACACTCGCTCCACTCAAACACTCGGGCCCGCTGAGCCATTCATTCAACAGGTTTCTCTTTTTCCATTTCTCCATCACTCAACACTGCCATTCTTCTCGCTAAATTCCCCAAACTATCTCGTCATCCCTTAAACTAATGCACATTCCTTTTAATCTACGTAGCTAAGCTATGTCCCCACAACACATTTCATGTCTGTCCTTGTCTCCCAGAAAGCCAAAAATCCATTTTCTTAATCTCTCCAAATCTCCCTCCAACGAACCCATTGCACGTGCTCCATGAGGAACAACTCATGTCCCCATGAAGCCGGTCTCACCAACGCCAACCCATCCCACTAACGAGTGCTTCCTTTGCCCAAACAGGGCCCTGTACTGGAAGCGAGACTTTTTTTTTCTTTTATTTTGCACCGCCATGGTGGCGGTTTACGGCATGCCCGTTCGTCCCTCTGGGCGACACCGACGTCCCCTCCGACGGCCGATCAGTGCAGCCATGACGTCACCCTGCACATTCCAACAAGCAATCACTCTCGGGGAATTCCCCACGCGGGATGATGTGTGCCGTTTGCCCGATATTCGTGCCGCGAGATTCCCGGTGACGTTACCCGCGCAACGAGCCTGCGCGGTTTTCCGTGCTGGCCAGCACGCGCGCATCATCCCGAAACCCGCTCCGCATGTTCCGCGAACAAAACACGCGGTATGCAACACGTGATGCCCCGAACACGCGCCCACGTGGGAACCCGCCCGTTCCAAATTCAATCACTCGCAGCCATTTTAACCGTCCGCGCGACGGTCTTTCCTGAAACGCAGGACGTTCCCACGCCGAAAACCCTCCAGGAAGACGCGCATGCGAGGGCCATTCACCAAATTCCGAGCGGGCCTCGTACGCGGCATCCCATGAAACCGGCGCAGTCACCGAAATAACCCTATGCGGCCCTCCAGGCTCGCCATTCGTGTCTCCCGTCTGGATCCGTCTGCGTTTCACGCACGCTATTTCACTCATGCTATACACACCTTCCGACACACTCTTAACCACGCACACCGGGACAATCACTTCGGGGAATCGTGTTCACTCAAGGGGTCCCGGGATCTCTGTACCCCCAAGCTCCGCGAACACCAGTCAACATCAGCCATCCCCTCTACGTCATTCGGCACGACCGGACTCACCTCATCGCGATCTGCTTCAAGGGGGCATAGCGTGTCCCCTTGTTCCTTAAGGAGGCTATCCTGCTGCTCGCACCGGGTCACGACACCTTCCCCAAGCTCAACCCCATTGTGCCTCCTTTGCTCGACCTGTGTGTGCTCGTCAATTTCCTCATCCAATTTGTTGCCCTCTTTGGATGTCTGCGTCTCCGTCACCTGATCTATCTCCCGTATTTCTTTTAATTCCTGTGTTTCTCCTTGTGTCTCTGTTTTCATTTCCGTTGTCTCCTCGTGTTTATTAATTTGTCTCCCCAATTATCGTGACGGCGTCTCTTCTCATCCCGACCTCACCCGTATCCATCGCGGGCCGGACACATCACACACTCCCTGTCGGTTCGGTCACTCTGCCACGTGGTGTCGCCATGATGCACTCCATTGTCCGCGTTTCGCCACGCGCAGGCGCCATTATGCCTCTTCTGCCTGTCTGCATTTCCTCTTGCCCTGCCTGGAGGTTCAACCCCATGCACTGCATCTCACCCTGCAGTGTTTGCATATTTGCATCCATATTGCCCTTCATGTCATCCATTCGGCTTTGAAAATCCTGCGTGTTTGCATACATTTTGTTTCCCATCGCATCCATTTTGCATGCATTTTCCTTCATTTCGCTATTCATTCCTGCCAGCATTGCCATCAACTGGCTCATTTCAAATGAACTCGGCGCAGCCGATCCGCCATGATGGTGTGCAGATTGGCTGGGGTCGGGGAGGGAATTTGACGGAGGGGGGAGTTGTCATACGCCGCCCCTGTGCCCATAATTGTATTCATCGTTTTAGAAACTGATCAAATATTTACGATTTACTTTGTTTAATAAGAGGGCTGCGATCAGAGATCGCTGTTGGTTCCCAGTTTTTCCAAGTCATAATACGAGTCAATTGGGAGGTCTTTTTTTTTTTTGTATACCTTGTCGAGGCTCGTGTGAGAGCTAACATACAACGCACAGTAAGGGGGCATGAGACAAGAGGGGAGGGAGTGGGAAGGAGATCTGTGGAAGGGAGAGGGATGGGATGGGGAAAATAAGGAATAGAAGATGGACATTACATTTACAGGGACTTGCAGGAAGGAAAGCAAGGAATTTAAGGAAGTGGGCTTGGGTGGATTATCGGGGGTAAAAAAGATAAGAGGATTTGGATGGGAGATGATAAGAGGTGGTGGTGAACAGCTGTTTTAAAAGCCTGGAGGGAAGAATGGGAAAGAATAGAGTGAGGGATTTTATTCCAAAGGCGAGAAAAAAGAGGAATGAAAGTGAAGGTGAGCAGTGATTCATGATTTTGGGAGTTTTACCAGAAGGGGGTTGTTGGCAGACCTTGAGCGCCCTGTGGAAATGTGGTGGGGACAAATCGCAGAGGGAGCAGGGGGAGAGGGCGAGGCTGGAGAGGAGATGGTAGAAGACAGAAAGACCACCGACCAACCTGCGGTGATTGAGTAAGAGGCCCAAAGACTCAGCCTCATTGCGGGAGATGCCAATGATCCGAAATGCCTTGGTTTCTGCAGCATGAAGCTGAGAAAGGTGGGAGGCAGGAGCACCAGCCCAGAGGGGAGAGCAGCACTCCATGAGGCTGCAGACAAAAGCTTTTTTAGTGGTCAGGAGCTCAGGAGGGCCGAGGAAGGACTTTGCATGACGGAGGATTCCCAGTCGGCGAATGGCTTTGGAGGCAAGGTTTGAAATGTGGCTTTCCCAGGAAAGGTCATGGCAGATAGTGAGACCCAGAAGCTTGAAAGAAAGAACTTCTTCCAGAGGGTTGTTGAGAAAGTGGATGGGGGGGGGGGGGGGTTCTAAACGGTCCTTTCAAAAAGACTTGAGATTTGTCCAGATTGAAAGACATGTTCCACGTGTTGGACCAGTTTGTGATTTTATCCAGATCTGCAGTGAGCGAAGAAGCTGCTGCTTGCCGGTCTGAGGGATGACCGATGGTACCGCAGAGTGTGGAGTCATCAGCAAAGAGATATTGAGGATTTTCCAGAGTCGGAGAGATCATTGATGAAAACCAGAAAAAGAACAGGGCCCAGAAGGCTACCTTGAGGAACTCCAGCCTGGACAGGAAGAGGGGATGAAAGAACTCCATTTTGGGCCACACGTTGACTGCGACAGGAGAGGAAGTCTGTGAATCATGAGTGGAGATGGCCTTGGATAACATAGGAAGAGAGTTCGGTGAGCAAGGCAGGGTGACAGACTGTGTCAAAAGCACGTGATATGTCCAGGGATATGGCTCGGATTTCCTGTCTGGCATTGAGGACCTCCATCCATTGTTGGGAGAGCAGAAGCAGCATATTCAGGGTAGAGTGACCTGGTCTGAAACCAAATTGATCATCGGAAATCAAGCCATTGGAGAAGAGGAAGGATTTAATGTATGAAGCGATGATGGATTCCATAACCTTGCTGATGATAGATAGAAGGCTGATTGTTCTGCAGTTGCAGGGTTCTGTTTTTGCACCTTTTTGTGCAAGGCATTGATGTTTGCTGATTTCCAAGCAGATGGCAGATGACCTTGAGCAAATGAGAGGGTGAATAGAACAGAGAGAGGGTGAGCAAGAGCAGAAGAGCAAGCTTTGAGGACATGTGGGCTGATGCCGTCTGGACCGGTTGCAGAATTTAAGTCGAGGTTTGACAGCAAGCTCTCCACCTTGTCAGGAGAAAAGGACACAAAGTCCAGGGACAGTTGGGTGTGACTGTGTAAGGTGGGTAGAGAAAGCGATGGGTTTTGGACACAAGATTGAGCTGCAAACACTGAGGTGAGGCATTCACCTTTTTCACGTGTGGTATCAGCAGTGCGGACTTTTGAGGTGAGGGAGGAGATGGAGGGGGAACATACACCAGAAACAGATTTGATTAGATGCCACCAGGATTTTGAGGAGGGAGAGAGGTTTGAGAGTTCAGACTTGAGATTAGAAAGATGTTGTTTTCTGGCTCTCCTGAGGGAAGATATACACTTGTTCCGAGCTTCATGGAAGGAACTGAGATTGCCCTCAGTTGGGTTTGCTTTCCATGAGGCAAAGGCAAGTTGTTTTCGGAAAACTGCCTCACCACAAGCTTCAGCGAACCAAGGGCGGGAGGAAGGGTAGGACAACTGAAGACGAGAGGGGATAAATCTGTGCATGAGGGAGAGAAAGTTTCTTTGAAAGAATTCCCAGGATGAGTTGATGTTGGAGAGAGAGTAGCGATTGGAGACCAGTCTATAAGTTTGATGGCTGCTTGGAGACCCTGCCAGTCGCCTTGAGTAAAATGCCACACTCGACAGAGGTGAGGTGGTTCTCTGATAATAGCCAGAGAGATGTCCACTTTGACAAGGACGTGGTCAGAAGAACCGATTGGAGCATAGTAAGAGCAGCAGATATTGTCAGGGAAATTTGTCAAAATCAAATCCAGAAGAGATGGAGTGCCATTGGTTGAGATCCGGGTCGGGAAGTTGACCGATTGAGTCAGTCCCAATGAGTCGTAGAAAGCTTTTGCTGAGGTGCCATGAAAGGTGAGAGAGGTCCCCACACCTCGCCAACTGGCATGATGACAATTGAAGTCGCCAAATATGAGGAAGAGAGAGTTTGGATGAGAAGATAGAAGATGGTCCATGTTTTCGGATAGTGAGGTGTGGATGGAGTCATCACTGTTCGGTGGACGGTACAGTACACATATAAACATGAGGTGGGAGTGGAGGGGAAGCCGTAGCCAGAGGTATTCCTGGGGGTGTGGGGGAGTGAGGGCAGTGCATGGAGAGTGAGGAATAGCGTCTTTGATGAAGAGAGCAACTCCTCCACCAGGACGAGGCTCAGGTCTGTCATACCGGGGGAGGGAGTAACCAGGGAGAGATACTTGGGAGTCAGACATGTCTTTGGGGAGGAAAGTTTCTGTTAGGCAGATTATGTCTGGTTTGTCAGGGGCAACCTGTATGGAAAGATCTGAAAGGTTTGAGCGAAGGCCCCGGATATTTGAGGTCCACATGTTTAATGAAGAGGTAGGGGAGGAGGCTTTGGGTGCAGGGGGGGGGGGGGAGGGGAGGGTAGGACAAGGGACGAGGGGGGAGGTAAGGAGGGTTGTTGAAAGAGTGTGGGGGATTGCAGAATAGCTAAGGAAGGGGGCCGAATGAGGAGGAGAAAAGGCTCTGTGTTGCTGAGTTGAGGTAACGTGGGAAGTAATAAGAGAGGGGGCAGAAGGCAGTTGAGGATTTGAGGAGGTGGAGTGATGAGATGGAGGAGAGAGGGCAGGAGAAGAAGGGAGCTTTGTGGATGTGAACCTCACTGTGACCTTAACCTTTGACCGATTTTGACCAAAATCTAATCAGCGCTAGCCATCACCCTCCTGAATCACGTGGTGTAATTTGACATTGGGAGCTTCTTCCGTTCTTGAGTTATCCTGCCGACAAACAAACACACAAACAGAGGACGGAAGTTATCAATACGAAATCTAAAGATTTCGTAAGAAAAAAAACAAGCAGTCATCGACTGGGACTTACGAAATCGTCAACAAGACCTCTGACCTTGTCTAATAAAAGCTGTCTGTTGAGAAGGTAGCAACGCAAACCAGACGTTTCTACAATGATTCTGTACCAAAACATCTAAAATCGCATGTTTCACCAAACTGTTACCTTGACCTTTGACGGATTTTGACCAAAATCGAATCGGCGCGAGCCAACACCCTCCTGGATCACGTGGTGCAATTTGACTTTGTGAATCAATTTGACTTCTTCCGTTCTCAAATTATCGTGCCGACAAGCACACAAACACACAAACAAGCAGTCATCGATTGGTACTTACGAAATCGTCAACTTGACCTCTGACCTTGTCTAATAAAAGCTCTCTCTCGAGAGAAGGTAGTGCCGCAAACCAGAAGTTTATACGATGAGTCTGTACCAAACCATCAAAAATCGTAACGTTGACCAAAGCAAAAATCTCCATTTCTCCACGCAATTATTTAATATTATTTTATCAAAGTCACAAAATCCTAATATTCGGCCATCCACCAACAATCTTTACATAATCCGACAGCTTTGCGAGTCAGGCATGCGACGATAACCTTTATTGGGATAAAAAATGACTTTTAAACAACATCTTTATTGAAAACACCATCAGCGCTCACACGCAAAACCTTTACGTGACTCAACGACGCGTCTGCTCGAGCGCGCTGCACCACGTGATGAGCCATGACTCGGTGAGTGAAATATTTTTTATACAACCTTAAAACGTCTCCAAAACATCTGATTTTTAACATAATTTTGACAACCGAGTGTAAAGCGTCCTAAGCGATCGCAAAAACCGAAGACAAAATTAAAATCGAAGTGAAAACGAACTCGTAACGTCGACCGAAGCAAAAATACTCCATTTCTCCAAATGAATTTACGGAATTATGTTTGACCTCACTGTGACCTTGACCTTTGACCGATTTTGACCAAAATCTAATCAGCGCTAGCCATCACCCTCCTGAATCACATGGTCTAATTTGACATTGGTAGCTCCCACCGTTCGAGTTATCGTGCCTACAAACAAACAAACACACACACACACAAACAGATGACGGAAGTCATCAATATACTTACGAAATCTTTAGATTTCGTCAGTCACAAGCAGTCATTGACTGGTACTTACGAAATCGTCAACTTATCCTCTGACCTTGTCTCATGAAAGCTGTCTCTCGAGAAGGTAGCGAAGCAAACCAGGCGTTTCTACGATGATTCTGTACCAAACCATCAAAAATCGAATGTTTGACCTTACTGTGACCTTGACCTTTGACCGATTTGACCAAAATCTAATCAGCGCGAGCCATCACCCTCCTGAATCACGTGGTGTAATTTGACATTGGTGGCTTCTTCCGTTCTCGAGTTATTGTGCCTACAAACAAACACACAAACACACAAACAGAGGACGGAAGTCATCAATATACTGAGGAAATATCACAAGCAGTCATAGACTGGTACTTACGAAATCGTCAACTTGACCTCTGACCTTGTCTAATAAAAGCTGTCTCCAGAGAAGGTAGCGATGCAAACCAAAAGTTTATACGATAATTCTGTACCAAACCATCAAAAATCGAATGTTTGACCTCACTGTTACCTTGACCTTTGACCGATTTTGACCAAAATCTAATCAGCACTAGCCATCACCCTCCTGAATCATGTGGTGTAATTTGACATTGGTAGCTTCTTCCGTTCGAGTTATCTGTATCAAACCATCAAAAATCGAATATTTGACCTCACTGTGACCTTGACCTTTGACCGATTTTGACCAAAATCTAATCAGCACTAGCCATCACCCTCCTGAATCACGTGGTGCAATTTGACATTGGTAGCTTCTTCCGTTCTCTAGTTATCGTGCCTACAAACAAACAAACAAGCAGTCATAGACTGGTACTTACGAAATCGTCAACTTGACCTCTGACCTTGTCCAATAAAAGCTGTCTCTAGAGAAGGTAGCGAAGCAAACCAGAAGTTTCTACGATGATTCTGTATCAAACCATCAAAAATCGTAACGTCGACCGAAGCAAAAATCTCCATTTCTCCACGCAATTATACCTTAACGTAACTCAACGACGCGTCTGCTCGAGCGCATTGCATCATGGGACGACCCGTGAAGCGTCGAGTGAAATATTTTTTATACAAAGTTAAAACGTCTCCAAAACATCCGATTTTTACCAGAATTTCGACAACCGAGTTTTAAGCGTCCTTAGCGATCGCAAAAACTGAAGACAAAATTAAAATCGAAGTTAAAACGAACTCGTAACGTCGAGCGAAGCAAAAATACTCCATTTCTCCACGTGAATTTACGGAATTATGTTTGACCTCACCGTGACCATGACCGTTGACCGATTTTGACCAAAATCTAATCAGCACGAGCCATCACCCTCCTGAATCACGTGGTGTAATTTGACGTTGGTAGCTTTTTCCGTTCGAGTTATCGTGCCTACAAACAAACAAACTAACAAAAAAAAAACAAACAAACAAACGGAAGTCATCAATATACTTACGAAATCTTTAGATTTCGTAAGTAACAAACACACAAACAAGCAGTCATAGACTGGTACTTACGAAATCGTCAACTTGACCTCTGACCTTGTGAAATAAAAGCTGTCTCCAGAGAAGGTAGCGATGCAAACCAGAAGTTTCTACGATGATTCTGTACCAAACCATCAAAAATCGTAACGTCGACCGAAGCAAAAATCTCCATATCACCTTTTCCTCCACGTCCTGCTTCTTGCTGGTCTCCGGTGTGGGCACAGAAGGGTCCTTCACAGAGTGATTGTCTTCCTCCACACACTGTGGACCTCCTACCACTCCACCACCACCGGTCACAAGCACACGTGGCAGGGTAGCGCCCAACGGTATCGGGACCGGTGGCTGGACAGGCCAGGACGGCTCCAGGTCGGACACGATGCACGAGTCCATCCGGGACTCCAACAATATCGCAGGCTCGTCACAATCCTCACAACTCCTTCCCACCACATTCAACGCCACCACGGGGCCAGGCTGCAGGGATGGGTTGTCCCCCAAATGCAGGTCTGTCGGCGCAATATTCGACAATACCACGAACACGGTCTTCAGCCCCCGCCCCCCCATGTGCACGGTCTCCGGCCCTTTCATGAGCACAATCTTCGGCCCTCCCATGAGCACGGTGTTCGGCCCCAACCCCCCCCCCCGTGAACATGGTCATCGGCACCTCCGTCCATCTTTGGGCACCGCTGTGTGGATCGTCTGACATCTCAGCCGGGGTATCCGCAGTGCATCGCTCGGGGCCCTGTCCATCGGGATGCGTCGCGGTCACCACATCCAGCACCGCACTCGACGGTGGGAGATAAGTCACGGTCACAGTCAGGTAGACACCCCCTCCGGCGAACGTCGCCAACATCGCACACTCGGTCCACGAGGGTGGAACAATCGCACTTGGTTGGGGCACCGAGACCGTCCATCCCGGATTTGGACCCTGGGACGACACGGGCGGATCCTCGTACTTCACGAAACTGGTGACGTCCGGTGACCCACACAGTCCGTTGGAGATGTGACCCAGAGCTGCGAGTGGTGGGAGTCCGAGCGAATGGTCTTCATGGTCACCCTCCAGGCCAGAAGGGTCGAGAGACGGCTCCACCCCGGGGTTTAAATTGCCGACGATCCGTTCAACCCCGAGCTCTTTGACCACACGCGTCCTACTCAGCACGAGCTGGACCTGGTCCACACCATAATAATTCACACACCTCGGTACACGGGCTCGGAGAAGGTCCAGAGATTCGCCCAGGAGGCTCCTGGAAGGTCACACAACGACCAGGACGGGCAATATGCGGCCGCCCCGAGCACCCGCTCCGGCAACTCAAAGCCTCAGGCCTGGTCACGATTTTCCCTCTGAGAACGATCAAATGGTCTCCAAAAGGACGCGTTCCGTCCCTCAACCACCGCAGCGGAAGATTCGTTGTGATGAAGTGGAAGGGGGGATGTGGTGAAGAGCAGGATATCTCAAACGCGAAAACCCGACGTGAAGACGTCAACGAACCGTGTGACGAATCGGCTTTGACGAACTCAAATCTTCTTCGGAAATCAACGTGGTTTTTTTTCGAGCTCCGCAATGACGTCATGCTGCGTCACCCAATCGCTTCACCTTTTGATCCTCTCCCGTGGAACCGTGTGGTGAAAATAGTACGCTTGTGTCTCCACAGAGTGGACTGGGATATAAAACACCACTCGATGCTTCGTGGTTAATTACACACCTCCACCAGGCTGAACACGTTACGTTTTGTGTCCCAATGGCCACTGACAGGCCGGACTTGCATCCAGACCTGTTCGAACCAAAATTTAATCACCGACCAACTCATCCACAACTATTTGAGATATCGTCTAAATAAGAACAGAGTTCAATTTGTTCGACCACTTTATTAGCGTGGAACGACAATAATCAAACAAGTATTGAACAGGTCGAAACGCCCACAACATCCCTGGCTCCGGCTCAGGCTGCGCATGCGCACTGGCACAAGAGACCGTCGATATGTAGAAGTACCGTAAAGTACAATGTTCTCTATCGTCGTCTCCATCGTTTTTGACCCCATATCTCTAAATGGTGAAGAAACACTAAAAAAAAAAAAAATTAACATTCTTGGGTCCGGATCTGGATCTTCACCAAAATCGAATCGATTCGTCCTCGTCACACACCAAACCTACACACCAGGTTTCCATCACGTGTGGAGATTTCATGATCACAGCCAAGTATGAGGAGGTCGAACATTACTTGGACACCGTGTAACTGAGTCACGTGGTGTGTTCTCTACTTTCAGAGTACCAGAGAACCATGAAATGAGATGGAGTGTGTTCATTACACTCACAGATACTTGTTCACCACACCACGTGATATTGTTTCGAATCTGGAAGCCATGGGCACTCAACATACAGGTCCTATAGCTCAGTTATTTTGATAAGTAAATGTGGATAGATAGCTCCCTTTCCCTTGTTTATTGGGTAATTGAATGTACATGCGCTGCAAAGTTATTTTGATAGTTAGGGTTTTCTTTTATTTTTACATCAACAATAACTACAACAACAGCATTCACCTCGCTTCCTCACACCGACGCCATTGTCTGCGTGCATGTCCGCACGTACGTGGGTGGAGTTCAAGGAGGAGCCTCGCGGCGGCCCTCAAACAATGAGCGTGCTTCGAGTGAGATGGCCACCGCTCGGCCAATCAGACCCCGCGACGGTGAGAATGGTGGTCCGCGTGACGTCACCACGTCTCCAGGTCAATCGACGGACTTGCCGCTCGTTTTGGCCAATAACAGGGCGATGAGCGATTCTGCGCGCCAAAACCGCCCAGTGAGGGAAAGTGGGGAGGGAGGAAGCATCCCCTTCCCCCTGGACAAGCGTGAATAAGGTTGCGGCACGATCGGACTGGGACGAGAGATCCTTCCTCCACAAGAACCGCAAGTCGGTTGCGCGCCGTCTCTCTGTCGGTGAACTGGAGAGCTTTTGAGATAGTTGATGAAAATCAAGCAGACAAGGTTGTGGTCAATCTGACGGGCAGATGAGCAAGTGTGGAGTTATCAGCCCTCGTTTTGATATTCAACTAAAAGGACTTGGAGAAGTGGCAGAGAAACCTCCTGCCTTCTCTACAGTTTGGGATACAGAGGAGAGGTTTAGTTGTCGGCATGAGCGCTGAGCGGGGCTCTGGCGCCTGATCGCGGCTCGCTGGTGTCGAGATTCTGCTCGCCTCTCGCTGGTGCCTGGTTCGAATCGGCTCGTCCAAACCACACGAGATGGACAGGTCCATGTCTGCATGGGTGTGTGTGTGTGTGTGTGTGTGTGTGTGTGTGTGTGTGTGTGTGTGTGTGTGTGTGTGTGTGTGTGTGTGTGTGTGTGTGTGTGTGTGTGTGTGTGTGTGTGTGTGTGTGTGTGTGTGTGTGTATTTGTGGGCCCGTCTTTAAGTAGGAACTGTTAAGTGCCTTGCTGTACATCCGTGCATCTCTTTAATCGGATAACTCTGCTTCTTGCGTGCTCCCCCTTTACCCTATTGTTAATAAATCCATTTGTTTCATGTATCAGCTTGTTTCTGTGTTTCTTCCATTGGCTTAGCACGGCGCGTGTTGGTGAATTACAAAGGCTGTTGCCGCTGTAAAAGTGCATTGGGTCCGACGGGACTTCGGCAACCGTCTGCTCGGGTTGCGCACGGGTCAGGCACGCTTATGGCTCGACTCGTACTAGGGCCGTCGAGGGTGTGAATACTCGGTAATTCGCCACGTGAATCTCGAGGTATTTTGAAGATTGGCAAATAACCCTGTAACTCGTGGTCAAATTATTGACGATTCACGGTCCGGTAAGGGACCCGTACCCTCGAAGTTTTCCGAAAGGTACGATCGAGATTCCGGGTGTTCGGTGGAGTCGACCCTACCGCCCCACCTTGCGGTCGTGCTCGTCGCCGATACCAGGTCCACAACAAATTGGTGTCAGGAGTGGGATGCGAACCCCTCCACCTCCATAAATTTGCAGGACACCAATTCCACAACAAATTGGTGTTCAGGAGCAGGGTTCGAACCCCTCTGTCTCCAACAAATTCACGGATTCGGATCAGGGGTGAAGGGAGCAAGCCCCCCGTATCCCGCAAATTACGAGCATTTTAAATTCTCTTCCCAACACGTGACATTGCAAGCCAAGACGAGCTTCATCAGGGCCGTTTGACTGGGGCCGGTTTGGGGAGATATTACAAAGAGTGGAAAACAAAATGGATGCGAGCGCGCAAAGTATGGAGCGCAAAATGGATGACATGAGGGGCGATATGCAAACACAGCAGGGTGAGATGCAGAGCATGGGGTTGAGTCTCCAGTCGGGGCAAAAGGCAATAAGGGTGATTGCACGTGACGAAATGCGGACAATGGACTGCATCATGGCGGCACGACGTGGTGGAGGGACCGAACCGACGATGGGGAGTGTAACGGCTGTCCGGCCCGCGATGGCGACAGGTAAGGTCGAGAGGACGAGCGATGCCATAATTGATGGGGACACCGAAACGTGTGGGGTGAGACACGAAGGGACGGCGGAAGAACCCGAAGAGGTGACGGAGACGCAGATAATTATCTGCGTTTCTTTTATTATAATAAAATATTATATAATCTTTATTTATTATTATAATATTATACATTAGTTTCTTTTATTATAATAAAAGAAACTAATGAACGCGAGAGGACGACGGAAAAAGTCACAGAGACACAAAGGGAGACGCAGAATTATGAAACTGAAGAGGAGCACACACAGGTAGAGCTCAGAGGGGACAATGGGGTTAAGCTTGGGGAATGTTTCGTGACACGGTGAGAGCAGCAGGATAGCTTCTTTCAGGGACGAGGGGAGACGATATGCCCCCTTGAAGCAGATCGCGACGAAGTGATTCCGATTGGGCCAAACGAGGTTGAGGGGATGTGTGCTGTGAACGAGTGCACGCAGAGCTTGGGGGGTATAGAAACCCTGGGATTGCTTGTGGTAACACTATTCCCCATCATGATTGTCCCGGTGCGTGTGGGGGGGGGGGTTATATGAGTGGTGCGAATGTGTCGAAGTGTGTGTCAGAAGATGAGTATGGTACGAGTGTCATGGCGTGCGTGAGTAACATGGCATGTGAGTAATCGGTACGCGGACCAACCCAGACGGTGGACGGGTTTATTATGCAAATTGCGCCGGCTCCACGGAACGTGGCGTCCAAGATCCGTTCCTCGTTTTCGGAGCGGCCTGGGCGAGCGCGACTCAGGAAGCTGGCGCGTGAACATCCCGCGTTTCGAAAAAGACCGTCGCATGGACGGTTAAAATGGCGACTACGGGATGAATTCGGAACACGCAGGTTCCCACGTGGGCGCGTGTGCGGGGCATCACGTGTTGCATGCCATGTGTTCTGTTCGCGGAACGCTCGGAGCGGGTTCCCGGGACGATGAGCTCGTGTTAACCTGCACGGCAAGCCGCGCAGGTTCTGTGGGCAAGTGACGTCACCGGGGATCTCGCGGCACCAATGCCGGGGAAGCAGCGCACGTTGTCCCGCGTGGGGAATTCCCCGAAAGCGAGCGCTCGTTGCGATTGGCAGGGTGACATCATGACTGCGCGGATCGGACATTGGAGGGGACGTTGGTATCGCCAATAGGGACGAACGGGCAAACCGTAAATCACCGCCATGGAGGTGCAAAAAAACCCCACGCTCCAAGTACACGGCCCGGGCAGGATGTGGTAAGCATCCTGGTTTGGGCAAATGACGTATCATCGTTGATTTAGTCGCACCCGTGTCCACAAGGAAAGGAATCTCTCGGCCTTCGATTGTCAAAGTCAGTTTTGGTTCGCCACGTGGTTTTGAAGTCAGCAGTGGTAATTCTGATGACGTCCCTTCCATCATCTGTCTCAGAGCAAATGGGTTCTTAGTGTATGTCATTGTGTAATTTAGTCAACTTTTCATATAGAATCCGGAAACTTGTAATTTTTCACTTGCTATGTTTACAGTGAACACAAAAACAGTCTCCAGGATGACTGTTCAGATGACTTGGACGACCATCTCCTGTATCTGTTGAATGCCTACCACACGAGCCAGCACAGAGCCACCGCCTGTAGCTCGGCGCTGCTCCTGTACGGACGGGAGCTGCGAGCCCTCGTCGATTTGCTGTGCGGCCCGACGCCTGAGCGTCCCGACGGACGCTGTCCTGCAAATTTATGGAGGTGAAGGAAAATACACGCATCCCACTCCTGACACCAATTTGTTGTGGACCAGGTATCGGTGACGAGCCAGCACAAAAACAATTTACAGAGACCTCTGAGATGTCTCGTCTCCCATTGGTCCGGGTTCGTGAGAAAGTCGATGTCTGAGACGTCTCGCCTCTCATTGGTCGCGGGGAACATTCCATCTCTCTGGGGCGGAGTCGGAACTCTGGTGGCCGAGGAAACTCCGCCCATGTATGTGGTCGGACACACCTATACAATGGTGTCGGTGTGAGGAAGCGAGGTGAAGACGTGTTGTTGTTGTTATGAGGGGTGTAAAAATCCTAACTATTAAAATAACGTACAGTGCATTTACATTTATTCACCCATTAGACTTGGTGATGGATTCCAACTAGAAAACATACACTTATCTAAATAGCTAAGTTATAGGAACCTGAATGTCTGTGTGCTCATGGCTTCCAGATTCGCAACAGTATGACATGTAAAATTTACACATGGACGCATGATGATTTATCACTTGTAAAGTTTACACATATACACACTATGACGTGTCATCTATCTATAATTCCAGCAGTGTGTGTGTGTGTGTGTGTGTGTGTGTGTGTGTGTGTGTGTGTGTGTGTGTGTGTGTGTGTGTGTGTGTGTGTGTGTGTGTGTGTGTGTGTGTGTGTGTGTGTGTGTCCGCTGTTTCTCGACAACCACTGGATCGATCTAATTGAAACTTGCCAGGTATATTGCTGGGGACCTGAGGATGTGCCTTTTCAAGGTTTGATATTAATCGGACAAGTGGTTCCCAAGTTATGGCCATTTATTTACCAAACCAATGACAGGACACGTTGCTGCGTAGGCGTGGCCGATGGGGAAAGGGCGCAATTTAGTAACCAATGACATGACACGTTGCTGCGGAGGCGTGGCCATTGGGGAGGAGATCCTCAGCCGCGTTCCCCATTACGGGTTACAACGTACGGACTTCCGGATAGTGATGCCTTACTGTATTCTAATAATTTTTCGATTTCTTTGGGCATTGAGAGACAAACACAATGCCCCAATCCAGTGGTCGTTTACGAGAGCGAAGGAACGGCCTATTGTTTGAAAGTTTTTTGGGTTTTTTTGCAAGTACGGCCACGCACGTATGGGCACGCGAGAGCGAAGGAACGGCCTGTATGGTTGTTGTTCCTGGCACGCAGTTTGAAAGTTTTTTTTTTTTTTACGTGTACGGCCACGCATGTACGGGCACGCGAGAGCGAAGGAACGGCCTGTGTGGTTGTTGTTTTTGGCACGCGATTTGAAAGTCGTTTTTTTTGCACGTACGGCCACGCACATACAGGCATGCACTAGTATTTATAAAATACACACACAGGGTATTCTTACACATTGTGTAAGCAGAACCATGCTTCCCCATTGTCTCAGTTCGCTCACCTGCATTTAATTTTTGTTTTGTTTTTTTAATATACAGATGCTTCCCGATGGTTCTGTCATGTTTTTCTTACTGGTGTATTGGCTTTGATGTCCATCGGCATGCAAAATTACGGTGATTCCCCATTTTCTCGGGTCGCTCACCTGCATTTGTTTTTCATCTATTTGTATTTTCATTTACGGATGTTGTCTGAGGATTTGTCAGATTTTTTTTTCCTGGTGTACCAGCTTGGTTGTCGATCTGCACGCAAAATTTCCGCTTTCGACGTCACCCAGAATATCCCGATCTTTAATAAGAGACATCACTGGAACTGCCACGATATCACTGTTGGCAGTGATAACCGAGTACCAAGATGTCCCGCTTTGATTGGACACCTGACCCTGACCTATGACGTTTTTCATTATTCATTTGAATTTAGAATGGGATTAAAATAAATTCAATTCAAATCAAATGGAAGACCAAATAGGTACAGTCCTGCATTGCAGTAATCAGAAGGAACCCAAACAAGCAAAAAGCAAACATGAAGTCATCAGGAGGAACCTGGATAGGATTCACATTCAAGCTGCTGCTCCTCCACCCACAAACCCATCCAGGCACAGCCAAGTGCACCTTATTCAAAAAAAATATGAATTTTGCTTTTAAAAGATCAAAAAAACAAAAAGAACCCAAATCAAAAAAAAATCAACAATTCTGGCTGCCAGACCATGCATCCGATCAAGTTGAAATTTAAAACATATCTTCCCAATTACAACTGGATCACAAATTTGAAGTTTCACGTCGATTCAGCAGCTCCAGAGAAAGCATTATTTTATATTTTTCTTCAATCCAATATGGCTGCTAAACCATGTGACCAAGCAATTATTGCTCAATAAACTTGTACACACAAGGATTGGAGAACATTTTTGTGAAGTTCACCCTCTATCTGTCCAGCTGTTCTGGAGAAGTAGATTTTTATAGCTTTGAGGGTAAATACAATATGGCTGCCAAACCATGTCACCGATGACCTTTTGTTCCTCAAGTAAAGGCAGTCCTACGTGTAAATTGTGTTTTCGGAATGATGGCCGTATGTTAAATAGAATAGGCCGCAAGGTTTGCAGTGGGAATTGAGGAAGGAATTCAGGCTTTTTTTAGGTAAGTGGACGGTGGAGAAGGTATTAATGAATGGATGATGTAATTATAAGTAAGGCCAGGCAGGTGAATAAAATTTTAGGAAGGGAAAAGTTAAATGTACTCCGAACCAATGCCGGAAATTTAAATAATAAGATTGAAGAGCTTAAAGGCAAAGTGGATCACGAGGAGTACAACATAGTTGCAGTGAGTGAGACATGGTTTCAGGAGGAAAGTAACTGGAGGACAGGATTAGAAGGCTGCAAGGTGTATTGGTGTGATAAGAAGGAGAGAATAGGAGTAGCAATCTGGATAAAGGACAGCATTACATCAAGAGAAAAGGGTGATATTAAGGAAGGAATAAATGTTGAGGATTCTGTGTGGGTCGAGATTAGAGATTGTAAAGACAGTAAGATCCTGTCGGATGTTTTTATAAGGCTCTGGGTGTGAAAGAAGAGTAGTACATGAATAATTCAAAAGGGAATGTGGGAAGGGAAGAGTATTGATGATGGGGGGTTTTCACTTGCCAGGGATAGATTGTGTCGAGGAACAGAGAAAGGGCAGAGCAGATGAGGATTTCCTTGTTTTCGTCCAGGATTGCTTTTTAACACAATCTGTACATCAGTCCACTTAGGGGAGTGCAGTGTTAGACCTCATTTCAAGTAACGATCCCAAGATGGTGGAGGAGGTGGAGGTCGGGGAGCATTTCGGAGCATGTGACCACAACTTTGTGTGTGCAAAGATTATATTAAGTTTTAGAGTTCACGATAGTAGCGTAAGCCTGTTATATTTCAGGAAGGCAAATTTTGAGGGTATGAGAGAATTGGGTGATGTAGATTGGGAGACTCCACCAATAGGATAATCAGCATCAGAGAAATGGGAAACCTTTACAGACCAAATATGTAAAGTGCAGATTAAGTACATTCCAATCAGGTGTTAAACTAAAAGCAGAAAGAGGCCAGGATGGTTGAGCAGTGAGATAAGGAATACTATTACGGAGAAGCAGAAGGCATTTATCAGGTTTAAAATAACAGGAGTGGAGTTAGATTTATATCACTGTTGGAGTAAACAGAGGCAAGTTAAGAAAATAACTTGGCAAGCCAAAAGAGAGGATGAGAAGGATATGGCTAAGAATATTAAACATAATAGCAAGGCTTTCTTTATGTATATCAGGGAAAAAGAACAGGTGAGGACCAGTGTGGGCCCATTGAGGAATATCAGCGAGAGAGTGGTTCATGACGAAAGTGAGATGGCAGGCTTATTAAACAAGTATTTTTCTGCAACTTTTACACAAGAACAGTCAGGAGAATTGCCAATAGCAGAGAGTATCTAACAATTAGGTGAAGAAGGGCTTTTGCAGAAGATCCAGGTTGGAGTGGAGGAAGTAAAGGAACAGCTGTGTAATCTCATAGAAGATAGGGCTCCGGGTCCAGATAATATGCACCCGAGAGTCTTGATGGAGGTGGATCGCTTGAGGACGGGGGCTTTGCACTGGGCAGGGTGTAGAGCAGCCCGGAATCATGGCGAAACCCAAATTATGATCCCTGTGTCGTAAGAGGCAAGCAGGGTTGCGTCAGGAAGGGCATCCGGCGTAAAACCTGTGCCAAATCAGTATGCGGATCATAACGGATGATCCGCTGTGGCGACCCCTAATGGGAGCAGCCGAAAGATGAACAACAACAGTCTTGATGGAGGTGGCTGAGCAGGAAAGAGAGGTGTTAACAGATATTTTCAAGATTTCCCTGGAGTCAGGACAGGTACCAGAGGATTGAAGAGTATCAAATGTAATCCCATTATTTGAGAAAGGATCCAGAGAAGAATTGGGAAACTATAGACCTGTTAGTTTGACTTCAGTTATGAGGAAAGTGTTGTCGACATTAATTAAGGACCAAATGAGGAACCATTTAAACAAATACAAACTAAACAAGTCTGGAGACTGCGATGGTTCACGAGCAATGTACACGGTTTGCCTTTTTTATTTTTGACCTTCGAGGGGACGCCACGGGCAAACTGGCGGGAATCGGGAAAAACGTAAATGATGAATGTTGTAGTACTCGAAGTGCACTACTTGCATACCAACTTTCATTCGAAACAGTTGAAAACCCAAGGAGCTCGATGCCCAATTTATAGATTTTTTTTTTTGACATTTTCTAAGTTCCTGACCTTGTGGCCTTGACCTTGGGACGAAAATGAAAAATCGAGCTCAGTGGGGCTATGCAGGTGCCATTGGGCTAACCAAATACCGAAACCCCTGTCAGATTCGACAAACCCCCTTGGAGAAGATGTAACTTGAAATCAGTTCCCCCCTAAACACACGTTTTTTGGACGTGGCTCCGCCTATAATGGGCACAGCACGCCCATTCTCAGGAAAACACAACGACATCATGTTATAAACCTCACACCCAAATTTTATCAGGATTGGATCAAAACCCACGGAGCTATGCTCGGGATAGACAGACAGACAGACAGACAGACACCCATAACGAATATAGTGGTCACTTACTGACTCGTGAACCAATAAAGGTAGTCAGCATGGGTTTACCAAATGTAGTTCCCATTCAACATATCTTTAAGAGGTCCATGAAGCAGTGTCTGATTGGGTGGATGATGGAAAGGCAGTGGACAAAGTATATCTCGACTTTAAGAAGGCATTCGATAAGGCACAACATCGGAGGTTGTCAGCCAAGGTGAGAGTTTGTGGAGTGGCTGGTCAGGTAGCTAATTGGATTGCAAACTGGCTTAGCGGTAGGAAGCAAAGAGTGTCTGTGAGTGGGAGGATGTCTTGCTGGGAGGATGTAAGTTACGGGGTACCTCAGGGATCGGTACTCGGACCATTACCATTCATTATTTACATCAACGATTTGGATAATGGGGTAAAGGAGTCAGCTTTCCATATTTACAGATGACACAAAGCTTGGAGGTATGGTGGATTGCAGAGGGGTGGTGATCAGATTCAGGAAAGTATTGATACTTGCATATATTGGACAAAAGATTGGCAGATGTAATTTAACCTGAGCAAGTGCAAGGTGTTGGGGATAGGAAAGAACAATGAAAATAGAGATTACAGGATGCAAGGGGTAATTTTGAAGCTTGTCACACAGGAGAAGCATCTGGGGGTGGTAATAGATTCAGGAGGGAAACAGGCAGCACAATTCCAGACAGCTGCAGGTAAAGCAAACAGGGTTTTATGTTGTATTCGGAGGGGGATCATTTGCAAATCAAAAGAGGTGGTGTTTACATTGTACAGGAATTTAGTGAGGCCTCATCTCGAATATTGTTTGCAGTTTTGGTCACCACATTTTGGGAAGGACAAAGATGCCACAGAGAGGGTTCAGCGCAGGGCGACTCAATTGATTCCGGGCCGAGCTCGACTCAGCCATGAGGAGCGGCTGAAGTAGACAGGGATTTATACACTAGAAAGGAGGTGGTTATGAGGAGATGTGATGGAGATGTTTAGGATCATGAAAGGTATAGACAAAATAAGTGCAGATGAATTATTCAACAGAGTCGACAGTGATAGGACCAGGGGCCATTGCCTGAGAGTAAATAGGAGGAGAGTCAAGATGGAAGCAAGGCAGTGAACTTTTACTCAGAGCAGTTAATGCATGAAATGGCCTCCCAGGCAAGGTAGTGGCAGCAGAAAAAGGAGATAAATTTAAATGACAATTAGATAGGTACCTGGAAGTTATCGAGACAGAGGGGTATCGGGATGTTGACAGGACTTTTAGGTAGTTTGAATATTGCTGGGTGATTGTGTGCACATGTACAGAGTGCTGTTGGTGGGGGTCTTGTCAAAGGGTATTGTGTGGTTGATGATGTTTTAACCAAGCCCGTGCCCCCTCCCCTGAGGGGAAGAAAATAATAATAATAATAATAAAAATAATAATAATAATAATAATAATAATAATAATAATAAAATTTAAATGAATTAAAAACATTTTTTTGCATTTTCTTCCATGGATCCTGTGTTGATAAATTAGTATGGTGTTCGCGAAGGCATGATGGGCTGAATGGCCTCCACCTGTGTTACATTTCCTTGTGAAGTTTTGCCTCGATCTGTTCAGCGACTTCAGAGAAGATTTTTGAAGGTATTTAAAAAAAAAAAATTGCTGCTGAATTTTCACCATTGGTAAGACTCTGAATGTGGAATGTTTATTGATAATTATGACATCATAGGTCACGTGGTGAGGCAGCCATGTTGAAAAAATGGAAAAACTTTGGACCTCTGTTAATCTGAAACCGCACAAAGGTAAAAATTGAAACTTGGCACATAGCAAGTACTTCTCATGGGGAATAAAGGTGATTTTTCTTATGACGTCATACGTGCCCACGTTATGACGTCATAATTGCACATGCAGAACGCCACATCCGATCAGGATGAAAATTTTTGAGGGTCATCGAGGAATAAAATGGTCCACAGAAAAAAAAGGAATGATGTCATTGGTCACGTAATTCGGCAGCCATATTGTTTAAAATAAAAACCTTCAAAAATCTTCTTCTCTGAAGTGGCTGAACAGAACAAGATGAAACTTTCCAATTGAAGGTGAGTCGGCGATGAAAGGTGAGCAGACAGACAAACAAACGGAAGCGATCAACATACTTGTCAAAAGATCAACATACATACTTGTCAACATACACCCGAACTCAGGTAGTTGCACCAACGAGAAGGTAACACGGCTGTGGACGGGAGGACCCGGCTCAGTACAATTTCTTTTGCCGGCATCCATGGTTGCTTAACAACCCGTAGGGCAACGGAGTTATCCATGGTCCGGGGGCCTCAGGGTCGACAGTGGCGGTGAGTCCGATTATGACCTCGTGAGCCTTGTGTGTGTGCCAATACCGCAACAATTTATTTTCAAAAAGAAACAGTTTTCAAACATTTTTTTTCTTGGAAATAATAAACAGTTATGAAGAGGAGATTAATCCAGTTTTTTTCTTAAAATATTTCAAAGAGTTTCAATTTGATATGTTCATTATGTCATTGTAATAAAATAATTAGAATTTGTTTTTCTGAAACCTTTTAAGGTTACCTATTCAGGGTTAAAACATTACACCATTCTTTGTGGTGTTTGTTTGCATCTTTGATGACATTGAAAACAGTATACTTCCTCTGTGGAATGATTTTCACTGCCAGACAGGCTGCCTCGGTTTCCTGTTCAAAATATGACATTCAATTCAAATGAAGTTGCTCCCACATCATAAAATTACATTTGCAGACAGACAGAAGAGCTTTGTGTCTCACGTGAGCATGGTAAAAACAACTGTACAACCAAACTCATACCTGTCATTCTCTGCCTAATTCAGTCACTCTACCAGAGTGAAAGAGGTGATCCCATCAGGGTGTTGTGGTCCACTCGGTTCCCTCAGCTCTTGTCTTGGTTGCTTTGTTCTCTGTGGAGGCTTCTTCTTCACCTGGGAGTTCTGCAAGTTCGCCAAAAGCAAGCACTCAAGAGAACATTCAGATGGCATTCACCCTGTGTCTGGGTTCATTATAATCCAAGAGTATGATGTTGCCATCGCCCCGTTAGCCGGCAGGTGATGATACACCGCCGTTCACCTGGTTACCACGCTGAGGAGGGGTTGGACTTCTAACCAGGACACACCACACCACACCACACCAAACATGGACACACCACCACCACCACTAGACACAGATATATCACCACCACACCAAACAAGGACACACCACCACCACCACACCACCAACACACACACCCGGACACACAACACAACCAGCCACACAACACGCCATACCGCCCAGACACACCACACACAAAGACACAACACATGGACACACCACACACACCGACGTAACACATGGACACATCAAACCCAGACACACCACAAACCACACCCCACCACAGATACCACACACATTCCACCGGGATGCACCACATGGCACACAACACCCGGACATACCACCCATCACACACATCACACCACAACACACACCATATAGACTCAAACCAAAGACACATCACACACACACGGACACACCATGCCATAGACACAACACATACACAGGCACCCACCTTGAAAGAAAACTTGGAGCCAAGAGACATGTACAGAACTTCCAAATGGAATTCCTGAAAAAGGAAAACCATTCTTCTGTTCTGTTTTCACATCAAGGCTGCATTTTAAAAAGATCATTTTAACTCACCAAGTGAAGGTTCTTCATTCCCACTTAGTTCCTGACAAATGACAGTTACAAGAACACAGGTTATGATCATGGTGATCTTCATGTGTAATAGTTACATGACGACATCAACCGAATGATCGACGCTTTCATTGGTGACAGAATGAAGGAAGAACACAGCCAAGGAAGGAATAAATCACAGAATCGTTTTAGAATTTCTCAACAGTCCTGAACTCAACAAGAGCGAGACGTGCATGCGTGTGACACTTTTGTTGGTTTGTTGTGCAATAATTCCATTCCCCCCTGGACCAATTGCACCAAAATTTGCTGTACCACATTGTGCAACACCATTTAGATCAAAATCACAATGAAAATTGTTATTCTTAATCAAATCGATGTTAAAACAATAAATCACGGTGTTCTGGGTGATCGAGCGTCGGATGACGGGAGCCAACCCTGGCAGTGAGACACCTCCCAGGCTGGTTGAGGAGCCCTGCTGACGATTCAGAAAATTAGAAGGTGAATTACTATTTGTTTCTGTGTACAGAATGGAAATTGATAAACAAACGGTCAACATTTGCCACGAGACTACACTACTGAGGTTAAGTGGCAGTCGCACGATCCCGTACAACCTCAAATATCAATCTTTTTGATGGTTTACTAAAGTCAAAAACAACCTGATCTTGATCAGCTAACTCAGCTAACTCAACTTAATGCCACGAGAGACTACTCGCCCAAGTTTGTTTGGGTACACCGGCTTGTTATAAATATTGCATCATTGGGCCATGTGGTACAATCGAGAGATGGCTTGCGGGTGTTATTAATTTGTTACCGGCTTTTCTGCACAACCAGCACCAACTGCCAGCAAGAGGTGTGATGTACGTTTGATCATATTGCTGCGGACGCGGCAGGGAGAGCTCCGAAAGGCCGACGCGTCTATGTAAAGACCACAGATGCCGTCTACAACACTCACCTTTGGTCGGATCCTCATCCATGTCACTTTACCGTACCGGCAAGTTGACTGAAGTCGATGGGGAACCGTGCCAGGGGTTGGTCGAAGGATGTTACTTGGCCGAGCGAACCAACGTTACATGCCACACACTGTTGTCTATCGTCTACCATCTGCAGCTCTTCCTCATACTGTTGTTCCTTCATATGAAGGTCCACTTCTGATAACTTGCTCGTACCGTTTTGGAGATCTTATAAAAGTACATTATTTTTTAAGCTAATCTCATTTAATTGTTCATCCTTTGCACTGAGCCATTGAGAAAGGGAAAGTGACATGTTTTGAATTTGACACAGCTTTCAACTGAGCACTCCTATTCGTCATTTAATAAACATCAAGACTTTAGGGAGGTGCAAAATGTCCAAGTCCAAAATCCCATTCAAGTCCAAAATGGGATTAACTCTTCATGAAGGTGCAAAGTTAAATTGTAATTTCACAAATTACAAAGCAGTCTGCCATTTCGAAATGTCTTGTGAGCAACAAGACCCCTGGAAAGTGTTACAATTCATTACAACACATGGAGGTCAACATGACATTTGATAACGGTTCCTTACTTGTTGGCAGCTCTCAATGTCGTTTTGTAGTTCTTCCTCAGCTGTCATCGTCCATCTGTAGATCTTCCTCGCACCACTGTCCCTCGATCTGAAGGTCCACTTCTGACAACTTGCTCGTACAGTTTTGGAGATCTTCAGAAAGGTACCTTATTTTTCAAGGTAATCTCATTGAATTTTTCATCCTTTGCACCCAGCCAATAATAAAAGTAATGTGACACATTCGAAAAAAAATTTCAAAACCACACAGCTCACAATTGAGCACTCCTTCGAATCCTCATTGAATAAACATCAAGACATGATGGAGGTGTCCCTCTTAAGTCCAAAATGGGATCAACTCTGATTAAAGGTGCAAAGGCAATGTGGAATTTCACAAATTACAAAGCAGTCTGCCATTTCTAAATGTCTCCTTCACAGCAAGACCCCTGGAAGGTGTTACAATTCATCAGAACGTGTGGAGGTGAACATGACACGTTTGATAACGGTCCTTTACTTGTTGGCAGCTCTCGATGTCGTTTTGTAGGTCTTCCTCCTCTCTAATCATCCTTCTGTCGCTCTTCCTCATGCCGTTGTTCCTCGCATCGTATTTGAGTTGCTCTGAAAGTACATTTTTGGGGGTAATGTCATTGAATCGTTCGTCATTCACACTGAACCATTGAGAAAGATCCTCGACCTGTGCGGCCGAAACATTGCGTTCATGAAGAGAGATATATAGCATAATGAAGCAACACCTCCAAAGATAATAATTCACAAATATGAGCAAAGATGATGATAATTAGTGGATTAAACACTAATACGGAAGGGCGGAGTGAACAAATAAAACAAGAAATACCATACAAGGGTCCCCACCTGTTTCCTCAACGTCAATTCATCATAGTTTTGTTGTAGCTTTTCATGATGTAGATTTAACTCCAAAAACAGCAAGTCCCTGTGAAGTTTTTTCATGGTGTCTGTGTGCACCTTCTTTCCAAGACACAAGCTCGTAGATATTGTCCTTCAGTAGCATCGCAACAAAGATGGACTTTATCTGCAAGTCAGATCAATAAACATGCCAGTCAGTCTGGGAAGGGGACACAAATCCAGCATGTGGGAGTATCTGTATCTTGTGAGATGATACACATGATTAAGGTACTCAATTGTACACAAAACTTCTCATCGTTCTCCTGCTGCAGCTGTCATCACGTGAATGTTTGTTGGTAGACACACACACACACACACATACACACACAAACACCGCTTACAAATGGGTACATTTTGGAGAATAAAATGTTATAACATAATGTCGTGAGACTTCTCAGATAATACAATAGGTAGTAACATTTTCTTCTCCTTCTTTCATATGGCATACCTTCACATGTAGTGTGATCGTCGTTGCTGTTGCTCACAAGCTTCCGCACGTATCTCCTGAAGGTACATTGGGCGTTCGACCTTTCGACGTGGAATCCATTTCCGCTAAGAAAGGGAAGAGGGTACATGCCGTTACAGATGCAGGTGCTTTGAAGCAGGTTTTAATTGTGAATTGCCGCACCTGAGGAAGATAGGAATGACTTACCATGCGAAGATCTATCAGATCCTGCAGCATGAAGCGCATTCGGGACGACATTTTTCGCCCCTTCACGAGTCGATTCAGAGAGGTGAAATGCTCATTCATCTGTCGAGACACAAACATATGGTGGTAAGCCAGTAGAATAAAAATGTGCAAGAAAGATGATGACAATTGATAGTATAAAAGGAAACGTGTTAATGAAATCTCAAAACTGATGTTTCATTACCATTGCGCGTTGTGTGGAGTCCAGGATCTTTCCAGCAACACCAAGGAGACGACAGAGGTACTCTAACGACTGCTCCTTCCCATCTTTGAGCAACCCCCTAACTATATCGGAGATAACAGATTCATGCAAGACTTCTGCTTTGAAAAGTTCCCCGATGAAGATTACGTTACCCAGAGCGCGCTGTCGAGCTTTCTCCTTGGACGCTGCATCGTCCAAGCTGGAGCTCCCATCCATCCCCATTTTAAACTCATTGTGGCAGCCTTGAATGAGTAGGATGCGGAAGTTGAGGATGTTCCCAGGCTTACTTGTTTGTTGTACCTCAATCTGCGAAAAAGGAAAGATTTGTGGATGTTATGAAAGATAAAGGGGGATCTATTCATTGAATACTTTTTAAAATGGGGAGGGGAGTGGGGGGCGGGGAGATAAATTGAGAAAATAAGAAGTAAAAAAAAGAAGGGAATGAATGTAGTGAGGCCGAGAAAGAAGTGGTGAAAGAGGGTAAACAAGTATGGGAGGAAATGAGATTGCTGGGGCAGTATGTATCAGTCTGTGAAAAAGGGAGGTGAGGATCACGGGGAGTGGGGAGGAGAGCAGATATTTTCAGAAAAGGATGTCTAGTCATCGTGTTCTTTCCCTGATGAGTTGTGGTCATGATGTACTTCTCTTACCTTTGAAAGGTGGGAGCACATAATTGCGTACACCTCCGAAAATTTTGATTCCATCATTGCCTTGCTCAGGACAAGCTGAACAATGTCCTTCAGATGACCTTCCTTTGTGATATTGATGCTCTTCATCTGATGAATAATCCGGTCAAAATTTTCCGGTGTCAATTTATTGAGCAGAGATCGAAACTGCCGAATTATATCCTTGGGAAAGGAAATGGGAGTAAAACAAAGGAGGCGTCATTCTTAAGGAGTCAAAATAATAAATGAGTTATGAAAGAAAAGTATATTTTAACATGAAATCTCCACAAATGGCCACACTTTCAAATATAACAACAAACTCACTTCATCATCACTCGCCATCCCTCTCTTCTTCGTGGGCCTCCACGCAGTACTCGTAGATTTGATTGGCTCACCACATTCAATCACATGGTGAATAACACGAGCTTCCTGTTGGACATAATAAATCGTCTTTCAAATAAAACAGCAGCAGAGAAACATGAGATTGAGAATTAGTGAAATATGCACAGCACCAGTTCCAAAATTGTAATAATAGGAATCGTACAACTTGCAATTTGAGAAGTGGATGTTCATGTGATTGTTTGTTTATCTGTTTGTGTTTTTGTTTGATATCTATGCACTCCTGACCACTGGACAGAATGAGTTGAAAACTTTTGGTTGTACTCGTGGTGTGCACGGAAAGGTTTCAGGGGATAAAAAAAAATTCACAGTCCATGGGGTTCAGGGTTGGGGGAAGACTCCAATTCCCTCTCTCATGTGGCATACCTTCAGATGTGGTGTGATATGTTTTGCACCATTTTCAAGGGAACTAACCCATCCCTCAGGGCGGGTTGTTCACTGACATATATCCTGTTCTAACGCAAAACCAGATTGGAAAATGATTCGAACGATCAATAATGCGAGTTGTTTTCAAGCTTTTGATGACTGACTGACAAGGTTGTTTTTAATATCGGCTGGGAACGGGAGTGTTTCTGTTGGGTTCTTGAGATCGTGTTGCTGTACCTTGTTTCGCTGTGGTTGATGATGCTGTGAGTTATTTTGGTCCATCTGTTCCTCCTGAGACTTCTCTTGCTCCAACGGAGGCTGTGAACATGGCTTCTGCTGGGGTTCCTGATTTTGTTGTGAAGATGGCTTCTGTTGTGAACATGGCTTCTGCTGGGGTTCCTGATTTTGTTGTGAAGATGGCTTCTGTTGTGAACATGCCTTCTGCTGGGGTTCCTGATTTTGTGGTGAAGATGGCTTCTGTTGTGAACATGGCTTCTGCTGGGGTTCCTGATGTTGTTGCTCCAAATTCTGCACCTTAATGCACATTTGGTGCATTTCCTGACTGATTTGATTATTTTTAAGAACCACTGCATCCAAGCAGTCATTTCTATTCTTCAAATCAGTCATCAGCAGTGTGACCTGTAAGTGATAAAAACACATCAGCACGCATCAAGGAAAACATTATCTTCACCTCTTTAGTGTCTGTTATTTCATCTTCAAAGGTCAGAGAGTACAGAGCAAGTCCCACATTGTTAGATAATGGTTACTTACTTGGTGGCAGTAATTATCGTTGCGCTGGCCCTGCCACTGCCGTTGCTCTTGGAACCCCTGCTCCAATTCAGAAAACCTGCTCCCCAGCTTTGCCAGATCTTGTGAAAGCACGTTATTTCTCAACGTTAGCTCATTTAAATGTTCATCTTTCACACTCGATCGCTGCGAAAGCACCTCAACCTGTGTGCCAGAAACATGACAGTGTCATCGACAGTAAAATTTCTGTTCTACATAACCAGAAAGAAAGAAAGTGGCATGTTTGAAAGAAAATTGACAAATTCCAATAAGAAGTCTTCCATTTGTGAATGCTTCATTGTCAGTCTGACCCCTGTCAGGTGTTTCTACTCATCAGAGCATGTGGAACAGAACATGAGGTGCACCCTCTTGGCATCTGTGATCCCACATGTTTGATAATGGTTCCTTACTTCTTGGCAGGTCTTGACATCCTTCTGTTTCTGCAGTTCATGCTGTTGTCGTTGGTCTTGCAGCTGAAGTTCCACTTCTGAAAACTTGTCGGAAAGTTTCTTCAGCTCCTCTGAAAGTTCCGTGTTTTTCAACGCAATCTGTTTGCATTGTTTATCTTTTGCATTCAATCGTTGCAAAAGTAACTTTATCTGTGGGGCAGAAACATGACAGCATCATCGACAGTAAAATTTCTGTTCCACATACCCAGAGAGAAAATGACGTTTGACAGAAAATTCAACACCACACAGCTGACAATTGAGCACTTCTTCTAATTCTCAATCAATAAACATCAAGACTTTGTGGAGGACATCCCTCTCAAGTCAAACTGGGATCAATTCTGGTTAAAAGGTGAAAACTTAACATAGGATTTCCCAAATTCCCATAAACAGTCTTCCATTTGTAAATGTCTCATGAGCATCATGACCCCCTGGAAGGTGTTAAAACTCATCAGAATATGTGGAGGTGAACACGATGTTCACTCCCTTGACATCTGAAGTCCCACGTTTGATAACGGTTCCTTACTTGTTGGCAGCTCTTTACGTCCTGCTGTTGATGTTGTGCATCCCGTTGCTGCTGCTTCTCAAGCTGAAGTTCCACTTCTGATAACTTCCTCGTAACCTTTTCAAGATCCTCTGAAAGTTCCTTATTTTTCGAGGAAATTTCACTGAAGTTTTTGTCTCTCGCATTCAACTGCTGAGAAAGCACCTCGACCTGTGTGGCAGAAACATTGTGCTCATGAAGAAACAACATCATAGATAAGCCTGGTGTTGGCCTACTGGTTAAGGAGGCTGGTTTGAGATCTTAGGGTCTAAAGCTTGAGCCTCTGTCATGCTCTTGAAATAACAGGTGGGTTGACTCAGCCTGTCATCCTTTGAGGTTGGCAAAATGAGTACCGGCTTACTGGAAACAGGGGGGCACTGCATCGGCAGCACAACCATGCTTCCAGAAATGATGCAGCCAGCAGCCAGAGGCTGCACACGAAACATCAACCACCAATAACAACCACACACAAGCAAATTTAACGATAATTCGTGGACGAATTACTCACACAGAAGTGTGTACCATGCAAATAAAACGAGAAATACCATGCAAGGGTGTATACCTGTTTCTTCAACTCCTCTTCATTGCTGTTTTGCTGCAGTTTTTGCTGATGCAGCTTTTCCTCCGTACACAGCAAGTTGTTGTTGAGTTTTTCAATGTTGTTGATGTGCACCTTGTTTTCACGACACATCGCCTCATGGTGATTCTCCTTTAGTTTCATCTCAACTAAGATGGACTTTATCTGCAAGTCAGATGAATAGGAATGTCAATCGATCAGAGGAGGATACAAATACAGCATGTGGGAGTATCTGTATTGTGTGCAATGATGGACATTATTAATCAGACAAACGAAAGGTTATACTGTACTGTGTGTAAATCCCAGAAGGTACTCACCTCCTCACGGTACTTTGTATCGTTGTCTTGCAGCATCTGCTCTAAATGATGCAGCTTTGCATCAAGGTTTGAGGTTTTCTTTTCAAATTTTTTCTGCTCATCAGAAACTTGACGACTCTGCTGATCGGTCATTTCCAACTGTTTTTTCAGTTCTTCGATCTGCAAAAGTCAAACCATGGAGAAAATAAGCTTCTCTGAGTTCTGTATGAATTATTGGTACTGAACACATCACCTTTGGACCATTTCTATGTCGGTGATTTCATATGTTTCTGGTACAACGAGAGCTGACACAGTCATGTCATGTTGAGCAAGAATTGGTATAAGAACCCGAGTCAATGGGACCGAAAACCCAAAGCCACATACCTGCTGCATGTTTTCTCCATTTTGTCTGTGCACCTGTTCCAGATGTACCTGCTCAGGAATGTTTGCAGGTTCCTGTGCCAGCTGGACATTATTTTCAGGAACCCTTGCTTGGGATCCATTCTCCTCACTTTTTTCTGATTTCTATCAGGAAAATAATTTAAAAAAAAGAAAAAATCACCAGATGTTAAAACATATGCAAAAAATGTGGTTGTGTCCATTTCCCAAGAGTGTTGTTTTCCCGTGACACGGTGTCAGGTGGACGTGGTTTTGTGTATTTTACCTGACGCTTTCCGAAAAGCTTTTTAAACCAGCTCTTTTTAATATGGGATTTCGGCATTTCGAATCGAGTCAATCCTGTTGAGAGAGAGAGAGAGAACATGAGGATAAGGGAAATAGATGAGGGGCACACGAGGGAAATTGTCACCTTCACATGGTTTAATTTTGAATAAATGGGAAATATTTTAATGTTTGTTTTTATCAGATACTGTTTCTCTATGGACACACTGGAGTGCCCACTGTGAATGGTCTTCATGCTAAAAGAGCAAACAGTTGTGGGAAGAATTCAACTCCCTCCAGAACTTAAACTAAACGAGTCCTCTCACCACATCTCTTCTTCGTTTGGATGATTACTCACTGCACATCGATTCACAACACGCTTTGGACCCAAACACCATCTTTGATAACACGTGTTCTGACTCACAGTCGTTCCACTCACTTTTTCCTGGGTTTTGGCTCTTTTGGTCCACTTATCGCAACCGCACAGAATAGGTGTGTTCTCCACACACACCACATTTAATCTACCAACATAAACAGAGCTCTTTATCACCACTCACTCACTCACTCACTCTCTCATTGGTATAAACGTTTTTTACCTCCTCGGTGTGGTTGATGAAATTTGGCACAAAGTTGCAAATTGAAGCCAACATCCCAAATAAATATATAATTGAATCCCAAAACAGGGGCGGAGCTTGGACTGCATTGTGTCAACACAGGTCATTCCATATTCATGAGGGGCGTGTTGATTTGGTGTGTGTATAAGAAAATAGTTCCATCATGGCTGCTCACTGAACGGGAAAGTGAATTATTCCTGGCATTTGGCTCCTGTTACAAACTGCACAGAAACAAACATCACAAAAAGGGGGCGGAGCTTGAACTGAACTTACATCAATACCACAAAAAGGGGGCGGAGCTTGAACTGAACTTACATCAATACCACAAAAAGGGGGCGGAGCTTGAACTGCACAGAAATGAAGTCTTTGCTCAATCAATCTTTATTTTATTTATCAATTTATCTCCTTGTAGATGCAGGCTGCATGTGTGTCCACTTGTTAAACAATGAACAACAGGTAAGAAACAGAAATCAGTTACAAGGTTTGATAGGTGGTGGAATTTGTCATTTGGGTGCAGGCGATAACTCGCCTCCTCTTCGTCAAAGACACTGTGGATGAAAGTGGTGCACTTTGTGACACAACTCCCTCTCTGCAAAGGACAAATCAGACAGTTTATGTTGAGTCAGGAACTAAACCCTCGTGAGAAGTGCTCCACTTCCCTCCACATCATCCTGTCAGACGGATAAAATAATGGAGAGAAAAGGATCGGGTCTGTCCGATTGGACCGGCCATGGTGAGCCTACAGTGAGTAATCGTGGTCGAGCGACCACGTACAGTTTGACGATGTCCAGGTTCATGGAGTTACATGTCCAGGTACAGGTTGACGATGTCAAGGTACATGGAGTTACATGTCCAGGTACAGGTTGACGATGTCCAGGTTCATGGAGTGACATGTCCAGGTACAGGTTGACGATGTCAGGGTACATGGAGTTACATGTCCAGGTACAGTTTGACGATGTCCAGGTTCATGGAGTGACATGACCAGGTACAGGTTGACGATGTCCAGGTTCATGGAGTTACATGACCAGGTACAGGTTGACGATGTCCAGATTCATGGAGTTACATGACCAGGTACAGTTTGATGATGTCCAGGTTCATGGAGTGACATGACCAGGTACAGGTTGATGATGTCCAGGAACATGGAGTTACATGTCCAGGTACATGGAGTTACATGACCAGGTTCATGTTGATGATGTCCAGGTTCATGGAGTTACATGACCAGGTACAGTTTGATGATGTCCAGGTTCATGGAGTGACATGACCAGGTACAGGTTGACGATGTCCAGGAACATGGAGTTACATGACCAGGTACAGGTTGACGATGTCCAGGTTCATGGAGTTACATGTCCAGGTACAGGTTGACGATGTCCAGGTACATGGAGTTACATGTCCAGGTACAGGTTCACGATGTCCAGGTACATGGAGTTACATGACCAGGTACAGGTTCACGATGTCCAGGTACATGGAGTTACATGACCAGGTACAGGTTGACGATGTCCAGGTGCATGGAGTTACATGACCAGGTACAGGTTGACGATATCCAGGTACATGGAGATGACGCCCGCATTGTCGCTATCTGCAGCTTCACTCAGGACAAGAGTCCATGGTCCTTCGCACAGAACGACACGTTCGCTAATGAACTCGTACCCTGTGTTATGTTGGATGGTGAGCTCATGGAGCCCTCAATCTCCAAAACTTGTCGATCCCGATCTCATCCCAATTTAAATTATCTCTTGTTTATTCTGCGACTTCCTTTCCAGGGAGATAATTCCTGCATTATAACTACGCTGAGTGAAAGACCCTGACTTGTTTCTCTCTCAACTGTCTTGTTCGTTACTCTCAGACAAAGTGTGGGGCCTCGTACTGTCACTGTCAATTCTGCTGAAAAACTTCTACACTTATTATGTTCACGATGACGTATCATATATATATATATATATATATATATATATATATATATCATATATATATATATATATATATATATGTATGTATGTGTAAATGTGTAAATGTATAAATGTGTATGTATATATATATATATATATATATATATATATATATATATATATATATATATATATATATATATCTCCATGGAATTTACACATTTATAACCGGCATTTACACATTTATAACCGGCATTTACACATTTACACATTTATAACCGGCATTTACACATTTACACATTTATAACTGGCATTTACACATTTACACATTTATAACTGGCATTTACACATTTATAACCGGCATTTACACATTTATAACCGGCATTTACACATTTACACATTTACAACCGGCATTTACACATTTACACATTTACAACCGGCGAAGCCGGTGTTTTGGATAAATATCAAAGATAAAATTGTCGAGTGAGACCCAGGTTGTAATGCTTGTCCATCATTTCAGCCTTAATGGTGAAAAGAAAACTGATTTTTGTAAGAACTTGATCTTCGCCATTATTATCCTCGACCTCGCGACCACCAGCGACATCAAAATTGGACACATCTGACGGCAAATGCAGAAATCGATAAACGAAAAAGGTTCACACTGCCTGGTACTCACTCTGTGTGGAAACGCGTGAAAAATAATCCAATAAATGTCTATTCGTTCAGACTTTTCACTGTCAGAGAACTGACTGAAAATTAAAAAAAATTATCGATTTGTTTGCCGTTGCTAGGGAGCTCGGGCTGGGGCGTTGCTAGGGAGCTCGGGCTGGGCCGTTGCTAGGGAGCTCGGGCTGGGCCGTTGCTAGGGAGCTCGGGCTGGGCCGTTGCTTTGAGAAAAACGCTTTAAAATCTCTATTTACGGGAAAACTGCCCGCACGCATAATATGATATTGTTAAAACATCCGATGAACAATATTTACATCGACTGCGATTTTAATTTTGCCCCACCGCCATAAATGTCAACAAGCTTTTTCAATCAATTCCATTTCACCAAGTAACAAAATGGCGGATTTTCATGTGTTGCTCAGCAACCGAGGTTGGATACCAAAAATTTGATTTCAAATTTGACAAATTTGAGGTCACCTAAATTTACACATTTATATAAGTATAATGCACTATGACGTATCATTTCTATAATTATAACACACTATGACGTATCATTTATATAATTTACACATAATAATTTACACATTTATATAATTATAACACACTATGAAGTATCATTTATATAATTTACACATTTATATAATTATAACACACTATGACGAATCATTTATATAATTTACACATAATAATTTACACATTTATATAATTATAACGCACTGTGACGTATCATTTATATAATTTACACATTTATATAATTAAAATGCACTATGACGTATCATTTGTTAAGTTTACACATGGACACACTATGACGTATCGTTTGTAAAGTTTACACATGGACACACGATGACGTATAATTTGTAAAGTTTACACATGGACACACAATGACGTATTTGAAATCTCACAAATGAAAAGAACCGAGTCACGTGACCAACACACTTCCGTTCAGTTCAGTCATTTGAACAGGTCATCACGCCAGGAACATGATAACCAATTAAAAACAGTTTTCCTGAACATCGCCGAGGGATAATGATGAGAAGAGAACAATGGAGTTGTATGTGCAGGAAGAGAATCACCGGAGAGAACTCACGTACAGTTCGTGTGAAATTTGATAAATCACCATCGATCCAACATCAGCACAAACTCACGTAAAACACCTTGAAGAGAAGATCCAATTGAACGAAGACCCCGTGAAGACTCTGTAAACAATAACACGTCCGATCACCATGGAAGATTCCGAACAATGAACAATGAACAATGAACTCAGAGACCACGCCCTAAACGCGGACCTCGTTGGAAACACCTCCACGTGTTTCATTCCCGTTTGTGTTTCTCTCGGTTCTCGTTTTGTTCATAATCTCACGGTTGTTGATCTTATCAAACCCCCAACACCTTCGTTTACTAATGGCGCTCTCTGTCATGTATCTGGACCGGAACAACCCATCGATCACCTTTCCCTTTCCTCACGAACTCCGTTAAAGAGACGACAAGACCACGTGGAGCGGTTGTTCCTTGTTTAAAGGGTTTATTTAAACTCCTTCACGATGTCCATCTCCGTTCACCCGAAGGTTTACCTTTGTACAGGTGTTGACGAGATTGGAAAACACCAACATTACAAGTGTTCACCTTTATAACAGGTGGAAGAAGGTTTTAGTGTGAACGCAAAAACACAGCTGCACGAGGCCGTTGGACCTCTCTGACGTCATTGTCAAGCGTGTCACGTGGTTGAGCTCGCCTTGATTGGTGTAAAGTACGTACATAATTACACGACTTGTACCTTTTTAACAGATCATTAGTTTCTGAATTATTATGGGGTCGGTGTGGGGGTAGGGTGGGGGTAGGGTAGGGTAGGGTGGGGTGGGGGGTCGGAGTCGGACGGGACGAAGCAAAATTATCCAATGAATATCTAATCAATTCCAGTTTTACAAGGATAAACTGGGGCACGAAACCAAATGGAGGGAGTGGGGGAGGGAGAGGGAGAGGGAGAGGGAGAGGGAGAGGGAGAGGGAGAGTGAGAGGGAGTGGGGGGAGAGGGAGTGGGGGGAGAGGGAGTGGGGGAGGGAGAGGGAGTGGGGGGGGGAGAGGGAGTGGGGAGGGAGGGGGGAGGGAGAGGGAGTGTGGGGAGGGAGGGGAGGGAGAGGGAGTGGGGGAGGGAGGGGGGAGGGGAGAGGGAGTGGGGAGGGAGAGGGAGTGGGGGAGGGAGAGGGAGGGGAGAGGGAGTGGAGAGGGAGGTGGGGGGAGAGGGAGGGAGGGGAGAGGAGAGGAGGGAGGGAGAGGGAGAGGGAGGGAGAGGGGAGAGGGAGTGTGGGGAGGGAGAGGGAGAGGGGGAGGGACGAGGGATGTGGGGGAGGAGAGGGCAGATGAGGGACGTGGGGGAGGGATGAGGGAGTGGGGAGGAGGAGAGGAGTGGGGAGGAGAGGGGAGGAGGGAGGGAGAGGAGTGGGGGAGGGAGATGGGAATGGGGGAGGAGGAGTGGATGGGGATGTGATGAGGAGGGAGAGGAGATATTTAAAAGGAGTGGGGGGAGGATGATGATGCATTTACGTGACATATTTACTATCATTTGACGTGATGACATTTACTATCATATTTTCATTATTACGCATCATGATGACATTATTTTGATTGTGAAAAGATGATGACGATGACAAAGATGACAAAAGACATGACGACATTTAATGTTAACATGTATGAGATGATGATGATGATGATGTGATGGATGATGATGACGGGGATGATGATGATGATGATGATGACGATGATGATGATGTGATGATGATGATTTTACTTACCATTGATGACGTTAAGATGATGATTTACGCATTTACGATTTTATTGATCATGATGATGTGATGATGATGATCAAAAAGACGGTGATGATGACGGTGATTTTGACTTGATGACGACGATGATGCAAAGATGACGGTGACGACGTGATGATGCGCATTTTGATTGATGATGCAACGATGATGATGACGGCAACGATGACGCAAAAGATGATGACGATGATTTAAAAGACATGATTTGATTTTATTCAAAGATGACAAAAAGATGACGACATTTTATCGCAAAAGATGATGACGATGATGATTGACGACGACGTGATGATGATATCGCAAAAAGATTTGACATGACGATTTTGACGACGAAAAAGATTTTTGACGCGACGATGACGACGACGGACGATGATGACATTTTTGACGACGTGACGACATTTTATCAAAGACGACATCCGATTTTTATTTCAAAAGACGTGACGATTTACTTAAAGATGATTTCGACGACGTGATGACGATGATGATGACATTTGATTTTACTTATCCCGACATTTTAATTTTAATTATCATCTTCACCCACTTACCACTTTACCTTAACACCACCCAGCATTTTTGACGCATCTGATTTTCATCTCATGACGATGATGATGACGACATAAAGATGATGATGACATGATGACGATGACGCATTCACGCATTAATATTAATGCATTTAATAATCATTTCACGCATTTTAATTATTTCATTAATATTTATTTACTTACTTTTAATTTGACGACGCATTTATCATTTACTTACTATCATTTCACGCATTTACTTACTATACATTTAAAAGATGATTAATAATTTTAATGCATTTAATACCACGCATTAATCATTTTAATGTTACCATTTACCTTAAACGCATTTTATGACATTTCAATGTTACCATTGACGATGATGACGCATTATTTACTGCATATTTTACTAAAAAGCATTTTAACGATTATCAAAATGACAAAAAGACGATTGATGACGATGATTTCATATCATTTACGATGATGACGATGACAGATGATGATGACGGGATGATGACGTGATGACAAAAGATGATGACGTGATGATGATGTGATGATGCAGATGATGATGATGTGATGACGACATGCAACGATGATGATGATGTTCACTAATTTCTAAAGACGATGATGATTATCAAAAAGATGATTATGACGTATTACTTGACTATTGATTATTCTTGATGATGATGATTTGATGACAACGCATGATGATTGATGATTATCAAACGATGTGATGCACATGTGATGACTGATGTGACGATGCATTTAAAAGATGATGATGATCCGATGATTTGATGTGTGATTACGCATTTTGACGTGATGATTTTGATGACGGTGATGACATTTACGGTGATGACAAGATTTGATGATGGACGCGATTTTGACTTGTGATGACGATATTTACGTGATTTTGACGGTGACGATGACGATGATGATGATGATGATTTTATTAAAACGATTTTTAATAAAATGATGACATTTATTTATTTATTTTATTGATGATGACATTGACGACGATGACATTTGGCTCCATGATGACATTTTATCGCATTTTGACATTTATCGCATTTTACCAGGAGGGACGACATTTTATTTATCAGAGGGAGAGGGAGAAGGGGAGTGGAGGGGAGTGGGGGAGGGAGGGAGTGGAGAGAGAGGAGGAGGGAGAGGAAAGGAGAGGGAGAAGGAGAGTGGGGAAGTGGAGAAGGAGAGTGGGGAAGGGAGAGGGAGAGGGAAGTGAGAGAGGAGGGAGAGGGAGAGGGGGAGTGGAGAGAGAGAGAGAGGAGGGGAGTGGGGGGAGTGGGGGAGAGGGGGGGCAGTGGGGGAGGGAGAGTGGAGGGGAGGGGGAAGGGAGAGGGGGAAGGGGAAGGAGAGGGGAAGGAGAGGGAGGGGAAGGAGAGAGGGAGGGAGAGTGCGAGGCGAGGGAGAGAGAGAGAGGAGAGGGAGGGAGAGGGCAGAGGAAAGGGAGAGGGAAGGGAGATGGAAGGAGGGGAAAGGGAGAGAGAGAGAGGAGGAGGGGAGGAAGCAGGAGAGAGAAAGGGAGAGTGGTGGGAGAGGAAATGGAGAGGAAAGGGAGAGGAAAGGGAGAGGAAAGGGAGAGGAAAGGGAGAGGGAGGGGAGAGCAGAGGAAGGGAGAAGGAAGGGAGAGGGGGGGAAGAGGTACAGGAGGGGAGAGGGGGGGAGAGGTAGAGGAGAGGGAGAGGAGGATGTGACCCGTTTTGTTTGTGAAAACCCACAGACCTGTTTTCCTGTGATCAAAACCTTTCTTCATTTCCTTGTTGTTCTGTTTTGTTATTTTTGTTATTTTTGTTGATCCAATCCGACTGCAACGTCCACTCGTTTTCTTCCACTTTATCCATATTTTCATGTGTTTGTGTTGGTTCTTCAATATTCTTTCACTGCCGAACAGTCGCACCTGGCACCCTTTCCCTCAACGTATAATTAATTACCTTTACATCGATTTATTTCACCACACATCCTCGTGTGTTGGCGCAGTGGTTCGGGCAGCGGCTTGGGATCCAAAAGCTCCTGAGTTCAAGCCCCGTTGGGCCACTGAATTAATACACCAGGGGGTTGACTCAGGCTGTCATCCTTCCGAGGTCGGCGAAATGAGTACCAGTGTACTGGGCCGGTGTATACCCCGGTTAAAATAGGTGTACCATATCCCTGTGTCGTAAGAGGCGACCAGGGTTGCGTCAGGAAGGGCATCCGGCGTAAAACATGTGCCAAATCACTATGCGGATCATGCGGATGATCCGCTGTGGCGACCCCTAACGGGAGCAGCCGAAAGAAGAAGAAGAAGAAGAAGACATCGATTTATTTCACCGAGAAACCTTCGCAGTCTTCACGGTTTGTGAGTGACCATGATGCCGTCATTGGAGAATCCATTAAACTTCATAAATATTCCAAACTCCATTGGGAACGAATTCCCTTACAAACACACCACGGGACTCCTTACCAATACTTCCACAACCTTCTCATACTCATGTGAGGCACACAAACGATCACTCTGACAATGCCTTGTGTGAGCAGAGGCACAAAGTTTCATAGGCGGTGTATAATTTCAGAGTTACTGGTTCACACACCTACCAGAATTCAAAAAAAAAAATACAAATTATTCAGTGAATTCCGTCCAACGAATAATTTCCTTTTCATCAATTTACTTCACCGAGAAACCTTATCAGTCGTAACAGTTCGAGGGACGATTATACACACTTGAACTTGTGCTTTGGGTTGAGGGCTTCAATAAAGGTGGAGTGGAGTCAAGAGAGTTTGAGTGGGGGGAGGTGGGGTTGGTTGTCAGAGAAGGGACAGAGGTGAGAAATGGGGATTGAGGCTTTGGGGCGGGGGGAAGAAGAGGAGGTTGAGGTTTTGGGGGGGGCAAGAGGGGATTGAGGCTTTGGGGGGGAAAGAGGGGATTGAGGCTTTGGGGGGGGCAAGAGGGGGTTGAGGACTTTGGGTTGGGAGGGGGTGGGAGGTTGAGGATTTGAAGCCTCACAAAATGTCGTTTATTTAAAAAAATAAAACCTTTTGCATTTTCTTCTTTTGATCTTGTGTTGATAAATTCGTGTTGTTGATGTGGTGCGGGCATGACGGGCTGAATGGCCTCACCTGTGTCTGATTTCCTTGTGTTTACATTTCGTGGAATTTCCGTGGGCCCGTGCTATTATGCGGTCAAAGGACATTCCGAGCAAACCCCCTAAATATTACACACCTTTGGGAATTAATTCTTTTACAACAGCTTGGTGGACCGGGTTATCTGCGAGCCTACAATAATGGTACGTTTGTGAGGTAGATGGAGGAATTTCATTGTAAAGATTGGATAATATGGTGTGGCATGATCTGTGGACGAGCAGGAGACATCTCGATACATATGTGTGTAAATATATATACATATATATATATACATTAATTGGGGAAAACTGTGAGTTAAAGATTGTTACGTGTCACCACATGGGGGGCGGGGGGGGGGTGGTGGTGCTGTGTTAACTTGCTCGGATTTGAGGCTAGTTTCTCTCAGTGCGTGATTGCCCCCTGTGACCTTTTCCTACGTTTTTGCATTTTCAAGGCTGCATGTCTAAAGCAACGACGTTTTTACAACAACCGGCAAGCCATGCCCCCGAGGCTTATGATTGGTCGTGGACGTCAGAGAGGGGGCACGATCAGAGAGAGAGAGAGGACAGCAAGTGTGAGGAGAGGGAGGTCAGAGCCCAGACTGTGTTGTTTTTGCTCTTCTCAGCACGACGAGAAAGCTGCCAGGTTCTCATTAACAGATCATGTGAATTTGCTCGCGTGCTGGAGAAAAACGCTCGCCATTGACTGTTTGGCTGGGTTGTGAAGTTTTTACGTTACTGACGAGAAGAGGAGGAGAAGATGATTTTGAAGTTCGGCTCAGGTGAAAAGATTCTCGAGGTTATTGATTTCACCTGGAATGCTTCCGTGTTATTTGATACTCTGGATGTGTCTGGATGGTGTTTGTCTCCGGAAGTGGCCAGTTGGTGTTTGTCTCCAGATATGTCCGGGCAGTGTTTGTCTCCAGAAAGTGTTTATCTCTGGACGGTGTTTGTCTGTGGACGTGTCTTGGTGATGTTTGTCTCCAGAAAGTGTTTGTCTCTGGACGTGTCCCGGTGTTTGTTTCTGCATAACTCCGGTTGGTGTTTATCTCTGGACAGTGTTTGTCTCCGGACGTGTCTGGGCCGTGTTTGTGTCTGGCCATGTCCAGGTGGTGTTTGCCCACAAACGTGTCTGGGTGGTGTTTATCTGTGGACAGTGTTTATCTCCTGGTGGTGATTTGTCGTTTGACTGGTAGAAAATGGATTTCAGATTTTTTTTTCAATCTTCACTGTTAGTCCACCATTTTGATCATTTTAATGAGACTATGAATCATAATTCATGCTCCACTGCATATCTGCCTTCCCTTCCTCTCCACCTCACGCTTACCTCCTCCCGAAAACCCCTTCCCCCTTTTGTGGAACTCAATATTCAAGGTAACTCTTATTACTCAATGTAGCTCTTAATATTCAATGTCCACTCAAGGCCAAGTACAATCCAATCAGAGAATACTTATTTTGTGTGATATCACAGAGAGAACGAGCATTGATACAAACCATGCAATGGTCTCCGCTAAATCGGAGTTGCAGAAATCATCTATATATAATGTCGAAGAAAAGGTGGGGGAAATTTAAGAGGGCTGAGGAGAAGAACAGAGAAGGAAGAGGGGAGTTGGATCAGAACGACCCATATCTGACCTTGACTGGACCAGTTTTCACATGAGAAAAGCAAGGCAAGAGTACAACTGTAAGAAAGCAATTCTGGACAGTACATTCTTTAGAAAGGCGTGTGTGTGTGTGTGTGTGTGTGTGTGTGTGTGTGTGTGTGTGTGTGTGTGTGTGTGTGTGTGTGTGTGTGTGTGTGTGTGTGTGTGTGTGTGTGTGTGTGAGAGAGAGAGAGAGAGAGAGAGAGAGAGAGAGAGAGAGAGAGAGAGAGAGAGAGAGAGAGAGACAGAGACAGAGACAGAGACAGAGACAGAGACAGAGACAGAGACAGAGACAGAGACAGAGACAGAGACAGAGACAGAGAGAACCGAGAGAGAGAACCGAGAGAACGACGACGACGACAGGGGAAGGAAGACAAGGGACAGACAAAAGCAGCAGCAGGAAGGAACAGCAAAGCAAGAGAAGATACAAGTTCCAATAAAATACATTTGATTGAAATCAGCTTGATGATAGGTTCCAATGAGTTACAGAGGAATGAATACATGTCAGTAATTGAAACATTTATTAACAGGAGCAATGATTGTCATCATAATATCATGGGCAGAAGCCTGGAACTTCTAACTCACTTTTCTCCTAAAATATTCTGTTCCTACTTCCGAAATCTTCACATTCTGTGTTCCATGTATTTACGCAGGTGATAGGAGATTTTTTAAAAAACTCGAATATCGATAGAATTTTCAAAGAGGGAATCGATGACGTCACAATCAGCAGCATTCGGCGGCAAACCGACGTCCGGGTCCCAGACGACGTGCTTCACTTAACGAAGTCCATGAGTTGAGGACGTTTGTTCAACTCAGCATTTCCGACTTTTATCCTGCCATGTTGTTAATCTGTTGATGGAGGTAATATAGAAACGATGAATATGTCAAATCATTTGTGTGACTCATCTGGCACGATGTGTCAAGGCCAACAATCGAAAGCGACCGGTCTCAAACGCAACCAATGGCACTCAGACACGCCACCAATCTGAACTGAGATGTTGAATGCGGCACAAAACATCCAAAGAAACTACCATAACCGAGTATTGTGACCGATCTGCTTGTTGACCACAATTCATATGCATTGGGTATTTATTAATCATCAAACCACCATTTAATAAAGAAGTGTGCTTCAACACCCCTCAATCCCCATACAACTATCTGGATGTTGTTTATAAGCATCACAGCTGAAATGTGATGAGCTCTCGAATGTCTTAACCTCAACCGAATTTCAAAATTTAAACTGTGGAATCGAACTTCGCAACAATAACGACTGTTAAAAAAAAGTATTCTTGTCCAATTCGCACATTGTCTTATACTTCGGACGTCTCCAGTCATCTCTGGTCATTGTTTCATTCGACCCATCCAGCTGTTCTTTATCAACCGTTTCGTTGGTCTGCTTGCTTGAGTGCTTTATCGTGGTGGGTGGAATCGATCCCAAAGTACTCAATTCCAACCATGGAATCAAAAGGAATCGAGTATTGAACCAGAAGAGACGTCGATTCCGAATAATTCCGACGTCATAGAAAGAAGCGCGTGTTTTGGGGGTGAAAAAAATTTCGTTCCTGTTGGATATGTTCTGTTAAACATGACCTGGTAATGTAACAATTAAAAAGAAGGACGCCGTTTACAATGTAGCAGAAAAAGCAAATCACTTGTAAATTAAACACTCGCCAAAGGCGTGTTGCTTTTGAATGAATAGCAAGGCATTTAAAGTTGGCTGGTAAAGTGTGCCGATTGCTTTGCTGATGGATGGGTCTGCAATACATTGACTGATATAGTTTTGACAAAATGTCATTCAAAAGGTCCAGAAATGTAGTTTTGAACTATTTCGGGAAGGTTAAAGAAGACAGTCCGAAATGTGCATGCTCACTTTGTTCAATCGACATTGCTCATCACTGTAAAACGTCCAATATGCAAAAACATTTGAAAACCAAACACCAGAGAGAGAGAGAGTCCCTATTAGTGACAGCTGAGAATGCGGACTCAAAGAAACCAAAGTCTGCAATAGCAACAAGTTCGCTTTCACAATCGATGATTGAAAGCACTTTCTCCCCAGGCACCTAGACGCTGCCTTCCCCTCTCCTCACGCAAACTTACCTTCCCCCAAGCCTACTTGTTCCCCCCTCTTTCCTCGCACCCTCCTTGCTCTCCCTCCATCTTCACTGCTGCACCCTTCCTTGTTTCCCCTCCCATCCCTCTCTGTCTCCCCCCCCTCTTCGTATTGCCGTCAGCGAAGCGACCGCTGTTGTTTTATGTATGTGGTCGTGGTCAGGGGCTCAGGTGGGCCAAGGAAGGACTTTGCACGACGGAAGATGCCCAATCAGCAACTAGCTTTGGAGGCCAGATTGGAGATGCGGCTTTTCCAGGAAAGAACATGGAAAATAATGAGGCCCAGAAGTTTGAATGAAAGGACTTCAAGAGAATTGTTGGGAAAGGAGATTGGGGAGGGGGGGGTTCAGACGATCCTTTCAGAGAGACACAGTGAGAGTGTGAGATTTGTCAGGATTGAAAGACATGTTCCATGTGTTGGACCAGTTTGTGATTTTATCCAGATCTGCAAAGAGTGAAGAGGCTGCTGCTTGCCGGTCTGAGGGATGATCGATGGTACGGCAGAGGGTGGAGTCATCAGCAAAGAGATAAAGAGGATTTTCCAGAGAGTCAGAGAGATCTTTGATGAAAACTAGAAAAAGCACAGGGCCCAGAACACTGCCTGGAGGAACTCCAGCCTGGACAGGAAGAGGGGATGAGAGAATTCCATAAAGGGCCACACGTTGACTGTGACAGGAGAGGAAGTCTGTGAGCCATGAGTGGAGATGGCCTTGGATACCATCGGAAGAGAGTTTGTTGAGCAGGGCAGGGTGCCAGATCATGTCAAAAGCAAGCACGATGTCTTGGGATATGGCTCTGATCTCATGTCTGGCATTGAGGACCTCCATCCATTGTTGGAAAAGCAGGAGCAGCAAGTCCAGGGTAGAATGGCATGGTCTGAATCCAAATTGATGATTGGAAATCAAGCTGTTGGAGAAGAGGAAATATTTAATGTCTGAAGCGATGATGGATTCCATAACCTTGCTGATGATTGGTAGAAGGCTGATTGGTCTGTGGTTGCAGGGATCTGTTTTTGTACCTTTTTATGCAGGTGACCTTGAGCAAATGAGAGGGTGAAATGAACAGAGAGAGGGTCAGCAAGACAGCAGAGACCTTTAACCTTTGACATATATCGTCAAAAAACATTGCCAGCCTCACTTTTCTCTTTCGGAATCCTCTTCTAAAGTTTGACGAAGACAGCTGAAAGCGTTCATGAGTCATCATACTCACAGTAAATGCCGAGCCATGCCGTGTCGTAAGAAATGAGAAATGAGACAAACCGACATCTGAATAAAATTTTTACTTTTCATCATAACAAACAGACAGACAGACAGACATTGTGAAAACATAACCTCGGTGCACCTTTGAGAGTGGAAGTAATGAATGGTTATTTTTCAATATCTGTTCATTGCAGATAACTCACAAGTGAATGGTTTCCCGACCGCATGGATCAATAGCTGGGCACCGTTCTTCCTCAGGGTTTCGATCCTTTCAGCCGAGAACCTCTCCAAACTCGGATCCACAACCTCGGTCACAGATCCACATCAGTAGATTACCTACATCAGCAGATCCACAACCTCAGTTGTGTCAAAGCAGTCAGTCAACCCATCAATGCAACATCACAAATCAGACTCCACTCACTGGAAGATTGAATGTATTATCACATCGTTACAACTCCCATTACACCTTCTATGATATAATCATCCATTAAATCATGTACATCTTATCTTATATAGAGCACGTCCACCAACAAACACGACCATCCAACTCACCTCTGGATCAAACTGTTGTTCAAATATTCAAAGGGTTATTTACAAACGGTTTTTTACAATCTTCCTCGTGTCCGAGCAACCACTGAAATGGTTTTACATGGTTTCCATATATATATATATATATATATATATATATATATATATATATATATATATATATATATATATATATATATATATATATATATATATATATCATGTATTTATATAAATATCTCGTAAATAATAGTTTTTACGATTCGTATTGTATTTCACTCATTCTCTGTGGTGTCGTTTTATGATCTCAAGGAAAACTTGTTTTAATCTGCTAACTGTCGCTTCCTGTGTTAGCATACGTCTGATGAGTTGTTTTAATCTCTTGAGAAGTTCAGTGCTGTGTGTGGTTCCTCGCACAGTCCGAATTATTAGCCCACGTTGGACTTGGTCTGAAACGGGGGCTTATGAATTTGGTCTCGATTTTCGTGTGTGTGCGTGCGTGCGTGAGTGCGTATACAACCATATTTCGGACATGCATGGACCGATTTTACTCATAATTGGCACAAAAACAACACATAATGGTACACATATGCAAGTCATTTTTTTGACATCAGATCCAAGATGGCCGACTGGCGGCCATTTTAGTTGTAAAAAAAAAAACCCGCTTCGAACACGTCTTCAACCATTTCTCAGACATGCATGACCAATGTTGTTTAAACTTGGCACACAGATAATGAATTATGGCTGACATATGCACGTCATGTTTGTTTGAGATCAGATCTAAGATGGCCGACTGGTGGCCATTTTGTTACTTCAATGTTTCCCCAACCATTTCTCAGATATTCATGGTCCGATTTTGTTTAAATGTGGAACAAGCACAGTATATGATTGCAGACACGTGGCCCTCACCTTTATTTTGTGATCTGATAAAGGATGGCCAACTGGTAGACTGGTGGCCATTTTAGTTGCACATTAATATGTGTTCGCCCTTAAAACTCCACACAGCAAAATTACTGAAACAATGGCGGCGATGACTTTTTTTGTCTTTTTTTACTTGTTTCACCTGCAAATGTACCATGGAATACCTTCTTGGGAATATTGCTGTCCAAGAAAGATATTCGTACAATATGAAATGGAAAAGCATCTCATTTATCAAATAATTTGGTGTGAATTTTATGATTAATTAGATCAATTTGTAATTCTAAAAAAGAAAGTGAAGTGTGAGTTTGGTTTTCCTTTTTCAATTCGAGTTATTTTGGATATATATCATGATGAAGCTGATTAAATACAAACCCATCATGGATTGATCGTCAATCATCAATGAATCTCAAGATGTTTCCTCACCTTCACACAGTTGTTAGTTTATTCCTGAACATGTTCTGGACCCAATCAGACTTGAACATGTGCGGAAACAAATTTTCAAAGAAAGAGGCCGAATCTGAACCCATAGATATCCCCACTGTCTGCTGAAGTATATTGTTGCCAAATGTGAAGAAACTGTTGTTTAGGAGAAATCAAATACTTTCTTTAAGTTTACTTTTTGAAAAACTACATGAATATTGATTTTCCTTTAAAGACCAGTTTGCTCGTTTTTGATAGACTTTAATATCCACTTTATAATATCCTGCAAATGCTTTATTTTCCGCTCTGTCCAATGTGGTTTTGAACGTGTCATGTGGAATGTTTGTGTTTCATTTAGAAGAATCATAAGTTGACAGACATTTCGCCTTCCCCTTGTTAATGTTCTGGACACTGTCGATTGCAGGTTTGGAATTATCAATGACCCAGAATTTTTTAATACCTTCAGAAAACCTCGCCTTTTGATGGGATTTTAAAAGCATTTATAAATTAGTTTCATTGCCCCTTGTTATACTACCTGACAGTGGTTTCACACAGCATTCTCTACTCTATTTGCGATGATGAATCTCATCTTACAACGGTTTCTGTACATTTTTGGGATCCAGTAAATGAATGGTAATTTATGGTGTTTATCTGGAACAAACAGTCTTCTCACTTTTGAATGATTTGCTTGGTGTTCTCTCAAGTCTATTTTATTGTCATTAATTTTGTAGGTCTTTGAGAGTCCAATCTGTAAGCCCAATTCTTCCAAAAGTGTTTGAATGGAGAATGTTTTTCATACAAATGTCATGTTATTGTTTGCTTTGTCAATTGGAACAACATATTGTGTTTGAAGCTGTTTAAAATCATCACTTGTCTTTGGATTAATTAAAATTACTTCTCGATTATCGATTCGAACTTTTCTTTTCAAATCAACAATTCTCCTTTTTCCATGTTTCTCTACCTCCCCCAACCATTAAGCCATTTGTGTATTTGGTACTTTGTGTTTATCAATCCGTTCTGTCAGTCCTGCTATTATAAATTCCATTGCCTTATACCAGTTAATCCTTTTATTTTCTCAAAATTTGGAAAAACACATCTTTATCCAAATCAATATGATTGTCAGGTCAGGCCATAACAGATCTGTGACTTGCTATCGGTAACACGTAAACCCGTACTAACCAGTTCACGGTCGAGTGTTGTCGATTAAACTAGCTCCCCCCACCAGGGCCCCCTGGTGTCGAGGGCGTATGGACATGGACACCCAGCATAATTAAATAAAAAATCTGCCAAAGGGTGGAGTTGCTCCTTGTGAGCAAACGGCCATCCATTTCTCATGCCAACTATGTCTGTGGGCATCCTCCTACAGCTGGTTACCTTCCCTAGGAGGTTGGAGGCAGGATTTGCACTCTGGCCACCACAAAAAAATTCAATTCGCAAAAACACACTGAAGTGTGTGGCAGGGTGATGCTGAGGTGTTGTCCGCCAGGGTTAACCTGAGCTGGTACCTTCGGGTGGGTGCCTGGAATGTCCTATCCAAAAGAGATTGGGATGAGCCAGGCATCTGCTTGGGGGATGGCCAGACGGAGGCCCCTGGAGTACCGACGGAAAGTGGATGCAGCGATTATTGTTTGTGTGGATGCAGTACCGACGCGCTGTGACGCATGTTCCCCCATATATGTATATATGTATGTATGTATGTATGTATGTATGTATGTATGTATCCATGAAATCTCAACCTTATAATTATGAAACGTATCACCGTTCGTCCAACATGGAGGCTATTTTGGCATCGGCATTTTCAGGTAATACTTGTCTGTTTTCGAGAAGTCGATCTTCTGGTTGTCCAGCAATTTTTGGATGATGATTCTCCTCTCACGACTGCAGGATCAAGTCAATCAGCAATTCCTTGTTTGATCTGTTTAATGGGAAATTATTGAAGTTTCTTGGTGCTTTGGTCTTGAGACCTTCAATATAATGAACTGTTCACTGACATCTCCTTTTATTTATCTCTCCCTCTTGATTGATTTGTTTCTCTATGTATCAGCAACAATATCCATTCTGCTGTATCTGACAGGAATAAGGTTGAAAATTTTTATGGCCAATTCGTCAAACGTCTTGGAAATCTGTGTCATGATCCATGCTGTTGCCATCAGATCAAAGATATAAGCAGAGAGAGTTTTCTTCACTGGCAGCTGAGCTGGGTCCAATCAACACCTGTCAGTTTTCACTGAAAACATCAAGAAGATTATTCTTCACTGTTTTTCTTCTTGTTCCATGTTGATGCGAGTGGGGTGGGCGAGGGGGGGAGAGGTCCTTTCACTGGACAAAACTAATGGAGTGTTTTTCATCAATTCAGGACCCAGTCACCCTCCATCGTTTTCACTGCGTGATCACAATTGTGTTATCAGGCCTTTCAGTCCCCACTGGCCCCTAATTTTCGATCAAATCAAACAGCAAATCAACTATATCACCCCATGCACACCAACTACGACCACCTTACATCAGGAGACAAGCATATGTCCCACTTGAGATTGTTCATTCATCAATAACTTATGTGCATTAAAACTCAAACAACCACAAAACACATAAAGTTAACCAAGATAGGTTTCAAAAACAAAGCATTAACACACCAGTTCTGTGTGGCGGTCATCTCCCAAATTCACCATTAAATCTAAAAATCTTCAATGTAATCCTGTACATATCGAAGAGGGCATCCGGCCCATTGAGTTTGGTTCCCAGGCAGGCCCTCGGGGTCACTTGTACACTTTGCTTGGGTGAGTCACCGACATCCTCCTCTCCTTCTCTCCCAACAACTGTGAATGAATTTTGCCAACAAATCATCGAACGTGTTCTATGTTGTGCATTATTTTCTGTGTATCTCTCTTCTCCTCCTTCTCTTCCCTTTGTAAGGGGTGAGTTCTGATGGCACCAAGCTTCTGCCCTGCCTTGACCATGATACTCCTCCACCTCCCTCTGCCCACAGCCAACTCTCTCCACTCTCAAACTACCCCGACCTTACTCCTTCGTATGCAGCATAAGGCTGTGTGTAGCATCATTGGCTTAGGGCGTGGTTGTGCCACTGCTGAAATTCCCCCATTACGAGTACACTGGTATGCATATCACTGACGTCAGAAGGATGACAGGCTGAGTCAACCCCGCCGAGTGTTAATTCGACGGCCGATAGGGGCTCAAACTCAGGACCCCTACCTTGCTGATATCCCTCCTCACACAATCCTCCAATCTCAACCTCAGCCTTCCTCTTTTTCTCCTTCCTTGCTCCCTCAACGTGTCCTCTCTCTTTGCCATTCTCATCCCCATCCGCACCAATGTCCAGCCCATCTCAGCCGGCACTTCACAAATCTCCCCGACAAGCTCATCTGTACACCAATCTCCTCCCTCAGTTCATCCATCATGCATCCTCCTCTCCCTCTTCTCGCTCAAAATCTTCCTGACCCAGTTATTCTTGTAAATGTGCAGCCTCCATTGTTGTCTCTGTCAGTGCCACAATCTCCAGACCGTAAAGGGAGGCCAGCATTACACATGACATCAGAACCTTCCCTTTCAATTTCCTTGATATCTTTTTGTCTGCCATTACTCCCTCCTCCATGCATTCGCACCCACTTGAATCCTCTTCTGCACCTCTGCCTCGGACTTACCATCCCCGGTTACTGTTCCTCCCAGATACTTTAACCTATTTCCCTGTCTGATCTCCTCACCCTCTAACTTGATATTCATTTATTTTAATTGTAATCTCTGCTGCCTGACCCACATCACCTCAGTCTTCTCCATACTCATCCTCAGCCTGTTTCTCAAATGCCTCCTCACACTGCCCCAGTACTTCCTGCATCTCCCGCCCACTCTCCACCACAACAGCCAAATCATCTGCATGCAGCATCCTCCCCATACTTCCCTTCAAAATCACCTTCCTGCTTACCAGCTCCATCACCATGATAAATATGAGTGGGCTGAGAGTGCTTCCCTACCTCAAACCGATGTTCATGCTGAACTCCTCAGACATCCCAGGACCAACCAAGACTCTTTCCTTGTCCATCCCTTCCACCAACCTGACATCTGCTTCTGGCAGTCCCATCCATCTCAGTGTCACCATCACCATCTCTCTCGGGTCATTGGGATTTCCAGACCTGAAGAAAGCCTACGACTGTCATCTCACCTTGCACCTCCAATCTCTTCTCCACCGGCTGTCTCAGCATGAACATCTCATCCGTCATCACCCGACCCTTTCAAAACCTTTGCTGCTCTTCTCAGATTTTCTTCTCCATACTCTTTCTTATCGTCCCATCCAGAATCCTCTCCAACACCTTCATGAAATGACGAAGGAGTGTAATACCTCTGTACATCCCAGGATCCTGACCATCTCCCTTCCCCTTCCATATCGGCACAATTAACCCCCTCCTCCAATCCTCCGGAATTGAACCCTCTATCAAACATCCTGCCATGTCCACGTTGATCAGCACCAATGCTGGACGGATGGACCAAAACTGGTTTTTACTCCCTTGGACTGTATTCGTACAATGGCGGCTTTGCATGCGCGGGAATTACAAGAAGTACACGAGGCTCTTCACTCTTTTAAAATCAACGGGGTTATTTCCCAAATCTGGACCAAATAAATAAATAGGAGGGTGCTTGCGATGGTGGAGACGACAGTGGGCTGAGGTGGGGAAGAAAGGGGGAACACAGAATAGATAATACATAAATATATACAATGAGACGACGAAACCTATGGCACCACACACCAGATTCGAGCACAGATAGGGTTGGGGTACGTGAACCGGATGAGGCCTAAACTGTTAATGGATGAGCAGGCGATGAGGAGATTAACAGGCAATGAGGAGGTGAGCAGGAGAGATGAAGGCACACAGGCAGGTCGATGAATGGGGCAAGGGAGGAAGGACGAAGCAGGAACACAGCAAGACCAGGACAAAGGCAGGAGTACGAGAAGTCAGGCAAGCAGGCAGGATGAACAGAGCAACCGTTTCTTTGCCCTTGGTTCACCGACTCTCCCCTCGCTTTGCCCCCAACTTAACTCTCCTCAGAGAGGATCTCACACTCCCTCTTCTCGCGAGAAGTCCCCCAATAACTCTGCCCTCATGGGGCAACAAAGACTCTGCCCCTTGTGAGGTGCCGAAATACTCCTTCCCCTCCCTCTTTGGACAGCGCAGGCCCTCTCATCAGAGCTATCACTCTTCTTAACCTCATTCAGTCCTCATCCGGTGGGACATTGCAAGGGGTTATATGTGCGATTTCCTTAATCATAATCCCTAATAAATTATTACCATGTACCATTGGCATATGGAGGAGATAGGGATGGGCCTGGCATATGCCTGTGGGATGGCCAGACAGAGGCCCCTGGAGTACCGAAGGAAAATCGACGCAGCGACGCGCTGCTCCAGGCATGCTCCCATACCTAACTTAACTTAACGTACCATCCCCTCGATGGTGCACACTCAAACAAGACAATTGTTAAGCGATGTCTCTATACTTATTACATTGAGATTGATTAACTACTCATACATGGACCGTGCTACTCCATACACTTCTATCTGTTCTCTGGCAATGTCTCACCAACCCACCCCACAAACGTTACACAGCTCCCTCCCGAACCCCCGTGAAATCACAGCTCCTGCAAGGTTCAATGCAGGGGCAATCGGTCCAGCCTTAACACTTACAGACTCACACATAATAAACCTCGACAAAATAAATTAGGAGGGCTGTGGGATGCGAGCCGTAGCTGACTTACTTAACCTCCTGATTGTGCGACCCCCTTTGTTGCACACAAATCAAAAATAGACACTTTTATGTACAGTGGATGTTTCTCTCCGGTCTCCTCGCTCTGATGTCCTGAGGTGCACAGAGAATAGCTGGCAAAAACACAAACAGGGCTACCTTCATGACAATTAAACTTAATCAATCAAACCCCACTAGTTGACCACGTTTCCCAGTGGATGTCACCTGCTCCAGCTGTCAGCTGAGCCCAAATACCCAATTTAGAATCTACCTGTCCAATATCACGGCCAGTCTGCCATCCAGAGCACATATCAAGTCGCACAGGATGAAGACCAAGAATGATCAAAGGAAATTGGATGCACCTGAGCTCAATTTGGAGAGTCATAACAAAGGGGTTGAATACTTACTGACTCAAGACATTTCAGCTTTTAATTTTTAATTAATTTGTAAAATTTTCGAAAAGAAATTTCCACTTCGATTTTATGGGGTATAATGTGGAGATTGGTGACAAAAAAAATCTCAATTCAATCCATTTTATATTCAGGCTGTAACACAACAATATATGAAACAAGTAAAAAGTGAATACTGTTGTGGTTCTGGTAACCGCATCCCTCCAAAATAATAGCAACCAACGTGTCGTGGTCCCTTGACAGTTATCCCATTAATATACGTGTAGTTAGTCCCTTCCTTCTTGCTGAATGGGTCAAACGGGACGTGCGTTGCGGGGATCTCATAGCTAGGTCTGTTTCCACCACTCTAACTTCATTTCTACTCTTCTTTTATGCTTGTTCCTGAGGTAAATCCAAATTTGGGTCTTCGTGGAGGCCAACACGTGCAGCACGTGCCGCGGCCGGGGTAGGGGAATAGGAAAGCCGCGACAACATCCCACGAGCATCGACAGCACAGCTGCGAGGATACAGCGATACCCTCGAAGGAACCTCTGCCGCAAGCTCGAGATGATCGTCTGACGTTTCCAATGATCTGAGATGAGATTGTCGGTTGCATTGAAAGGCATACGAACGAATATCTCTTAAAGAGGCTGCACGGATGTTGTTTTCCACAACACAGAAGCAAATGACCCAATATCGGCTCGAGCGTGGCTGGCAGCTTGGTGCCAATAACTTCATCGTCAGAGGCCGATAAAACAAAAACATCAACCATGCCATGTTGTACAGGACACAAGTGTGCAAGATACGGGCGGCGCGTTCTTTCCAACCTATTTCTAGATTTAAATATATCGGCATGCTCTTTTCCCTCAATTTCTCCATCTGATACTTATATCTATATTATTTTTCATTCCAAACCTCCATCTAATTGTTATATCTGATCGTTCCCCTCAATTCCTGACACAGATCGGGGTTGGCCCCACGCACACAATAGCAGAATCGGGCGAACGCGAGCGCAGACCACGTGGGCCATGGTGGATCCGCGCGTACTGTAGGAAACATGCTTGATGGCAGGTGAACCCATGCTTAGCTCGTGACACCATATTATCGTACAGAGCAGGGCACGAATGGCACACATCTTGTTCTGGTCTGTGCATGGGTTTACCCTCACAACTTACCAAAGGTCCTCGCTGGCAGCCGCGGGTGTTCCCCACGGACGGTAGACGTCTCCTCGCTTCTCCGCCCGGCGAAGCTGTGATCAGGCAGAGGCGTGCTGTATAGTTTGGATCACTCGGGCCGCGTAGCTCATCGCGGAGCAGGCATTGATCCAGCATGGTCCGAATCCTAACCAAGCCGGGACTTTGTTCCAAATGATCCGTTCCTTTTAGCCGGTACGTCCTTGGCAGTGTCGCTCGGCTGCATCCGATCCGGTAAAGTGATCCTGTTCGGACAAGGCATACCGAGGGCGTGTTCCCCAGTAATTAAATCACGTGATTCATTAGGTAACCCGGTTAACCCATAGACGGGAGGGCCCCAGGTCATGTGGTTGAGTTATTGGCGTTCACGGTCGATTAGCGACCCACCGTGTCACAGAATTATCCGTTTGCGCCGGCCTGCAATTCCAGGGAGTCTGGCGGGAACCCCAGATAGCTCCCCCCCCCCCCGGGTGGTTTTCTCACCCGACCCCCAGACTACAACAATATCAAGTCGTGATGCAGCATTCAAATCGATCATGAAGCAAAAAAGAATGATGCAAGTCTTTCTTTCAAAATTATTGTAAATAAACGTCTGTACAATTATTTCAATGTCGAGACAAGACGAATGTGAAGCATTGCCATACATTGCCATACAATGCCATACAATGCCATACATTGCCATACAATGCCATACATTGCCATACAATGCCATACATTGCCATACAATGCCATACATTACCATACAATGCCATACATTGCCATACATTACCATACAATGCCATACATTGCCATACAATGCCATACATTGCCATACATTGCCATACATGCTCCGTTTGTGCCATCTCGTTCACTCTTGTGATTGTATTCATGTCCTCGAGCAAAAATATACAGTCGGACAGTGAAAAATTTTGCGAGCAGATTGTTTTTGATATTATGGCAAATGGGGATTAGATGACTGGAACGAGATTACTGACTTGTGTGACTGGTCGGCAGAGCAGCTCCATGCTGCACAGCACACCATAATTTCACTAAACTCGAGCGAAATCTTGTATAAATTGCCACTTCTGTAGGAATGTGAACCTGGAAGTAACTTGCTGAGTCGGTAAAATGTCTCCATGGAGACCATGTGATTCGGATTGACAATTGGATGTAGCAGAGCAATGGATGGCCAGATTCTATGTACAGCACTGGGGAGGGAGGAAGGATTTATAAATTAATAAATATCCAAGAAAAGAGCACTCTTTTTTTTGTTATACTTGTACACAGGGTCAAGGCTCATGGAAGAGCGAGCACACTGAATGAATCAGGATGTAACAAAACAAAAAGAACAGTCGAAAGAGATGGGAGATAGGTGGGGAAGGTTCAGGATAGAGAGGAAGATGGGAGGGGGTGGGAAAGATGTGAGAAGGGAGGAAGTTGGGAGGGGGCGGGATTGGGAAGGATGGGAGGTGCAGGATGAGGGGGAAGCTGAGAGAAGGGGGATGAGGAGGCAGCTGAGAGGAGGTGGAACGAGGAGGAAGTTGAGAGGGTGCAGGACGATAGGGAAGTTAAGGTTGGGGGTTAAGCTTTGAGAGGGTGGGTTGAGGGTGAAGTGTTGAGGGGACACGGTGAGTGGGAAGCTTGAATCTGGTGAGGTGATGGGGAAGCTTGGAGAGGGTGGGATGAGGGTGAAGCTTGGAGATGGTGGGATGAGGATGAAGCTTGGAGAGAGTGTCGTGAGGGGGGAGCTTGGAGAGGGTGGGGGGTGATGGGGGAAGTTTGGAGAGGGTGGGGTGGGCCAAGGCTACAAAAAAAAAACAACCAATTTAACAATATCAACAAGGGATGATTTATCATGGAAATGTTTTCATGAAAACACAAACAGCACACAGGGATGAAAATATAACAGAAAATAAAAAGAAACACGACGGCTCTGGTTCGGAAAACCTAACCTTTTGAATTGGAAGAAGCTGCTAGAGATCTGACAGACCTACTCCTGGACCAACCCCAAACTGGGGGTTGTGAAAAAAGGTGCCGTTTCACCAAAAATGAAACATTTTCCCTGTGATAATGGCACCCCCTCCCCCCTCCCGAAAAAATGGTCACCTTTCACCATGAAAAGGGCACCCACTATATTTTTTTAAAAACTACTTTACCTTGTAATAAAGACTGCCTTTCTCTGCTTTAGCTATTTCTAAGAATGTTGTGTTCTCACTCTCACTCTCCATCTCTCTCTGGAGGAGCAAAATAACATTCCTTGCCCCCCCCCCAAAAAAAACTTGACTTTGGGCACCCTTGCACAAGACCTCATGTAACTATGAGCCAAATAACTCCTTTGAAGCTTTGAGAGGGTGGACTGAGGGTGTAGTTTTGAGGGGATGCGGTCAGAGGAGAATCTTGGAGAGGGTGAAGTGTGGGGGAAGCTTGGAACCCAAACATGATGGAATATATCTTCTTCGGAGAAACCACAAAATCATCCTTTTCCAACTAATTTCTTAAGATAAAAATAAACATTTTAACCTTTTTTTTCACTACATTGCTAAATGGAAAGGTATACAAGATGACTACTGTAGAAAACTAAAACAGACAACTTTATGAGATACACTCACAATAAAACCATTCTGTCCAACTCTAACTAACAATCCAGATATGCAGCTACACTATCACCACTATTACTCTCGTCTGCTATCAGGGCCATCTTGGTAAATCCTGTGAATCATTTTATCAAAATACAGTTTATCACACAAATATCATCTATATAAAGACATAAAAGAAATAACATTTTAGTGAAGGCTAATTTCTACTCCTTCATGAGCTTCTGCATAAATTAAAACTCACAATAAATGAGAGTTCATTGAATACCTTAACCCACACAATTTAGAGAAAAAGGACATGGGAAGGATATTTTCATCTCTTGCTTTGCGTTTCCAAGCATGGTCATTATTAGCTTTGTTCGTGAACTTTGAATAACAGACGCGATGGCAACCATATGAAACCGGTGGGTCAAACGGAGCAGTCCAGAGCTAAACCTTCTGCCAACTCTTCTTGGAGAAACTGACGATTTTGGAACAATCTTTGAGAAAAAGATGCATGAAACAAGCAAATATTTTGAACGAAGTTAGCTCAGTAGTTGCATCGCTAGTCACCGCCATTTTGTCTCAATCTTGCTGTTACTCCACCCTCAGAGTGAGCAGCAAATTTGATTGGTTGAGATGCCGTAAAAAAAAATTCCCAAATACTGCTAAACTGAAGGTTTTTAAAAGTGCGAACAAGCTCTACGATTTGTGCTCTACAGTGTTCAAATGTATAATTTGATTCAAATAAAATAAAAGTTTTAAAGACTGCAGAAAAATAAATCATCAGTTTACCACCATTAATGCACCCACTGGAACACCACCTTATTTAACATGTTCGATGAGTTATTTGTGTCTATATTGTTTGTGTCCTTTATGACGTACATAGAAACAGTAAGATTCCTCTTAGGAATGATTTTCAATTTTCTTTCACTGCCAGACAGACGGAAACAATTTCCTTACTCCTCTGTGCGCATGTGCATAGTAGAATAAGGTAATTTTTTGAGACTCAGTTCAATTTGCAAAATTCAGAGCCGAAGTACTGCAAAACTGCATGTTCGTATTCCGATTCATGTTCGGATTCGAGTTTTACAATGTTCAAACTGCAAAATTAAATTGAAATTAAGTAGTTCCTCAGTCATTAATACTCATAACAAACAGACAGGGTGAAGCAATTGCTTAACCCTGAACAATTGTGCTACATGTTTTGAATAACAAGGAAAATTTCCACCAACAAGAGGTTATAGTTCCCACGCAATAGAATTCCTTTTATCAGTGGAAAAATTATCCCACAAAAGTAAAATTAAATTGGCAGTGTCTATTAACTTCTGTTGGTGTTCTGTGAGGTAGAGACTGAAGTTAGAGGTCAGAGGTCATGCTCCCTCTGGTTGTTGGGAGGCTTGTCAGAACTTTATGTTTAAGGCCTTTACAGGAAATACCTCCTGGACAAATTTTCCATTAGTTACTTTATTGAGCATTTTGCTTTGAAAAGGATATTCCGGTAAACTGATTCGTACAGAAATTAGTGCAATCAGTGATTGAACTGTTTGTCACAATCAGAATCATTAATTGTTTCACAATTACAAAATTACTAAATTTCTCAGTATTCCTCAATCAATAATTTAGGTGGCTTACTATGCACTTGTTTCCTTGAGTGTACACATGCTCTCTCAATTTATTTATAATCTCACTTCCCACGAGATTTTATATCTCTTATTTATTTTGCTGTTTTAAAAGCCGATGTGTTGGTTTCGAGAGATAAACAATGATAAGCTGCTCTTTCTGGTCTGATAGCTCAATGCTGATCCCTTATTTTTTGCAATGTATCATGTTAATGTCACCGTATTATCTGGTTGCAGCAAGAATTCTGTGTCCGCCTTTAAGTGGTCACTTTGCAGTTGCTAAAACAGGAGACGTTACGCTTGCAGGACTTTTCTCAATTCATGACGTTGAAAGAAAACGTATGGAATCATTCAGAGAAAAAGTGGATCCTCCTGGATGTAGCAGGTGAATATTATAAACAAGTTATGTACACTTCAGACGAAAACTTTCACAAAACTTAAATTGAAGAACTGAAAAATTATATTAATCGAAAAAGCTATTGTGGAATTGACCAATTACTGTAGTAAAATGATTATAATGCTCTGTTAGTTTTGCTTCTGGGGACAGCTTAGTTTATTTACATTTTTGGGAAAATAATCCAGCCTTCTGAAGGTTATGCTTCTGGCAGGGTTGATTGTAGAGTTCAAATTTTGGTTGGATGTGGCCTTTTTTCTTCAATATGAATAATTCCAAGTACGAGAAGTTGATGAAACTTTGACTGAGTAAAATTCTGCTCCTTCCTGTTCATTTTTAAATTTTGGGGGGAAAACACCTAGTTTTTACATCAAGGCCTTTTCTTGAAGTCACATTGAGGAGTATTTGCTGGCCTACTCACTACGCATGCCAACAATTATGTCATCATCATGTACCATGCTCTATAGAGAGTGCCAGTGCTGCTGAAGCATTTTATCTAAGGTTACAATCCTGGACATGCCGCCACTCCGACACAGGATACTCAACTGAGTGAGCAGGAATTTGGAATTTGTTCAGGATGCTGGCGATATCTCACCTATTCTTCACCAAGAACACCGTGAGATCTTTAACGTTCACCAAACTAATGCCTGCAGTTGAGATATCCAGTTTAACGTCCGTCCGAGGGACGGTACACAGATAAATGAATCGCCCTGTCTAGGAAACACTGTGATGACAGTTAAAATCTGGGCCGGGATTCAAACCCATGCAAGACATCTCAGAGGTGAGTATGCATTTGATTTGATATACCATACTCTTTACAGAGTGTTGGTGCTACCGAAGAAGATTCTTGACAAGGGTTATACTGAGTGGTTTGCCATTACCTTCCCAGCATTGTTTGTCCATGCTCTATCATTTTAAAGGCTGGGCGTCAAGCAAGCAAAGCAGTACATACCATTTATTTTATAAAGTCTTGGGTATGACTCAGCCAGGGTTTGAACCACCCACCTCCCAGACTCAGAGTGGACACTAACCATTACACCACCACTCCTGGTCGAGTATGCCTACCTCGAGTTTATCCTGCCAGTGTAACAATGATATCGGTGTTTGAAAATGTATTTAAAAAAAACTCATTTATCATCAGTCACTGCTCTAATTTATTACAAAGTATTATCGTGTTGAACATTTGCCACGAGTTTTAAAAGATCATGACCTCAACTCCTTTCTACTCAGAATGCTCATGCGAGCACTAAGGCGAATGCTGACAATGATGTTTGCCATTGAAGAGATCAACCATAGCACTGAGGTTCTTCCCAACGTCACACTTGGGTATTTAATCTATGATGTTTGCCGAACTATGCATACAACCTTAGATGCAACGCTTAATTTTCTCCAAGAAATGATCGATAGCGATGCTGATTTTAATTGCAAGCCCATTGCTGTGATCGGTCCATCACAGTCTGGTATGTCAAGAGCAGTGGCTCAATTTCTTGGACTTTTCTACATACCGCAGGTAATATTTATTGTAAATGAAGATGTTTCTTTGCTGGAGGTGATTGTTTTTAATCTGATTAGTGTGACAATATGATTCAACAAACAATATACAATTGAGCATAAAAGTAAGCAGCAAAAAAGTTATAATACAAACAAACAAAAAAAGCTATGAAGTGACGGTGTTTCTTTTTGTTTTGTTTTGTTTTTTTCTCTAAAATCTTGGCTTGTGGAAGTGGTTTTTATACTTATAGTCATTGTGACTATGGTTAGTCAATATATTGATTTGCCGTCTTGTTAGGTTAGGATAGCGCATTTTTGATTCCTACGATCAGGTGACAATGTGTTGTTTTCATAAATATCTTGTGAGATTGAATAGGAAAGGGGTGAGGAGGGAGTGGGGTGGTTGAGACTTTGGGGGGATTTTCATAAATGACAGATGTTGGAAGACAAAGGTTTCTGTTTTTACTGCATTCCTGTTGTACACCGACTACTCAATATAGCACTCTTTTTGGTAACAAGGACCAATTAGTAATCTCTGTACAAACTCACTTCCTTATCTTTAAAAATTTCAAGTGTCTTCATGCCTGTTTGCTGGGACTTAGCTCGACATTTATAAGCCAAGGACTTCTACTACAGAATCGAAAAACCTTCCAACAAGGATCTCTGCGAATGGTGTTTCCACCCTCCTGGAACTGCTACTGAATAACTTTCCATCCAACCTCTCCTGTTATTTTAACAAATAGTCCAGTAAAATTATAAAATACCTTGAACAAATTGCTTCAGAAGGTTTTTTTGCTTTGACTGGTTCATTGGACCCCACTGAACATCATATCTAAAGTTATCTCAAAGTTACTCCCCCTCAGGGCCCTAATTTGCATAAATTAAAGAATGGCCGCCATGTCAGAATTCAATGTACAGCAAACTTTTTCTGGGTGGTTTTAGGGCCCATAAATGCAACAGATAGGAATGTGATATCAATCTATCGAATAAGGCTACTTCCGTTATGATATGACGTCACTATGACGTAGTATTACGTCATGTCATGACGTAGTCCCTGATTTTACTGAAAATAGACATTTTGTACCTTGTTATTGTAATTCCCTGTAGAATTTGGTTTTGATTGCTGTTTCTTTAGCCATAGAAGACTCTTTGGGACCAAATACTACCTACTTACATGTAGTCCAATAAACCAGCTGCACTACTTAGCTCAGCCCCCCGTGAGTTACAAGTCTGTGTCATCCTCAGTCATGTCAATAGCTGTGCTATTGGAACAGTCATCACCACAACATTCACTACAGGCATTTGTACATTTCAGGCTTTGCTTTCTGCAGCTGCATCTGTTTGTGGAGCAGTCCCCTTCACACCGGCACCTTATCAACTTTAGAATATTGTGAGGGGCAGGCTGACAGTCCATTGTTTTAGGTATAAGTTTGCCCTGCAGATCCTGCCATCCACAATCTACTGCCCTCAATGCACATTCCTCATCCTTTGACATCCAACATTTAGCTTGGTAAAAGGCTTGATATATGTGGTACTGTCCGGCATCCTGTGAGGGTGGAAGATTTTGTATCTCTATGCTGGAAGCACACCTCACTACTTTGTCCTTGAACTTCCTTATCCTCGGTGAATCTAAGGACTCTGTGTTCTTGCCTCCGTATAATTCTACTAGGACCTTCTCCCCCGAGGTTTTCATCTCCTCACGAGTCGAACAATCCAACACTTGCTCCAGCTGCTTTGCAAACGAAGAGTTTGACATCGCCTTTTTGAGAGGTCGTCCCTTGCCAATCCCGTACAATCTCGAAGTTGTGTCACAACCTCCAATGGCATGGATGATGGGTAACAGGTAGCAAAGCTTTTCACCCAGAGAAGTCTGCAAAGCATTGATCTGCCACTCTCTAATTTTAGTGTTTTTATCTGGGTTCACTGCTTTGTCCGATCGAAATGTCAACTCATTCATGTCCTCGTCAGCATGATGACAAAGTAACACCAGAAGGTCGATGTCTTCTCCAATAATGTGTAGCACCAATTTTTGCGCACTTCACCCCAGTCAATGCAATCAAAAGATCAGCGTCACCTTTGGAGTGCAATGTTTTGATACCCTGGGTTTGGAGTTTTTCAGACAAGAAATTGATGAATTTCTGCTTATTTTCAACGTTTGCCAAAAAGTGTTCCTTTTTCGACTTTAGCGCCATGTTGCCAGTGAAGAACACCTTTGGACCAACTGCACCCTTTGATCGCCTGATACGAGTCATGTATTTTGTGTAGCTGTCCGTTTCATATCCATCGAAAACGACAAGTGGATTTGCAAACGTGTTCACATACTTGACGTACGTAGAAGCTATGGAGTCAAACGTTTCACCCCTTTTTCCAGGGAAATCTCTGTAAAAGAGAACCTCCATCGAGGACATTGTACACTGGTTTGCTGTCACGCGTCTGCTGGCCTTCATTTGATGAAGTGGACGGTAGCGCATCAGCCAGTTGTGGCTTGTTTGCCTGGCGGAGAAGACCGTGTTTATCAAACAATGCTGTCGGTTGCGCAGAAAGTTCATATTTCAATAGATCATCCAAGCTATAGTCACCGTTGTTAGCTAGAATTAGCAGCCTCTGAAAGAGAAGCTGAGGGTGAACTTTCAGTTTTTCGCCATCCAGAACCAGCTGTTTCATTCCCATTCTTTCTATTTGTTCCTTCCTTCTGAAGACAAAGTCAAATGCGTTTTGTCCCTCCATTTTGTCCAAGATAGCTTCTCCGACTTTCCTTGCTTCATGTGGGTTACACGAGGCACTTGCAGTCACCCCAGTGGCTACACTGTGCAATCCTCCTTCTTCTGACACGAATGGGTTGTAGTCATTGAGGTACTGGAAGATCTCGTAAGTGTCTTCATGATCGCGTTCCTTCCGTGCAACAAAAAGGTCCTTATGCTGATCACTAGTACTGTATGTTTCACCTGTAAGTTCCTGCATCGATTCATTGATATCAGCACAGGCGGACAATGCAAGAAGCCAGCATGTCTGCTGCTTCTCTTCCATACCCTGGCCTCTTGTCAAACCCCCTGTGGATTTGATTGTCCGCATAAGAACCTGTTCGATGACTAGGTCACTAGGCAACCCAGCCCAGAAGCGGTCACTGCGCCGGATGACAAAAAGACCAGAACTGAACCTGTTGTAGACATCAGGGCTTGTTTCTTTCAATTCCAGCATATCCTGAAGATGGATCTGCACTGATTTCACGTAGTGGTTGTGTCCAGATGCGGCAAGATAGGGATGCATGTCCTGGAGACACCTCAGGTACAACTGAAAGTCACCTGTTCTTTGAGATCTCAGAAACATCTTCAGCAAATCCACCATTCCCATGTACTGGATCCAAAGGATTCCTGTTGGGAACTCAGACAAACGTTCTTTCTCTGCTCCCATTTTCTCCTTTATCCGGTCAAACACATCCTGCTGGCAAACCACTTTGTCAGTCATCTCCTCTGCCAGGAAAGCATCACAGCATTTCAGGGCCTCCCAAAGGTCATCTGAGGTATCTGGGATGTCTTCCTCTTCTGAGAAAACTGGTACATCATAGCATCGTGTTAAGAGGATCGCATTTAAAGCAGCGTCTACCAGGAAGTGTCCTCTAACAGCCCTTGCATATGCCTTTCCCCTAACATGTGTGCCACAGCATTGCCAGCATAAACTAGCTCCAGCATTTCCTTCAGGCCTGATCCTTCCATTATGTGACTGATACTGCCAAGGTAACTCATTGCGGTGTGAAAACCCCCAAGTATCAGTATGATTGGCTTGAGAATGCTGGCTGCGTCTTCATTCAGAATGATTGTTCTAGATTTCCACCAGAGAGGCTGGTCGAATGTTACCGCTGGAACTGTGCGTTGGCGCTTGCTTTCAGTCGCAACGAAGTGGAGTGTAGAATAAATGCAGGCCATATCAGTTGGGTCGAGATCCAACATAGGAAGAAAGTGAACACTAGCCTTTCCTGGATGGTCACCCTCGCGCAATGCCTGCATCATTCCACTCCAGCCTGGAGAACGTGGTCGTAGGGACCATGATACTTTCCACAAAGTGTCCAGTTTTCCATGCTGTTCATCGGCTATTTCAACCAGGGGCAATTTCCTGAATACCAATGGAAGGCTCTTCCCTTTAAGGTATCTATAGTGGCGAATTGCAATTTTGGCATCCTCCAGTCCACCTGCAGTTGAGAGGTGGGTTAGTCACGGAATAGCACCTTGTCTTTTTGGCATACCAGAGGTCATTGTCATTATGATGCCCATTGCATGGACTGTACCGCGTCCATCTAAAGTCCTCAGATTATGGTCAACATTGTCTGCTATGTACTGACCAAAGTGTCCAACTACTGGAATATCTGTGCCCTTAAAACAAGCCACATTGATTCAAAGTTCAGTACCTCTGAATAGGACACGCATAGCCCATGATTATTCAAACTATCAATTAAGAACCGCGATCCGTACTGGTGGTGCATTTGAACAGCAAGACCGAAGGGAATAGGAGCCAGAACAATCCTTGGTCTGGTCATCTGAACAATGCATTGTCCAAGGGTAGCAACTTTGAGATCCTTAGTCTTTCCTGTTCGAACACGGTCAATAAATGTGCGGAACAAACCTGGAACGTAATCCAGGTTATCTTCAAGTGAGCTTAATTTGTTACTATCGGGATAAGTCTCCTTTGAAGTTTGAATGCACTTGATTTCATTGCGAACGAGGTCTGCTGCAGCATTTACAATTTGCCGTTTTATTTGATTTTCATTTGTCGATGGGGTATCATAAAATGTCTGCAGTATTTTGGCAGCTTTTGTTCAGAATGTGGCCACATCTGGGCGCCCGTTTATATTGGTTATTACAACAGAATCACCTAAGTGCTGCTCAAGTCTCTGACGCATATATTTTGGGCTATATGCATCTGGGGTAATCTGGGACATTTTTCTCACAAAGTCTGTAACGGTAGTTTGCTCATCATCATCTTGTCTAAGGTCATCAACCACTTTGAAGAAGGCTTCTTCCCGTGACACATCGGACCTCCGGCCTGGTTTTGATACACTGCGTTCCCTTCCATCACTTTGTTGGTACCGCAGAGGAATAGATCGGTTTTTAGAGCGAAAATTAACACTGCAGACATGATGAGAGAGAGCGTCCGCAGCTGGTAAATCTATTGCGTTACTTATTCTATGCCTTACATCTCCAGCCCAGCTACGCTCATCACATGCCTGAATGATAGATTTCTGAAAGTCGTATGTCCTTACTAGAAAACAGTCTCGGTTCTATCTTCCTGTTGTAAGAATCTTTGTACCACAAAGGAAGCAGTGGTCTTTAAATGAAAATTCTGGCGTTCGAGAGCGAAGGCGAGGTGGCTCTGCAGGCATATTCTCCCCTGATGCCTTTCTCTTCATGGTGGCTATTTTGCGTCTATCGATGTGAATCTGCCTGCATAACGTGTGAAGTTCTTGCCCTTCCTTAACTTGGAGAGAGGGAGTTCTACGGGCTTCTCTGGCTTCGTTGCAAGTCCTCACAGCGGAAGCCTGTTGGATCTTGACTGTTGGCTGTCCATTCCTAAGGCTTTCACGGCAGAGGATACAGATCTCATCCGAAGCACCGCTGGCCAGCTCATGCTGTTGGTGGTCCATCTGAAGTCAAATGTAATGTTTTAGTAACATATTGAAAGTGAAAGTGCAGAATGTATCACATCAGATGTAACAAAGAAACATAATTGTGGTGTGAACATGATGTAAAAATAATTACAATTCCAGAAGTAAAACGAATTCGCAGTTATTATCTGAAAATGTACCCAACGTCATTGGACTAAGTAGTGCAGCTGGTTTGTTGGACTACATGTAAGTAGGTAGTATTTGGTCCCAAAGAGTCTTCTTGGGCTAAAGAAACAGCAATCAAAACCAAATTCTGCAGGGAATTACAATAACAAGGTACAAAATGTCTATTTTCAGTAAAATCAGGGACTACGTCATGACATGACGTAATACTACGTCATCGTGACGTCATATCATAACGGAAGTAGCCTTATTCGATAGATTGATATCACATTCCTATCTGTTGGTAAAACATTTATGGGCCCTAAAACCACCCAGAAAAAAGTTTGCTGTACATTGAATTCTGACATGGCGGCCATTCTTTAATTTATGCAAATTAGGGCCCTTAGGGGGGGTAACTTTGAGATAACTTTTGATATGATGTAGAGGGGGCTATAGGGAACTATTTAAAACAAAAAAAACCTTCTGAAGCAATTTGTTCTCGGTTCGGCCATATTCAGCATAGTTTTACTGGACTAAAACCACTTGTTCTGTCGGTCTCTGCTGTGTGGTTCCTCTCCACACTTTTCCCTTCAAATGGCATCACAGCCGACTCCAGTTGAGAATGCCTGAACTGAATGTTTCCCTCCATGTGTATCTACCCATCCCCTCCACCCCAACTCCTCCCATCTCTTTCTATACCAACTTCTCCCCTCATGTTGTCTACCGGACCCAGTGACTTTTTCATCCCAGAAGGACAGAAGGTACTGACCTTGTCTAACCTTGTTTTTGTGAGAGTTCAAATCTCTCTGGTTATAGTTAAAGATGTATCATGATTCCACAGACTTTGGTTATTTGCTCAGGCTGACTGCAACAGATTACAGTTTGCCCATTTGAAAAAGGATTGCTCTTGGGCTTTCAAAACTGTCTGTCACACTTGACAATCTTTCTGCCTGCGGAATACAAGGCCATATTTACATCTGCCATGGAAGGTGGATGGAGGTTATGCTTTCACCGCTCTCTGTCTGTCTGTTTGTCTGTCTGTCTGTCTTTGTTTGTTTGTTTGTTTGTGAACAGGATATGTAAAAAAAAAACGTTTCTGGATTCAGACGAAATTTTCTGGAGTTTGGTTGTGTGACATGGATGAAATAATTTGATTTTGGTGGAGATCCAGATCCGGATATGGATCCGAGAATTTTAACGTGATTTTTCACCTTTGCGAGATGAGGCTAAAAAGATATATAGCATGATATCCCAAGAAGTTGCAGGGAAATACAAGGAAATCTAATGCAGGTGGAGGCCATTCAGCCCATCATGCCTTTGTTAACACAATACTAATTTATCAACACAACATCAAAGGAAGAAAATGCAAAAAAAAGTTTTTAATTAATGAAAATTTTTTTGTTGTTGTTTGTTTGTTTGTTTTTGGGGGGTTTTTTTTCGTTTTTGTATATTTTTATATATTTTCTATTCCCCTCAGGGGAAGGGGCATGGGCTTTGTTAAAAACACACATCGACCACACAACCCTCCTTGACAAGACCCCCACCAATAGCACTCCGTACACGTGCACACAATCACCCAGCAATGCTCAAGGTACCGAAAAGTCCTGTCAACATCCCCATACCCCTCATCTTCATACCTTCCAGGTACTCATCTCATTCTCATTTCAACTTATCTACTTTTTCTGGTGCCACTACTTTTCCAGGGAGGCCATTCCATGCATGAACTACTCTCTGAATGGAAGTCCCCTACCTTGCTACCATCTTAACTCTCCTCTTCTTTACTCTCAGGCAATGGCCCCTGGTCCTGTCAATGTCTATTCTGTTGAATAATTCATCTGCACATATTTTATCTCTATCTTTCATTGTCTTAAACATCTCCATCACATCTCCTCATAACCGCCTACTTTCTAGTGTATAAATCCCTGTCTCCTTCAGCCGCTTTTCATAGCTGAGTCTAGCTTGGCCCGGAATCAATGGAGTCGCCCTGCGCTGAACCCTCTCTGTGGCATCTTTGTCCTTCCCAAACTGTGGTGACCAAAACTGCACACAATATTCTAGATGAGGCCTCACTAAATTCCTGTACAATGTTAACACCACCTCTTGATTTGTAAATGATCCCCCTCCGAATACAACATAAAACCCTGTTTGTTTACCTGCAGCTGCCTGGAATTGTGCTGCCTGTTTCCCTCCTGAATCTATTACCACCCCCAGATCCTTCTCCTGTGTGACATGCTCCAAAATTACTGCTTGCATCCTGTAATCTCTATTTTAATTGTTCTTTCCTATCCCCAACACCTTACACTTGCTCAGGTTAAATTACATCTGCCAATCCTTTGCCCAATCTCTGCAAGTATCAATACTCTCTTGTATCTGTTCACCACCCACTCTGCTATCCACCATACCTCCAAGCTTTGAGTCATCTACAAATTTGGAAAGCTTACTCTTTACCCTGTTATTCAAATCGTTGATGTAAATAATGAATCGCAATGGTCCGAGTACTAATCCCTGAGGTACCCCATAACTTACCTCCTCTCCAGCAAGACATCCTCCCACTAATAGACACTCTTTGCTTCCTACCACCAAGCCAGTTTGCAATCCAATGAGCTACCTGACCAGCCACTCCACAATCCCTCACTTTGGCAAACAACCTCCGATGTTGTACCTTATTAAATACCTTCTTAAAGTCTTGATGTACTATGTCCACTGCCTTTCCATCATCCACCCAATCATGCACTGCCTCATAGAACTGTGAAAGATTTGTTAAATACTAACTACCTTTGATAAACCCATGCTGACAACCTTTAATTAGTTTCTATCTGGACAGTTATCGACAGAATTGGACGAAACTTGGTGGAGGAGTTGCTAAGGTGATAATAACAAGCCGATCAATTTTTAGTTCAGGTCCAAATCCAGATCCGGCCCTTTGGTGGGATACAAAACGTTAACTGATCAGCCTGGCATAGGTATACACTCTACTGAGCCCTTCTCGTTTTTTTCTGGCTTGCTGTCTGACTCCGCTCACATTGTTTACATGTATCCCGCAAAGGAAGCCTCTCATCTGCTCTCCCATTTGTGGATGGGAGGACACAGCACCTTGGATCCTACTCAAGTGTACATTTACATTCATGACATATTCAAGCAAATCGAATATTCTCATTCTGTTTCTCCAGAGATATCATATAACCAACATGTCCTTTTGTTTCCATGTGATCAACCACCACAAGACATCCATTATTTTTAAATGTTGATACCTCACCATCAGTCTTGACATTTCCTGGAAAGACCTCATATCAAAGGTGGTCTCCAATGCTAGTCACAGACTTGGCATCCTCCATCATACGATGCCCATTTTTGGTAAATCTGAATGTATCACTCCAGATCTGGCCTTCGCCGATACTTCTGTGGAGTAGTTCTCCTCTCTCAACTGGATTCTGTAAAATATCAAAATCTCTCAACATCAGTAGTCGGAGAAAAACAGACCGGTTGCGAGCCTCTCTCTTTTATATCGCCTCTCTTTCCACCCACACTTCAATGTCTTCCCACTCTCTCCAGGTTGCACTTCTCTTCCAATAATCGTTTCCTTGTGAAACTCCCAAAATGCATACTTATTGCTCACCTCCACTCCATTATTCCTCGTTTCTTCTATTTTGAAACTGCCTTCCCATGTCTATTCATTTCCACACTTTCCTACAGGATTTCAAACTGGCAATAAGACCACCAACTCAGGTGTTCCTTAATCCCTTACATGTCCAAGTCTGCCTCTATTTTATCCTTCAACGCTGCTGTTGGTGTTTAACCCCTCTATCTGCTGTTGCATCCTGATTCGTTCAGTGTTCTTTCTGTTCCATGAGCCTTGAATTTGTATAATTTGTTTTTTCAAAAAATCCTGACCCAGGATCTGACAGCCCCATGAAAACTCTGTAATCCACCTCTTTTACTTGCAGGTTAGAATGTTTCCTCCCCTCTCCATTCTTCCCTTTGCTTGTTGCATCCACCTCTTGTCCCATTGCCTTCACGTCGATGCGGACCTTCTCACCTCTCACTTTTCTCTTCTATGAGTGAAAAATTTGCAGTAAAAAACACTGAGTTGTCATAATATAGTGACATTAGGCTGATCTCATTTACCAGATTTGAGTTTTATCAATTATTATTGTTGATAATTCTTATTATTTGCTTTACACAGATAAGCTACTCTTCTTCGTGCAAATGTTTAAGCGACAAGAAGAATTTTCCTTCATTTCTACGCACCATCCCCAGTGACTCATTCCAAGCATTTGCTATCGCTAAGCTGGTGAATTACTTTGCATGGTTATATGTAGGCACAATTGAGGTTTCCAGGGATTATGGAAGAGTGGCCATTGATCAGTTTACATCTGAAGCAGAAAAAAGTGGGATTTGTATCGCTTTTCGAGAGATATTACCCACAGCAAAGGACATAAATGGATTAACAAATCTTGGTGAGTTTTTATTTTGGTTGTTTGCCTTCATCATGGTTTTAACTGAGTTGTTTGCTCGGCAGTCGGCCCAATCATAACAATGATGATGTCTTTTGTGAGCCTTGAGTTCTGTATATTCTGGGGAGCTTGTACATGTCACTTTCTTCACCTGTATTAACATCTTAAATTTCCTCTTTGAAGCCAATGTTGGAATTGTCACAAAACTTCGCAGAAACACCTCTTTACCTGTTAGTCTTTGGAAAGTGCCCTTCATCCATCACATGACTTGCCGTAAGTGGGTCATCAGGGGATGAGACTGGCAGAGAAGATGTGGTGATATTCTGCATGTCAGAAGTTGGAGATAGAAAATAAGGGAACATAAAGAAGGAAGTGACGACACATTACTAAACAGCTGCATTTTTAGTTGTGACATTTTTTGCAAGCTGTGATGATCATAACAAATTGATGGAAACGTAGGAGTGGAACATTCTCAAATATTATGGTCATGATAACCATAAAATTTCAACATTAACACACACATATAAATGTAGGATTTGTGGGGTAAAGGTTGTATATATTTTACTGCAAATCAGACTGTTTACTTTTCTCTACTAGTGAAGACTTTTGCATGCATCTGTGTTGACAAACTTCATCAGGGCATATCCAGGTGGGATTTGAATGCTTGGATGGTCATGCCAACCCCTCACTGCCCACCCCCCCTCCCCCAATTCCAACTCGATTGTAGCAAACGCATCCTTCTTAGTTGAAGCAGCATTAGCCTAGTGTTGGCTTTGTAGTTCAGGTGGCTGGCTTGGGATCATAAGATCCTTAGTTCAAGCCCTGCCCCCATTAAATTAACACCAGATGGGGTTGACTCAACCTATCATCCTTCCGAGGTTGGCAAAATGAGTACCAGTGTACTGGTAATAGGGACATTGCATCAGTGGCACTACCACGCCCTCAGCCAATGATGTTACCCACAGCCTTATGCTGCATAAGGAGTAGGAGAAGGAGGAAGCAGCCAGGTACACAATATGCGACACTTTCAAAATCTTTTGAGAGCGTCACGTATTCAAGGATGATAAAATGCATACACGTGTACAACATAAACCCCTAAATAATCAAATGGATTGAGAAAGCAACGGAGCTCTGGAATATCACATTGAAATTGCAGCACTCGAAAGGAAAGATCGAAAGACAAGAAGTGAATATACAATGCAGGATCTTCCAGGGAAACAGCCTTTCAAGTTCCAGGGAGACATGTTTTGCCTGGCTCTGGGCCCACTGAGCAACCTCAATGATGAGCAAGAACATGGCTACACCCGAGGAGCCAACAGAAGAATGTCCAAATAAACAAGAAACGTGATACGTACTGTACATCGACGATTTAAAACTCTTCACACCAAATGGCAAAAAATTGGCAGAAAAACTGAAATTAGTGAAACGGTACTCTGATGACGTTCAGGTGGAATTTGGCCGAGATAAGTGCCCCAAATGTACATTTGTAAATGGTCAACCAGTGAAAATGAACCACATAAAAGTCAACCGAGATACAACAATAGAGGAGCTAGAAAATTAAGCATTAATACAAATACCTCGGAGAAGAAGAGGGCCACCAAATATGTCACAAACAAATGTGCAAAACAATTACCAAAGAATACCCATGTAGAACAATGTGGATCATGAAAACATACTTCTCCCCAATAAATAAAATCAAAGCTCCAAACCAACCAAAGTGTTCCAATATAAGTGGAAATCAACAAACTAGAGATCTAAACAAGGAAATTCCTCACCATCCACAAAATGTTTCACAAAAATCAATGCATCCTGAGAATGTACCTGCCGCGATGAAAAGGAGGTAGCGGCCTGATGGAGCTCAACCAAGTGCACAGAGTGTCAACTGCAGGATTGGCTGAGTATGTGAAAAGTTCACCAGACTACCAAACCCTATTTGTATGCAAACAGGAAGACAGTGAGCCAGAAAAGGTGTCCCTAACCTACCTTGCAAAATTTTAAAAACAGGTGTGAATAGAAGATCTCACACATGAAACTGAAACAGCAAATGAATACAGCCACAACAATTGCAAAAAAGAAAAATATAAGGATAAATATCAACAGATACACACCAACAACTGGGAGGATGATAAAAGAGCAGGGAGATTATACATGTATATATATATATATATATATATATATATATATATATATATATATATATATATGTATATGTATATATATATGTATATGTATATGTATATATATATATATATGTATATGTATATGTATATATATATATATATATATATGTATATGTATATATATATGTATATGTATATGTATATATATATATATATATATATATATATATATATATATATATATATATATATGTATATGTATATGTATATATATATGTATATATATGTATATGTATATGTATATATATATATATATATATATATGTATATGTATATATATATATATATATATATATATATATATATATAAAAAATAAAAAAAAGAGTTGGACAGATTTGTCATGGACAAAGGAGGCTTATTGGAATTGCTAAGAAGAGGTCAGCTCAACTGAGATGGAGAATGAATCATTATAAATGCCCAAGACCAAGGTGACGACACCAACGGCTTTCAGAAAATGGTGGGACTGAGCTAATTGGACAAGTGTAGTTTCTGTAAGGTATAAACAGAAAGTACATGTCATCTACTTCCAGGATGTAAAAAAAACCTCATGTCAGAACAGCTGAACACGCAAAGGCACAACAACGTATTTAGAGTAATCCACTGGCACAGGGTGTGTCAAAGAAAGTGGACTATTTGAATGTTTTATTGCAGAAAAATTACAAAAGGTTTCAAGTTCAGTGATACATTGATGGAAAGCATACACCATGCCATTTTCAAGTCACTCATTATACAGCTTGTAATTGACATTTTCAATGTGTTCTCTACCTCTGATCAAGCAGGCTTTAATCCTGACTTCGAAATTGTCCACAACTTGTCTGCAAGTGGCTGAAGTGGTAGCCTGATGGTAGTCCTCCACCTCCTGCTTCAGGACAGCCAGGGTTCAAGGTTTGTTGACATAAATTTGACATTTGGCAGCACCCCAAAAGAAAAAATCCAAAGGATTCAAATCTGAGCTGTGGGGCACCCACTCAAGAGTTGTGCCCAGGCTGATGATACGATTTCCAAACAGCTGGTGGAATAAGTCGATGGTTTCACCTGCGTTGTGAGGTGGGGCACCGTCCTGCATGAACCATGCAAGTCTGATTTGGTATGGAAACAGTAGTTGAGCGAGATCAGTGTGGAATCGGTGTAAGACCTTGCGGTAATGCTCAACATTTACTGTCACCATCTTACCATTGGCATCCTCGAATGAATCGGTCCCAGCTTACCCCATGTGTCATTCATTCCGCAGAAGCAAGTGGACTTGGTGCCCTTGAGAGACATCTCAGACACCTCGGGAAGCTCACCACTCCAGATGTAGTTGTGATTGTTGATAGCCCTATTCAAATGGAAGTGTGCTTCATCATTGGAGTTTGTGTGTGCTTCATCACAACCACAAGGAGTTGATCCAATTTGGGGACCTTTCCATTCAATCACTGAACCAATCACACATTGTTACTCAGCTTGCCATGTCATTCACAGTTAGTGTATGCCTTACAGACATGATGTAGGGGTAGAGCTTGAGTTCAGAATTGAGAATGTACCACACAGATGAGACTGAGATCACCAGTTCTTGGGAACGCCTGTTGGAAGGTCCATTACGGGTGTGAACACTGTAATACTGACAGTATCGTCAGTGCACCTGCACGTAGGATTTTGTCTCAAACCACAAAGTCACAAATTTCACTTTTTGTTCCACTGTGAACACCATAGTTGACGTAGGGTCCCACTGACTTTTTGTTAGAAATGGCATACCACCAACATAACTTGCAAGAAAGAAGGGTGCAGCATGAGAAACGACAGAATATCAGGCTGCTCAAATAGTCCACTTTTTTTTGAAACACTGTATATTATGTATGTAAATATAGATATGTATACATTTCTACCTGCAAAAGTATTCATCCCCGACCAATAATGTCACATTTAGGTGAATTACGAATTATGTAGGAACAATTTTTCCAAAATGAACTTTTTTGTTCAAAGCTGAAGAGATCAAACTAAACACTGTTATAGTTCAAGAAGGTTACGTATCAGGAATACCTGTAAAAAAAAACATGTACAAATCAAAATTCACTGGTTACAAAAGTATTCAGCCTCTTATGTCAGTATTTGGTGGAAGTACCTTTTGCAGCAATGACTGCTATGAGTGTTTTTGGGTCAGTCTCCATAAGCTTAGCACAGTGAGATGGTAAAATCTTTGCACATTCTTCATGTGAAAATTGCCAAAGTTCTGCTAAGTTTGTATAGGATCGTCGATGGACTGCAATCTTCAAATCTCGCCATAAATGTTCAATTGGGTTCATTCAGGACTTTTTCTGAGTCACTCAAGAACATTTATTTTATTGTTATTCAGCCACTCCAGTGTGGCTTTAGCTCTGTGCTTCGGATCATTGTCCTGCTGAAATGTGAATCACCTACCAAGTTTGATTCATCGCTGACTTTAAAAGGTTTTCATCAAGGATTCTTCTGTACTTTGCACCGTCCATCGTCCTTTCTATCCAAGCAAGCTTGCTAGTTCTTCTTGATGAAAAGCAGCCCCATAACATGATGCTACCACCACCATGCTTGACGGTGGAGATGATGTTGCCTGGGAGGTGTGCAGGGTTAGGCTTGTGCCAGACTTAACACTTTGAATTTCCACCAAAAAGTTCAATTTTTGTCTCATCTGATCACAAAACTTTTCTCCACATGACTGCAGTATCATTAAGATGTTTTTTTGTGAACTCCATATGAGCTTAAAGATGCGTCTTTTCTCAGTAATGGCTTCTTTCTTGTCACCTGTCCTTGGAGGTAAACTTTGTTTAGGGAAAGGGATCTTGTTGATTGATGAACACTGACCCCCGTCTCGGATGTGGAGCCTTGCAGATCTTTCCAAGTCAATGTTGGATTTACCATGACATCCCAAACCAGGTTCCTGCCTACCCGGCTGCTGCGTTTGGATGAGTGACCTGATCATTGTCAGGTCAGATCAGATTAGATCTGCGACTTGCTACAGGTACTATGCAAACCTGTATGAACTTGTTTCATGGTCGGGTTGTCGGCGACTATACCATCTCCCCCACCAAGTTTACTGGTAAGGAGGGTGTAGGATTATGGACACCCAGCAGGATGAAAAACAAAACCTGTCAAAGGGTGGCGGAGCTCCTTGTGAGCCAACTGCCATCCATATCTAGTACCCAACTGTGTCTGTGGACATCCTCATACAGTTGGGTTACTTTTTTATCAGGAGGTTGGTGGCAGGATTTGCACTCCAGCAAAACATACGTTCCGCAAAACATACAAAAAGCACAAAATAATCTGAAAACCCACTCCGTGGGAGTATCTCCTGTGCAGCTGCCCTCGAAAGGGTAGCTCACCAGATGATGGGATTAGGGCAAAGCCTTCAGGACGCCCAATCTTTAATGACAGGAGGAAAACCACGGGGTAACCTTCCCGGGTCAGATTGCGGTAGTGTGTGTCGGGTGGTGCGTAGGTGTCATCCACTCGACGGCGGTCTACTTCTCTGCTAAAGTCCGCTGTCGCCTTTTCCTGTGCTACCTCCCCCCATGCTTCCAATCCACGAGAGCATCTGTGGAAGGGGGGGGGGGTGGAGGGACGTGGATGAGATGATGATGATGGAGGAAGGTTGGTAGTTCCTGTGTGGTGGATGTAATGTGGTGGTTAGCCGATTGCGAGGTTTTCGGGTCTTGGGGCGATGAATGGCAATGTATAATGTCTTAATGCAATGTAAATTAATGTGTAAAATGAAAACCAAGTGTAAGTTAATATGTGCACCTATGAATGATGATGGTTGTGTACTTATCGTGTCGTCTGAACAAAGATTATTGGGAGGTTGAGAAAGGGGGCCATTTGGTCGTGGCGCGCGATACAAATGAACTTTTGGTGCAATATGCAAATTAGCCAGCACCTGTGTGCACAGAGCTTGCCACGAAGCTCATAGGTGATTCACATTTACCCCCTAAGAAATGAGAAGAAAAGGGGAAAAACCTGTGTCATTCTTTACGAACGCATTCAGTTTTCATTCAACCCACAACACAAGGGGAAGGGACCCCTCTGAACTTATATTCTGGAAATAACTAAACTGAGGGACATATATGTTGTGTACAATCACCTTCAGGGCAAATTCCTAGAATTGCAACTATATATATATATATATATATATATATATATATATATATATATATATATATATATATATATATATATATATATATATATATATATATATATATATATATATATAACCAGCAGCCAAAAAGGCAGCACAGGATGGGAAGAGGTTTAAAGGCGTATAAATAAATTCTGGGTTTTATGCTGTTTTATCCAGTGTCTATTACATCACCCAATTTAACACATTACATTAGTTATTCGTGCCTATTGTTTGTGTCCTTCATAACATCCTTAAAAACAGGAAATTTCCTGTTTGGAATGATTTTCAATTGTGTTTGACTGCCAGACAGGCAGACAGTAAAATATTATCTCATTTCTCTCTGTGCATGCACAATGTTGACGAATTCAGAGCCAAAGTACTGTAAAATGGCAAACATCTCTTCCTATTCAAGATCCAAATATCACATTCAATTTCAATAAGCTGTTCCTCGATCATGAAGTTTAAAATGCTGCACTCATGTCGTTGCATGTAGTTCTGTTCTCTGGAGGAACACAGGCATCATCCCAACTGATTGGAAGAGGGGCCTTGTTGTCCCTCTCTGGAAAGGGAAGGGTGATCGCCAAGACTGCAACAACTACCGAGGAGTGACGCTGCTCTCAGTGCTGGGCAAGGTCTTTGCTCAGATAATTCTTGATAGGGTTCGCCTCCATCTGCCTGAGCATCAGTGTCCAGAGCAGTCAGGCTTTACACCAAAGAGGTCAATGATTGACCGTACCCTTGCTCTTCGTGTCCTCACCGAACACAGATGAGAGTTTTGCCAGGGGCTGCTTGAAGCTAATGTTGATCTCTGCAAAGTGTTTGATTCAGTGAATCGAGATTCCCTCTGGAGGATTCTTGGTCTTCGTGGGGTGCCACCAAAACTAATCAATCTGATGTCTCAACTATACGCTGGTACTGAGAGTGCTGTGAGATGTGGTGATGCCATCTCTGACTTATTTCCAGTTGCTACTGGAGCTCGTCAGGGGTGTGTACTGGCCCCCACACTTTTCAGCACTTGTATGCACTGGATTTTCGGGAGGATGTCAGAGAGATCAAGCTGTGGTGCATCGTTTGGGATTGTCAAGATCTCTGACCTTGATTTCACAGATGATGCAGTCATCTTTGCAGAGATTATGGATATCGTTTTGGGGGCACTCGAGGTGCTGCATGAGGAGTCGGAGCCACTGGGGTTATGGGTTTCCTGGGTTAGAACAAAGATCCAGGCTTTCAATGACATCTTGGATGCTGCTATGTTGTCTGTACCTGTTTGTGGCGAGGATGTTGAGGTTACGGAGAGATTCACTTACCTTAGCAGTGATATTCATTTGTCTGCTGGCTGTGAGCCAGAGGTCAGTAGACGTCTGGGTCAGGCCTGGGGGGTCATGGATTCACTGGATCATGCTGTGTGGCATTGTCGGTACCTGTACTGGAAGACGAAAGTCTGAGTCTTCAGGTCTTTGGTGCTTCCAGTCTTGCTCTATGGATGTGACATTTGTCTCTGACCAATGATCTGATATGGAAACTTAACTCCTTTGGTACCGAGTCTCTTCGGAGAATCCTTGGCTATCGCTGGTCGGACTTTGTGTCCAGCGAGTATGGACTCAAATGAGATTTTTTGAATTTGAGATCATTTGAAGACTCAAATAAGATTTGTTACCTGCATAGTCCGTGAGCGTCAGCTGCGGCTGTATGGACATGTGGCTCGTTACCCTGAAGCTGATCCTGTTCACCAGATTCTCTCAGTGAGGGAGTCTCGTGAGTGGAGGAGGCCAACGGGCCGATCACGTGCCTCGTGGTTGCAGCAGATTGATCGGCATCTCAAGGAATTGGGGATGGGTCAAGCATCTGCCTGGGGGATGGCCAGACGGAGGCCCCTGGAGTACCTGCGGAAAGTAGACGCAGCGACGTGCTGCTCTGGCGCATGTTCCCATAAGTGACCTGACCTGATCATGGACTAGCGATCATAAACTGATAAAACAGACAGACAGACAGACAAGACGGACGGACCGCCATGAACCAATTGCTTCAACCTGCTTTTCGCTTCACGTCCATCGGGTAATAATTATTTTGGACACATCACAGTTATTGAGAAGCAACGTGAATATACATGAGAGTTTGAACCCTGAGTCTGGTTGATAACAAGGAAAATCTCAATCAAGTATTTATCTATGAAGCTCTATAAACAGTATATGCAGTAATAATAAAAAAATTATACTGTGTTACGATTTCACAGGTGCACTGATAAGTAAATCAAATGCAGATATTATTTTGGTATTTGGTGGAGAAGCTGACATACCGCCTCTTGCACGAGAGCTCTTGAGACGTAACATCACAAACAAAATGCTGATTGCAAGTGAAGCATGGATAACTTCGCCATTTTTCTTGGATCCAACATACATCCAGGTTTATCGTGGAACCATTGGTTTTGCTTTGCAGCATGGTGTCATTCCTGGATTGAAAAGTTACTTGTTAAACTTTAAACCAAATGCTGATAGAAAATATTTACCAAATGCTTGTGTCAGGAGCAGTAATTATGGATTAAGCACTGATAAAGTCAGTGCTGGTCAATCTTTCAACCGTAGCCTTATGACCCAAATGAACTTTCATTTTCAAATCGGGTATTCATATGAAAAAAGTAAAAAATTATTGGAGCCAATACAATGCAATGATTTCCCAAATCTGTTGATCACAAACAACAACAGTGAAAACGATACTTTGAATAAAGTCTTTGGTAAAAATTTTAACGACAAAGAGTATCTGAGTTTTCCAAGATCCCAATTTTTTACAAATAAGATTTCAAAAACATGCAAGATCCGAAAGATATCTGAAAATGATATCAATGAACTGCTGTTGGAATTTTGGGAGACAACTTTCAACTGCACCTGGCAGACAAAGAAAAGTTTACTTTTGCCATGTACAGGACTTGAGCGACTGGATCATGCAAATAGTACACTGACTGATGTTACACAGCTGAGAGTTACTTACAACACATACATGGCTGTATATATAATAGCTCATGCTTTGCATAAGATGGAAATGTGTGTTGCTGAAAAAATAATTGGTGATAATAGCTCATGTCCAAGTATCAGTTCATTTGAACATTGGCAGGTATAAAGCATGTGATGATACTTTTATTTTTGCCTTTTTCTGTGAAAACTTTTATTTTCTCACAAATATTTGCTACACTTGAAAATAATGCATTTTGTCATTGGTTATAATCTCCATTTGTGGGTTTCAGAAGGCGCAACAGAGTCCCACCTGGACTCAAAGTCTCCACGTCCATTTCGGTAAAGGGTCTTGTTTCAAAGACCAGGTTGTGAAGTTATATTAACATGTTTTTGGTCAGTTGGATATTTTTAGGATCGTCACTAAACCCTGAACAGCCTTCAATTGTAATTCGTTAGTAGGAATTTATGCCGGTATAGTTTTCAAACCAGACTCAGTGATCTAATGGTAATGGAGTGTCCCTGCTGAGTCTGAGAAGTCAGTGGTTCAAACCCCAGCTGTGTCATACCAAATACTTTAAAAATGGTTTGGACTGATTCCTTCCTTGAAGCTCAACATTTAAAAAAAGGATAGAGTATGGACAAACAACGCTGGGAAGGAAATGCCAAACCACCCAGCATAACCCTTGCCAAGAAACTGCTTCAGCAGCACCAAAGTTATGCGAAGAGTATGGTCCATCAAATCATCAAAATATTTTTCAAAATCTGTGTACGTTTGCTGATATTTTGTTTTATATTTTTACTTTGTCTTCTTTGCAATCATTGGGGCTGTAGTTGTTGTTACTGTTTAGATTTCCTGTGCAGCTTTATATATTCGCACCTGTTCTTGGGAATTTTTGGGAAGGTGAGTTGGAGACACCTTTTCTGGCTTGTCTTTTTGTTGGTGTAAAAATTGGATTCGGTAATCTTTTGAGCTTTTCACCTACTCGGCCAATTTTACAGTCGTCATTCTGTGCACTTGGTACAGCTCCATCACACCACCACCTCTTTCTCGTCTCGGCAGGTAAATTCTCAGGATGCACTGGCTTTTGTAAAACATTTGGTGGATAGTGAGCACTTTCCTTGTTTTGATATCTAGCATGTTGTTTTCCGATTGTGACTAGTTCACCATTCCGCAACTATATTGGAACATTGGTACAATGAGTTGATTTCTAGCATATTTCGTTTCTTGAGGTATGTTTTCAGAATTAACCTCATTCTAAACAGGTATTCCATGGAAATTGTTCTACATATTTGTTTGTGACAGATTTGGTGACCCTCTTCTACTATGAGGTATTTGCGTGATACTTTATTTTCTACCTCCTGTATCGTCGTGGTTCTTAGGTCGATATTTATGTTGTCCTTTTTTGTTGGTTTACTAGCTACGATTTGGTATTTGTCAGATTTATCTCGATCAAATTACATTTGCATCTTCAGACCGTCTGCCAATTTTTTTATCATTCAGTGTGAAGAGCTATAAATCATCCATGTACAGAAGATGTGTCACCTTTCCTGTTCCTTGGAAAGTTTTTGGTGGATTTTAGGGTGTATCCATGTCATTGCTCGTAAATGAGGTAACATTCTCATTATTAATATGAGTAGCAATAAAGCAATGTGGAAACTTGTTGCCACATAAATAATTATCATATATTTCCATCTGGCTGCCCTGTTGTCATGACTCAATATTTCCTTCTTTCCTCCTCAAATATTATTAGCTTTTCTGGAATCACATTCGAGGAAAGGTATTGTCATCATGCACCGTCCATCTGTCCATCTCCTTTTTAGACCTCTCAGGTCAGGTCAGGTATGGGAGCATGCACAGGAGCAGCGCGTCGCTGCGTCCACTTTCCACCGGTACTCCAGGGGCCTCCGTCTGACCGACCCACAGGCAGATGCCTGACCCATCCCCATCTCCTTGAGGTGCTGATCAACCTGCTGCAACTACAAGGCATGTGGTTGGCCCATTGGCCTCCTCCACTCACGAGGATCCCTCCCTGAGAGAATCTGGTGAGCAGGATCAGCTTCAGGAAAATGAGCCACAGTCATGTCCATACAGCCGCAGCTCACGCTCACGGATTATGCAGGTAACTAATCAATCCTGAGTCTCTCAGCAACCGCTTGTTGGACACAATGTATGACCAGTGATAGGCAAAGATTCTCCGAAGATACCTGGTACCAAAGGAATTAAGTCTCCATCTCAGATCCCTGGTCAGAGTCCAAGTCTCACATCCATAGAGCAAGACTGGAAGCACCAAGGACCTGAAGACTCGGACTTTCGTCCTTCTGCACAGGTACCGACAGTGCCACACCCCATGATCCAGTGAAACCATGACTCCGCAGGCCCGACCCAGATGTCTATTGACCTCGGGTTCACAGCCAGCGGAGACATGAATATCACCACCAAGGTAAGTGAATCTCTCCGTGACTTCAACATTCTCACCACAAATTGGGTAAAGACAAAATAGCAACATCCAAGATGTCAATGAAAGCCTGGGTCTTAGTTTTGACCCAGGAAACCTGTAATCCCAGCGGCTCCGACTCCTCATCCAGTGCCTTGAGGGCCCCTACAAGGATATCCAGCATCTCTGCAAATATGACTGCATCGTCTGCGAAATCAAGGTCAGAGATCTTGACATTCCTAAATGATGCACCACAGCTTGATCTGTCTGACATCCTCCCTAGAATCCAGTTCATACAATTGCTGAAAATTGTGGGGGCCAGTACACACCCTCTGAAGACCTCCAGTAACAACTGGAAATAAGTCAGAGATGGTACCACCACATCTCACAGCATTCTCATTTCTAGAGTAGAGTTCAGACATCAGATCGATCAGTTTTGGTTGCACCCCATGAAGACAAAGAATCCGCCAGAGGGCATCCCAATTCACTGAATCAAACCCTTTGCAGAGATCAACATAGGCTGCAAGCAGCCTCTGCCGAAACTCTCATCTGAATTTGATGAGGACCCGAAGAGCAAGGATACGGTCAATCGTTGACCTCTTTTGTGTAAAGCCTGACTGCTCTCGGCGCTGGTTCTCAAAAAGATAGTGGCAAATCCTATCAAGAATTATCCGAGCAAACACGTTGCCTGGCACTGAGAGCAGTGTCACCCTTCGGTAGTTAATCCAATCCTGCCGATCACCCTTCCCTTTCCAGAGAGGGACAACAAGGCCCCTATTCCAGTCAGTTGGGATGATGCCTGTGTTCCAGGCCGAGCATTGAACTGCATGCGATGACATGAGTACGGCATTTCCACCAGCCTTGAGAAGTTCAACGTGGATGCCACAGATCCCTGGAGCTTTACCCCATTTCAACCGGTTCACCGCAGCCCATGTTTACACAAACAAAGGTGGATCACAGTTGATTGGTGGGTCAGCAATCAGGAGAGTAACACCCCTGACATCCAATTCAACAGCTGGTGCATCAGCCTGATCCAACCACTCAAAGTAACTGTCCCAGCAGGCCGACACTACCCATCACTTTCTGCTCTAACTGCAGTACATTGCGGGATGGGCTTGGAGGAACGCAATGTGTGAATTCCCCTGTAAGCAGGACGAGAATCACTTGACCACAGGTGATGCTCTACCCCCTCAGTTTCCTTGCATATAGGCCTCCTTGTCCTCCCTCAGTGCACGTACAGTTTTATGCCTCAGCTCCCTGAACAGCTCAGCTCTGCCATTAAGCCTGGCCCTGTGACTCTGGTCAATGGTATCCAGTGTCATTTGAGAGACAAAATTCTTCTTCGCCCTATGGTGAGTTTCAAGACATCCACCGGCAACATCAAGGATGGTGGCCTTGAAGGCGCTCCACAACTCTTTAGGATTCCGCAAGGCAACCAGACGCCTCCAAATCCCCACTCAGCCTGTTTGCAAACTCCTCAGCTACCCTCTCATCTTTGAGCTTGCCAACATCCAGCCGAGGCTGGGATGGTACTGTTCTCCTGGATTTAAGCTGCAACTTCAGAGTTGCTACAACAAGCCTGTAGCCAGTATTGAGGAACTGAGCACTCCGGTAGACCCTACAGTTCGGGATCATTTTCCAGCGACCATCAACGAGCATATGGTCAATCTCCTTTGCCACACCACTCTTGTTGGAATACCAAGTCCAGCGATGAGCCTGTGGGTACTGAAACCATGAACCAGCCACCCAAAGTCCATGACTTCTTGCACAGTCAAGGAACTTATAGTCCAGTTCACTATGTCCAGAAATATGAATTCGTTATATTTTTTTGGAGATTAGGAAAACTATACATTTGTGGAAACTTCATAGAATAATGAATCAGAAAATGCACGATTCCATTTTCCCAGAAGACAATATGGCGGCCATCTTGGATTTTTAAAATGGCGACCTTCCAATACTATTTTTTCAATATCTTGACTTCTAGATTACCTAGGATCATGATTCCAGTGGCTAAATCTACATTTGTGGGGGAAATAAATCCAATGATGATAATTACAAATCAGTATAGATGATCAATGGCACAGGTTTAGGTCACCATCTTGGATTTTTAATGCGCAGAACTGAAGTTTATGCTTACCTCCTTATCCTGGCTCCTCGGTGACGAAGGAACCTGATCCAAGTGGGTATTTGAACAAAAGTGTACTTAGTGCAACAAGTCAGTGTACAGGTACATAATCTGGTGCTGGCATTTGTAGGTTTATCTGTGCTGATTGTAATTGCAGTTATTATGTCAGTATCTGCAGGTATTCGAGGAACATCAAAATAATTCAGACGAATCCAGCTATGTTGTTGTTTCGGCGTGGCTGGTGTGTATACAACATGTCCAAGCTAACGCTAGTTAGCACATGTTAGCTGTGTTTCCAGGTGTGCCAACTGCAAAGCCCCTCTGACTATTTTTTGTTTGTATATTATACCTTACATATTGCATGTGTAGTATTGGGTGTTGTATGTTAATGGGTGGTGTTTACCTTTCTTTTTGCAGACCTGTATTAGAGCAACATGAGCAAGATGTCTCAGCTTCGTCAGTTTGGAGCAGAGAGACAGGGTCAGGAAATAATTAACTGGAAGCTGTGCATACTCTGTCAGTCTGATGAGCAAAGTAAAAGACACTTGGTATTACATCCTAGACTAGATTCCTACCAGAAGATACTAGATACAGTTAAGGAGAGAGCCAGCTTGAAAGATGGAAACTATGTTGAAATGCAAAAGTGGCTCACGGACATCAAAAAAGAAACACTATGTGAATAGCATGCATTTTGGCATCGCAGCCGTTACCTGGTCGCGACTAACAAGGACCACATTCAGCGAGCCCGAGACCGCTATGAACATGCATTATTTACTGGGTCATACCCTGCCAAAAGACATGGACAGAACAGAGGAAGCACTGATGTGGATTAACCTAGCCCATCTGGTCAGTCTTCCCTATTCACACGGTCATGTACGGTGCCGCTGGACAAGGACCTGTGTTTCTTCTGGAAAGATGACACTGATGAACGGTTGTTCAAAGTCTGCACACAAAATGCTGGAGAAACTCTCAAATCAGCTGCAGATAAGTCCCAAAGTCCAGCATTCAAAACGAGACTGAACACATGTATCTCACCAACAGATGCCCATGCAGTAGCTGTTAGATATCACAAATCTTGTTGGACAAAACATGTATTCCATGCCACGCGAGATCAAGGTGACACAAAGAGTTCATCAAAAGTCTATCCGCTACAAAATGAATGTCTGATTGAGCTGATCAACCTTGTTGATGTGCAAACTCAAAACCAAGCTTACCTCTCAATTGATGACATTGAAACCGCATACACGAGAATGCTTGGGCCAGACGGTATGGAAAACCATTTCCTGGCATTCACGAGATGGTGGCTGAAGGGGAAGATCCTTCCTGGACTTCCCAGTGTGAAGTCTGTCCTGCAGAAGAAGAGAAGAAAGCCAGCAGTCTTGTACTCTTGTACTCAGGCTGATCTGATGGAGTATCTGGCATCAAAAATACGGTTGAATACAGCAATGAATCCCCCAAGCTTGTCATTGCTTCTGCTGCAGGACACACCGAGAGCAACAGTCAATTGGACTTTGAAAGCAACAACCATGAAGAAGCAGACACCTTGTTGATCCACTGTGCAGTTCTGGCTTCACGTCGCAACCCATCCGATGCACAGCTCATGTTCTTCTCCCCAGACACAGATGTACTGGCGCTGGTTGTAGCAAATTATGAAATCCTGCTGAAAAATTAGTGTTTCAATGGCATCTGGGATTTTGGAAGTGAAACCAATATGGAAAGCTCTGGGTGCAGATCGAGCAAAGGCTTTGCCAGAATTTTATGCATTTACAGGAGCAGACAACACTGGGCGGTTTTCTAGAATAGGCAAAGCTACCTGGCTGAACATCTACCTAAAAGCAGATGATCATGTTGTCAAGGCTCTGCAAATGCTGTCTCAAACCAGTGAAGTGACAGTGGATCTGCTATCTACTTTGGCTGAGTTGGTATGCACTGGATACTTACCGAAGGGGATCCAAATCAACAACATCTCTGAACTGAGATGGTATCTTTTCTGCAAGCACATGGCAGAAAGTGACAAGCTTCCACCCATACTTGGTGTTCTCAAACAGCATGTCCTATGAGCCCATATCCAGGCCAGAGTGTGGGGTCAGGCAGACTGCCCAGCAGGAGTTCCTTGACCCACTACAGAATGGCTACTACAAGGACGAGGATGGCCAGCTGAAACCAATGACAACTGAGTCCCTCCCAGCACCAGAGGCCATCATTGAGATGGTCAGATGTCAATGCAAAGCAGACTGTTCTTCACACAGATGTCCGTGCAATTCAGTGGAGCTACCCTGCACGGAGCTATGTCAATGTAGCACTGACTGCCAGAATGATGAAGACTCTCGGGATATCACATTTGCTGGTGACAGTGATGATGATAGTGGGGACGATGGAGATGTGTAGACAGACATGACAGTTTGCTTGTGTGTAAACTTTGGGTGTCAAATTCCGAATATATTTTTCTTTTTCTGTTCTGTTCAGCTATGCATATTAAAATGCAAGATAGACACCCATACATGTGGCATTGACATTTGTAATTATCACCATTGGATTCCTTTCCCCCAAAAATGTAGATTTGGCCACTGGAATCTTATTTCTAGGTCATCTCGGAGGCGAGATATTGAGAAACTGGTGTTTGAGGGTCGCCAGTTAAAAAAAATCCAAGATGGCCGTCATAATGACATCTGAGAAAATGGAATCAAACATTTTCTGATTTGATAGGCTATAAGGTTTTCAAAAATATATAGTTTTCATCATCTCCCAAAAATTATAATGAAATTACATAAGGAACCTGACTATTAGTGCTATTCTGGTTCACAGTTCCAGACCCATGTGGACCAACACGTCTCATACCCATCCCTGTCAATGCCAGGCGATGTATTGAAATCCCCCAAGACTTGAAGAGTATCTCGTCTGGGGCACTGATCAACCACAGAATCGAGCACGGTTCCATTCACATGACTTTAAATCTGCCAAAATGGCCAACTTAGTAAATTTCTTCCAAAATCTTCTTCTTCAGACCCACCAGTCAGAATGCCACCAAATTTTTGTTCCAACATTAGGCCAGGGTAGGGATATTAAATTGCAGAGGTCAAGCCGATCACTTGACTGGAAGTGTGTCAAAATGGCCGACCGTCAATTTTTGGGAAAATCGCGTAAATTCCTTCAAAAATCTTCTTCTCCAGACCCACCAGTCAGAATGCCACCAAATTTTGGTTCCAACATCAGGAGAGGGTAAGGATGTTAAATTGCCAAAGTCATTCCGATCACATGATTGGAAGTGATCAAAATGGCTGATCCATCCATTGGGACCATACTCTGCAGAGCATTGGTGCTGCCTTAGCAGTCTCCTTGGCTATTGGGCACAATCCTGAACAGGTCGCCACTCTGACACAGGATACCAGCAAGCTGGTACTCATTTTGCCAACCTCAGAAGAATGACAGGCAGAGTCAACCCCACCTGGTATTAATTCAACAGCAAAGGGGGATTTGAACTCAGGATCCTAGGATCCCAAACGCACCACCCTAACCATTAAGCCAACACCAGGCATAAAATGGCTGATGTGGTGGAATAAACTTCAATTTCCATTCAGATTCAGCATGAAAAAGAGAATCTTCAATGCGTATGTATGTTCGGGAGAAATCTCCATCAATGACCCTCTCACATAAATGTCATAATGCAAGCCTATATATATATATATATATATATATATATATATATATATATATATATATATATATATATATATATATATATATATATATATATATATATATATATATATATATATATATATATATATATATATATATATATATATAGGCAGGGACAAGTGAGAGAAATAATTGAACAAGCAGGATAAAAGAGAAATAGCCTTTCATTTTGGAAGGAGTAATTTTTCTCAAAGCTTTAATTCAAAATAACTGCTTTCTATCAACTGGGAAAAGAGTGGAACAGACGCTCAACAATGTTGGCTCTGGCAGGTAAGGCCCAACTTCAGCCAATCCAAAAAGAGAACAAACAGCCCCTCAAGGTCTCACAGAGTTTGGAGGTACAGACAGTTACACAGATCAAAGGAGTGAATCATTATTTCGGCATGTTCTCAGTGTTTGATAAACAACATTGCATTCTGACATTCTGACTGGTGCCTGCCGCTCATCGAACCTTGGAAGCTTTTACAAAGCCTCCACACAAAAAGCCATGCATTATATTCATCAAGTTTGTTAACTAAATAAGAAGTATCTAAAGTCATATTTTATCATGTACTAATTAATAATATACCTAAGTCTTCCTGAAACTTATACAACATTTCTCGGTTGTTCCAAAGTTCTAATCAATGTAACGAATAAATGACAAATCAATATCAACTGAAGGCAGATGTTTGTCTTACAGAAAGCAAATGTAACAGAAGACATGGATAATTATGTTTGCAATAAAATCCTCTCAACTGCAGCATTTTACATAAGTTCAATTCATATTTTTTGAGTGGTGGGATCAATGTCCTTATTCACTGACACTGATTACAAATGCATAAAGAGGAAATCAACTTCAATACCGACTCAGTCAATTTTTGGGAAAATAGCATAAATTCCTTGAAAAATCTTCTCCAGACCCACCAGTCAAAATCCTACCAAATTTGGGTCACAATATTAGGACACGGTCCTAATGTTAAATTGCGAAGGCCATGCTGATCACATAACCGGAAGTGTGTCAAAATGGCGGTCACACAAATTCCTTCCAAAATCTTCGAGTCCTACCTGTCAGAATGCTAACAAATTTTGGTTGCAACATTATGTTCAGGTAGGGATGTTAATTATATTGTGGAAGTCATGTGGATCACGTGACCTGAAGGGTGCCAAAATGGCCGACTTGTCAAATTTTTGGAAAATCGCATTAATTCCTTTAAAAATCTTCTTCTCCAGACCCACCCGTCGGAATGCAACCAGATTTGGGTTACAACATTAGGACAGGGTCATGATGTTAAATTGCAGAGGTCATGCCGATCACATGAGTGGAAATGTGTCACAATGGTGGACCTTGTAAATTTTTTGGAAAATCGTGTACATTCCTAAAAAAAAAAAAACCTTTCTCACCAGACCCGCAAATCAGAATTTTACCAGATTTGGGTTCCAACATTAGGCCATGGCCCAGATAAGCTCCAGCTCCAGTGGTCCTCTTTATCTTCTCAACTTTTATAAAAAATAAAATTGTTGTGTGATGTTTAGTCAAGTATTAGAGATTGTGAGCTAAATGTAACAGAAGAGATATCGTCATTCCTTTTCACAAATGGTCTGATCTGTGTCCAGCAGTTTTCATTCCACTGCAGCCACTCAACTTTGGGTGTGTGACTGCATCTCTCTCAACAACGGAAGGAGGCCTTTAATTTCAATCAAAAGGTCAGGGTTGTGTCATCTTGGGCATGTGACACATACATTCTGGCACCCTTCTCTACTTGCCAAGCTTTATAGCAGTGAAACACCAGGCCACCATCTTTTTTTGTTTTGCTAACTTCTGCCATTCAGAAAGTCTGGAATGTAAAGGCTCGAATGACTCAAAATATCTTATTTGTCCATTCAATAACAACATATGTTCTCCCTGAAGAAGTTGTAGTTTCCCAAGGCTCAGGAATGTTCCGAGTATAGTTTAAAGACCACTGATGCTCTGGAAAACCATTATGATGACACAAAACATCATACAATTCCACATCGTACTGAAAGGTGATCAGTTGCAGTTTTCTCCTCTGCTCACATGGAAAGGATGAGATACCGGATGGGCATGAGGAGCATCTTTCAATCCAGGCAAATTTTGCATTCTCACCCTGTCTCCCCATTAGGATCATCAAATGAACCCTCCCATCTGTTTTCATGAGAAACAACTGGAAGAATACTAGTCTCTTAAACTTCTCGGTTTCACAAATAGCGTCAACCTCAACAATTTGCTGGAACATCCCTCATCCTTCAAATAGGCCTGCAGCAGCCTCCTCCCTTGCCTTGTGTTGGCTTAGTGGTTTTTGGGTGGCTGGCTTGGGATATTTGGGTCCTGAGTTTGAGCCCCGTTTTCCACTGAATTTAAACCAGGTGGGGTTGACTCAGCCTGTCATCTTTCTGAGGTTGGCGAAATAAGTACCAGTGTCCTGATATAGGGGCACAGTATCAGAGGCATAGTTGTGCCCCAACAAAATGATCACTACCTGGCAGCCAAGCTGCCATACATAAGAAGAAGAAGAAGAAGAAGAAGAAGAAGAGGAAGAAGAAGAAGAAGAAGAAGAAGAAGAAGCTTCTTCCCTCTCCACAGACGTTGTTACAATCATGAACTAGTCAAACACTTCGAATATGTCTTTCGATCCTGACAAATCTTACACATTCCGACTCCCTGAAAGGAATGTCTGACAAACCCTTCCATCCACCAATTATGGCCATTTTCGGACCACCATGTGACCTTGACCTTCAATATTTAAGAATATAATCAAAATAAAGAAAATGTGTTTCCATCAACAATCTATCCATGAAACGCAACATCATGAAAAAAGAGGAAGATTATTATTGAAGATATGATCAAGAGGAGTTTTTTGTTGTTAATTAGGTCACAATCCAAAAAAGTAGCTCAAGGACATGAAACAAATATCAGGTGCACTTCAGTGCAGGTCCACGGCCATTATTATGATGCAAGAACATCATTAAATGCCAAGCAGTCTGAGATTCTGCATTGGTAAAATTGAGTGATGAAAAAAAATGCATTTTTTTTCAGACCGCCATTTGACCCTCACTTTTATCCTGGAGAGTTATGATGTAACTTATGAATAAATGCGTCTTAAGGCCCGGTCACACCTTGACGTTTTAGCCAACGTATGCCGATTTTTGAATTTTTTTTCTAAAACGCTGGCACACGTTGAATACGTTATGGGTAAGTTTTGATAACATTGAGAGCACGCTGAAAAACACTGCCATACGTCGTTGTACGTTGGCTTTAAACGTTGTACTTTTTGGTTGTCCTCAAATTTTTTCATGCTTGAAATTTCACGACGTATGCCGGCGTATGACTCACACGTTCCGCTACGCTGGCCACAGGTTGTATGCACGGTCTGCGATCGTTGACAGACGTCAACACATGCTACTTGTAAGTTAATCATAAGTTGAGACACGCCGAGGTAATGTTTAGCGTACCCGAAACTTATTTCTAACCTATGATTAACGTGTTGTTGGCACGTTACGCGATCGTTGCCACACATCGACAGACGTTACTTTTAAGTTACTCATAGGCTGAACGACGTCGGTATAATGGATCGTCCTTGCGTCAGCGTCCACGGCCACGGCCAGGACACTTATTTGCAGCATTCTTCAAACTTTTCTTCGGCATGACGAGGATGTTCACACTTCGATGTCTAGCTTGGCTATGATTCCAATTGTCCATCGGCAGCGTCTATTTAAAATAGTCGAGTTTGAGCGTTTTAACACGTTCAGAAGAAACGCTTCAAATTTCAAAACCCCAGCGTCAAAAAACAAAGGCGAGTGACAGCAATTTAAATCGTTCATTGTAAACAATGAAACTAGCTGAGTGGTACCGTTTAAAAGTCGTTGAGTGTAAAAAAATCCAATTGTTGAGCGCAAGCGTCTACTTTCAATAGTGGAGATGCAGCCATTTAAATCGTTGAGTGGCAGCCTATGAACCTACCCGTGGACACGCGGACGCAAGGACGATCCATCATAACCCACACCCTCCCCCTCACACCCACCTACTACTGCCAACATGAACAAACTACTACTAATACTAATACTAATACTAATACTAATACTGATACTGTTACTGCTGACATGGACATCGACTCAAAAAGGAACTCGAAAACACTGTTGGGTTCCCCTTTTATGAGCAGCATTTTTATATACCAATTCCCAAAACCGCTGGGAACACGTCTTTATATGGCAGTTGTAAGCTAGAAACACATTCATTTTTTTTTTTGTCGACCGGAAGACGTCATTGGAATACGTCTACATACGTCGATGTGTGTTGGGACTACGTAAAGAATTGGTTCAAAGCACGTCAAACATAAGTTAGAAATAAGTTTCGCGTAAAAAAGACATTACCGCGACGTGTTTCGACTTATGAGTAGCTTATAAGTAGCCTTTGTGGACGTGTGTAAGCGTCCGCATATCGTGTGTAAAACTTATCCCCATCGCATGCGGAACGTGTGTCATACGCCGAGTACGTCGTAAAATTTTGAACATGTTTAAAATTTCTTGACGTACTCTACTTACTACGACGTATGATAGTGTACTTTAGCATTCTACTCACGTATACCAAACTTACTCATACCGTATTTGACGTGCCCCCAACGTTTTAGACACATTTTTCTTAGGTCGGCATACACTGGCAAGATCGCCAAGGTGTGACCGCGATGTTGTCACTTCCATTTCTACGGCAGTTATGATTCGAATCGTTGTGCGTCAGCCTTTTAATAGGCTACGTCACGACATCGTCGGCGATGCGTGCAACGTGCTATGCCGAAGTTAGACTATCGTTGGGCATCGGTTGTGTAGGCCGACAACAGGTTCAGCATTCGTTGGTATAAGTTATCTATAACACAACGAAACGTTCTGTGTCCATTACTAATATGTTATGCATACGACCAACTCGTTATGAATACGTCCGAATCTTAAAAAAAAAACATCAAAAGTTCAACGTCAGCCAGCGTTTTACATACATTTTAATACGTTGCCATCGCTGGCTAAAACGTCAAGGTGTGACCGGGCCTTTACTCTAATCTATCTAATGAGGGCAATTTTGTTCTCATCAGACAAACCTTAGACGAGTTTTGGTAAAAACGTTTAAATGTCTATAATTTGGTCATGACATGAAAATTAGATCAATGAGCCTGGTGTTGGCGCAGTGGTTAGGGCAGCGGCTTGGGATCCAAAAGGTCCTGAGTTCAAGCCCCGTTGGGCCACTGAATTAATACACCAGGGGGTTGACTCAGCCTGTCATCCTTCCGAGGTCGGCGAAATGAGTACCAGTGAACTGGGCCGGTGTATGCCCCGGTTAGAATAGGTGTACCATATCGCTGTGTCGTAAGCGGCGACCAAGGTTGCGTCAGGAAGGGCATCCGGCGTAAAACGTGTGCCAAATCACTATACTATGCGGATCATATGGATGATCCGCTGTGGCGACCCCTAACGGGAGTAGCCGAAAGAAGAAGAAGAAGATGATGAAAATTAGATCAATGTCAAATGTCAACCCCACGTACTTTATATTCTCATTATTGATGCAAAATTTCATTCCAAAAGTCATAGCCGGCTCAAAGACACAGCTCGGAAAGCATAGAACTCCTTAGGGTGTAAGGCCTTGACATTTAACCCAGAGGGTTATGATGTAAATTACCCTTAAATTCGCCTCAGTCGGGCTATCTTGAGAGGGCAATTTTGTTCTGATCAGAAAACCTTAAATTTTGGTGAAAAATATTAAAATATCTATAATTGGGTCATGGTAATTGGGTAATGACCTTAAAAATTAGGCCAAGGTCAAATTAAATTATGTCAACCCTGCATACTTTTTACTCTCAATATTGATGCAAAATTTCATTTCCAAAGTCCCTGCCGGCTCCGAGATACAGCTCAGAGATTGATACAGTTCCTAAATTTGGAGTGTTGAAAAAATTCGAATCAATTTGTTCTTGGCAGACACCAAGCCCGTTCACTAAGTTTCGTTTCAATCCGCCCATAACTTTTTGAGGTATCATGCTGTATGTAGATAATTTTTGGCCCTGTCTCTGAATGGTGAAGAATCACTTAAGAAATTATAGCATCTCGATTCAGATGCGATCTTCACCAAAATTTAATCAATTCGTCCTTTCCTTGTCACACACCCAACATGTCCACCAAATTTCGTCTGAATCCATCCATACCACTTTGAGATATCCTGCTCACAGACAGACAAACAAACATCTCTTGTAGTATAGATTGATTGAATATTAGGAGATTTAACAACCACATTTGTGCACATAGGCTAAATTGTGTCAATGAAGATTAATATGAATTTTTTTTCAAACTACAAGGTATTTCAAAAAGATTGATACATCTTTGACTCATCGATAATATGTATGAAGTTTTGCATCGATCTGTTGAGCGGTTCTGGAGAAGAACATTTTTTTTTAACGTTTTTATTTTCAATCCAATATGGCCGCCAGATCACGAGATCGATGACATGATAAATTTAATTACTCATTCACATCAGGTCGTAGATCAGATATATAAAGTTTCAGATTTTTCGGATAAGGATTTTGATTCAACCAATTATGGTTGGATATAGTTGGAATACCACTTCACCGAAGACATCACCGTTATCACTATATGTATATATTGTTATGGTTGTGGAAATTCACAGAACACCATTCAGGCTTCCCAGAGATCAGTTCTGTCGATAAGTGTGTGTTCAGATTAGATTTCCCCACCGATGTCTTAAGGAAATTATTCTGTAACCGGGCTGTGATCTTTGAGTCAGCCATTATTCTTTTGCTATCGTTATTTTGGAACAACCACAACTTCAACAACCACAACCACTACTTCAACAACCACAATCGCCTCTCAACAACCACGCCATCCCCACCACAGCGCCAACCACAACCACTATCTCAACAACCATGCCATCCCCACCACAAAGCAACCACAACATCGCCTCACCTTCATCTCCATTACGCCGCCATCTTTTCGCCAGCCACGGCGAATCGCACGGATGAGCGGCATCTCCGCCGACAGACACAGGGGCTGATATTTCCACAACGTCCGCTTTCCACGGCTGATGATTCCTGCAACGTCCGCGTGGCTGATGCTTTCTCCCACATCCGCGCATGTCCGAGCTTCGCGATGAAATCGTATCAAAAGATCAAAAGGGGCGGAGCCAGCGAGGGGTAAAGGGTGAGAGGTGAAAGATCAGACCTCACTCACGGACCCCATAAAAAGGCGCGCTGAACGCCAAGCAAGCAGTCTGTCGGGGTTTCGGAGTCTGTCGGGGATCGCAGACTGTCGAAATCTGGAGTCGAGCTGGCGTCGAGTCAGAAGCCAGCATTCCGGCAAGGTTCGAGACCAGTGGAGGGCAGTCGGAGCTTGGAGCGCAGTCAAGCCTGCCGTGCCGCGCAGAATTGCGAGTCGGTGGAGAAAGCCGGAGAGAGATCGCCAATGCTGAGGAAAGGACGGGCTCTTAAAAGAGCATCAACTCTCAAAAGAGCAAAGGCCCGTTCGTTCCTCGGAGGCGTCGTCGGCTAGGCCCGAACAACTAGGCCGCACGGCGGGGCTTGGGCCAACCAAGTCGCGCAGCGCCAACTGCCGTGTCGACGAAATGTCGAGGGTCAACCAGAGAGTCACCACGAAGGTGGCAGGTAACCAGCATGGCCTCTCGGAACTCTTGTGGTCTTCACAGCTCCGTGAACTATTAAAGGCCCACGAGGTCCAGTTCTTGCCCTTTCCTTTCCTGGGGTTTTTCTTTGTATGAATGTCGTGGCACCATGTCCTTAAGTAGAATTGTAATAAGTGTACATAATAAATAGAACGGTTGTAGTACTTTGGCTTGCTCGTTCCTGCATGGCTTTATTCACTGCATGATTGCATACGTGTTTGATTGCATACGTGCATGATTGCATACATGTTTAATTGCATATGTGCATGATTGCATACATGTTTGATTGCATACTTGCATGATTGCATACATGTTTAATTGCATATGTGCATGATTGCATACGTGTTTGATTGCATACGTGTTTGATTGCATACATGCATGATTGCATACGTGCATGATTGCATACGTGTTTGATTGCATACGTGCATGATTGCATATGTGTTTGATTGCATACCTGTTTGCATGCATACATGTTACAAATAAATGTCCTTGTGTGAATGTTGACCTGTTCCTTGCGTCATTTCCCTCCATTGAGCTGCTGTATTGCGTTTGGGATATTAGCTGGCTTTTAAGTAGCTGATAAAGTAATCGGATCTGGCGGGGCCTGTCGATATACACCGCTCGGAAAATCGCAAATGAAGCGAGCTGCTTAAGCAGCTCTTTTCCAAGCAGGTCCCATTGAGGTGTAAATCCCCGGCATTTCTGTCTGCGCGCATACTTAGGTAAATCGACAATTCGGTCATCGGACCCTGTTGCGCGCGGACAGAATAGTTGGCTGATTTACGGTGTGATTAAAAAACACACCCGTAGCTGGATTTCGGTGTTGATGCGAAAGCTGCGACTGGATTGCCACGGTCGGTGGGCGCGCGGCCATGATTGGTTAAAAGCGGTTGCCCGCACGCCGGGAAACCACAACATTGTTGTCAGGTCGTGGGATACAAACCCATCCCCCTCCAAACGAAATTAACGGGAATCGGATCAAGGGTGTGTAGAGCGACCCTCGGTTCCCATCAAATTCCGAGTGTGGAAAATTTTTATACAGATACGCAAAATGGCAGTTCAAGGCGAGCAGGGGCAGGGAGGAATATGTTTTAATGTAAAATCCATGGCCTGGGATGGTTCTTTTTATAATCATAACCCCACCACTAATCGTCAGTGGGAGTGGTCTGAGCATGAACTTTCCCGGCAAACAAACTCGGAGACGCAAAATGGCGGCGCGGCCGCACCTCAGCGCGGCACGAGGAGTGAGCGGGTTGCTATTAATAGCGCAGCGAGCTGCACGGCATGGGGTAAGCACTCCCGCCCACCGGTTCAAGCCACGAACGGCAATTTGGATGCGATGAGGGAGGACATGGATGCGAACATGCAGGCATTCAGGAGCGATATGCGAACACTGCGGGGCGAAACGCAGAGCATGGGGCTGAATCTCCAGGCAGGGCAGGAGGCACGAAAGAAGGAATTGAAGGAAGCAAAAGGCAAAATGGCGAAGGAGATCGGCACGATACGAGAGGAGGTGAATGAATTGAAAGGGATTGTAAAAGGTGTGTGGTCCCTGGAGGTGGGCAAGAAGGACGTGACAGGCGAAATAATGATGGTTGGGCAGGGGGTGAAAGACATTAAAAAAGAAAGACAGAAACAATTAAAGGAGAAAGCAAGGTTGAAGTACGCGGAGATCGTGAAGGAAGAACGAATGAAACGGGAAAAGGAGATCGGCCAATTGAAGGAAACTATGAGATTGGAGAATGAAGAGCGTGAGGGACAGGGGGTGAAATAAATTAAAAAAGAAAGACAACAATTAAAAAAGAAAGCAAGGTTGAAGTACACGGAGATAGTGAAGGAAGAACAAATGAAACAGGAAAAGGAGATCGGCCAATTGAAAGAAATGATGAGATTGGAGAATGAAGAACATGAGAGACGGTGGGGTCGAAAACAAAAACAATATGAGTTTGAAATTAACCAACTTAAGGAGAGAGCCAAGTTGGAGTCCACAGAGATGGAAAAGCTCTGGAAAGATAACGAACAACTAAGGGGGCTCAGAGAGGAAGAACGACTCAAATGGGATGGAAAATGGAGCCAGGAAGAAACGGAAATAATGAACAAGGAAATAGAATTAACAGAGACACGGGAGATAGAGGGTGAATTGGACGGGGTGAAAGACGAGCACACACAGCTTGAGGTAGCGAGGGACAATGGGGCGGGCTGGCAGAATGTCCCGTGACCCGGTGCAAGCAGCAGGATAGCCTTCTTCAGGAACGAGGGGAGGGAATATTCCCCCTTGAAGCGGATCGTGACCAGTTGAGTCTGATCGAGCTTTGCAAGTTAGAAGGGGTGAGTGCCGTAGACGGGTACACGCGAATCTTGGGGGGTATGGAGGCCCCGGGACCCCTTGTGGTGGAGCGAACCCCCAGTGTGATTGTCCCGGTATGTGTGTGTTTACTAGTGTGGCGAAATGTGTGCTCAAACGCACGCATAGCGTGAGTGGAAGGCGTTGTGTGAAAGAAACTGCGTGTGTGGAAGAAGCACGATGTGTCGAAGAAGCCGCGTGTGTGACTGAAATGGCAACATGACTGACTGGCCATGTGTGAGACGAACCGCATGTGTGAGAATGCGGTAGGAGAGTGAAATGACTGTCGTCATGCGGGAACACGCAACCGCGTGCCCGTGTCCGAGTGTCATGGCAAGGTGTGTAAGCGTCATGGCACGCGGGAGTGCGTGTGTTAAATGGTGACAAAGAGGGCACCAGACGAGGGACAAAGGCCGAGTAGCGGCCGTAGCTGTTTTGGGGACCGTGCCGGATTCGCACGGAAGCGCGCGCGAGGTCTGTGCTGTGCTTCGCATGAGGCCACCGCATGCGTGCCTACGCGAGTGAAATCCGGTCCGGAAACGCACGCGGTGGATGTTTGCCGATCCCGCGGATGGAGAGAAGCTCGGCTGGGATTGTGAATTTGGACCGGATGGGTTTTCCAGGCGAGCGTGTGTGTAAAGCTCCGATGAGCAGAGCACATGTGCTCGCTTGGGGACCCCCTCGAAATGCGAGGTTTGCTTTTGATGCGCAGGGTGACATCGTGGCTGCATGGTTGGAATCCGGCAGGAGGGTAAATCCCTGCCGGATGGTACGGTCCGAGGAGAGACGAGGTGCGCCAAGCGAGAACAGCTGCCATGACGTCACGGGAAAGAGCGCAGTTTGTGAGTTGCCGCGCTGGTACACATATAAAATATAAAAAAGATAAAAGCAAGCCTCGCCGTTTCGAGCGAACAGGATTCCCTGGGTGAGGGGTGGAAGACCCCCTTGCTTGGGCACAGGAACGGAACGAGTTAGGGAGAAGGGTTAGCTTAGTTAGACCGGCTTCATGGGGCAGGGATAAGTCCTCATGGGGCCCATGGAATAGATTAGTTGGAGGGATTTTAGTTTAGATTTAGAGGATGGAAAACGGGATTTTTGGATTTTGAAGACACGGACAGACTTTGAATGTGTAGAGGGGACGTAGCTTAGCTACGTAGAGTAAAAGGATGTGCTACTAGTTTAAGGGATGATGAGGGAGCATGGGTTAGTAAAGGGATTTAGTAAGAAGAATGGCAGTGTTCAGCGAGGAATGAGTTGAAATGGAAAATGTACTTGATGAGTGAGTGAAGGCCAGCGGGCCTGAGTGAATGGAGTGAATGTGGTATGCATGGTGTGATGAGTGATTGGGGGGAGGAGTGATTCCCACCCAAGGGACCCCGGGGTCAGTGTAAAGCGAGTTAGTGGGTTAGTCAAATTGACAAAATGGAGGTCGTTTTGCTGTTGGTGGGAACGTAGGCTCGAAACCTGTTTGGAGGGGTGCAGGAGTCCTGTTGACGGCTGGGAGCGTGGCTGCGAATGGTATCGCTTAGTGGGTACCCCGGGAACCGGGCTAGTCGGCCGCGGTAGGCCAAGGGCCCAAGGGGGGGCTGGGATAGCGTAGTGGGCACGGGTGGGCCCGCATGATGCGGGGCCCGTAGCGCCAATAGCCAAGTGGGCAGTGCCGTGGGCACAGGCACCCGGGGAAAGGGGCCTGTGGCACCAGCCTGCCACGTGAGCATCAAGGGGGAGCAGCCAGGGAGGGCACTCCCCAAATTTTAGGGAGCTGGTCGGCTCGGAGACAGTCGCAGGGCCCGGGGGTGCCATAGTTGGAGAATCGGCAGAGGGTTGTTCCTGCCAAGGGAGCCACGCATCGCAGCCATGAGACCGTCCAAGGGCACGAGTCGAAAATTGGAGGGCATGGCCCAAAATTTGTGAGGGCACCAACACAGGCGACGGGAATCCTGGTTAGTAGAACCAATAGATTAAGCGACAGGCACTTTTGGAAAGCCCCGGTGTCGTTAAAGGCTAATAAATGTTCGGGTAGTTCGGGAAGTGTACCCCTCCACACCATCCATCCCTTTGCTCTCGTTGTGGGCCGCTGGACTTACCATGGTAAAGTAGATCGCTGAGATCTGAGGAGGCCATTCTGAGGTTTAGTTGGGCCTCAGGACAGGACGCTAGCGCTCCCTTATTCCCCTCCAGGAAGGGAACATAGGGGTTGGGAGTAGGCTAGGACAGGATAGGTTAGCCGGACAGAGACAATAAAGGGGGTCAGGGAGACGAATTATAATGGGGGAAATAAAAATAAAATAAAAACAAAAAAATAAGTTGGGGCTAAATTATTTGTGTTTTGCAAACTAAGGGAGTGTGTATGGACAGAGACAGGCAAAGGCGATAGGTTGGGAGGGAGACAGAAAGGTAGGTCCGAGCCCGCCTTCACACTGGCCAGCACCACCGCACTCCCTCCATGAACCTCATTGAATGAGACCAGAGGCCGGCCAGCTTCACCTGCCGGCCTGTTTTTGCTACAGCGGCCTGTGTCGGACTTGCCATGCCTTGTCTGCCTGTCTCTGCCTTGACCCCATGCCTGCTAGCCCTTCTTGTTTGCATTGCCCCATTTCACCATCCATTACCATGTGCACCAGAATCATCGCACGAGCTGCAGGGACTGCCCTGTCAGCAGCTGCACCACGGGACTGCATTGGGCAGCCCGTGCATTTTGCATTTTGTGTTTGCATCCAGACCATCATCCATCCATTTACTGCACCAATAACTTTGGTTGTGACTTTTGCCTTTTTCCCACAGAGTCCATCAGTCCTGGGCCATGGTTTAGTGTAAATGTATAAGGTTAAGGGTAAGTTGTACATGAGTTGCTCCCCCTGCATGTGTCGTAGCACTGGCAATTATAGTTAAGTTGTCTACATGAGTGAGTTTGTTTAGTTCGTTACTCAGCCCGTAGGTTATTTACTTTTGGGACACAGATACACCAAATGTTGCACTCAGGGATCCGAAGGTAAATCGTACTCGGGGGGAAATTACACATGAAGGCATACGAAAATTCGACGACTCAGGACGAGTCTGTAAAAAGGGGAGAGGGTAGTGTTACGGTTGTGCAAATTCACAGAACACCATTCAGGCTTACCAGAGATCAGTTATGTCAATAAGTGTGTGTTCAGATTAGATTTCCCCACCGATGTCTAAAGGGAATTTATTCGTGTAACCGGGTTGTGATCTTTGAGTCAGCCATTATTCTTTTGCTATCTTTATTTTTGAACAATCACTACTTCAAACAACCTCAACCACTACTTCAACAACCACAATCGCCTCTCAACAACCATGCCATCCCCACCACAGCGCCAACCACAACCACTATCTCAACAACCATGCCATCTCCAACACAAAGCAACCACAACATCGCCTCACCTTCATCTCCGTTACGCCGCCATCTTTTCGCCAGCCACGGCGAATTTCACGGATGAGCGGCATCCCCGCCGACAGACGCAAGGGCTGATGATTTCCACAACGTCCGCTTTCCACGGCTGATGATTCCTGCAACGTCCGCGTGGCTGATGATTTCTCCCACGTCCGCGCATGTCCGAGCTTCGAGATGAAATCCTATCAAAAGATCAAAAGGGGCGGAGCCAGCGAGGAGTAAAGGGTGAGAGGTGAAAGATCAGACCTCACTCATGGACCCCATAAAAAGGCCCGCTGAACGCCAAGCAAGCAGTCTGTCAGAGTTCAGAGTCTGTCGGGGTTCGGAGTCTGTCGGGGATCGCAGTCTGTCGGGGAGCTGCAGAGAGTGGAAGTCTGGAGTTGAGCTGGTGTCGAGTCAAAAAAGCTAGCAGCCCGGCAAGGTTCGAGACCAGTGGAGGGCAGTCGGAGCTTGGAGCGCAGCCAAGCCTGCCGTTCCGCGCAGAACTGCGAGTCGGTGGAGAAAGCCGGAGAGAGATCGCCAACGCTGAGGAAAGGACGGGCTCTTAAAAGAGCATCAACTCTCGAAAGAGCAAAGGCCCGTTCGTTCCTCGGAGGCGTCGTCGGCTAGGACCGAACCACTAGGCCGCACGGCGGGGCTTGGGCCAACCAAATCGCGCAGCGTCAACTGCCGTGTCGACGAAATGTCGAGGGTCAACCAGCGAGTCACCACGAAGGTGGCAGGTAACCAGCACGGCCTCTCGGAGTTCTTGCGGTTCACAGCTCCGTGAACTATTAAAGGCCCACGAGGTCCAGTTCTTGCCCTTTCCTTTACTGGGGTTTTTCTTTGTATGAATGTCGTGGCGCCATGTCCTTAAGTAGAATTGTAATCAGTGTACATAATAAATAGAACGGTTGTAGTCCTTTGTCTTGCTCGTCCCTGCATTGCTTAATTCACTGCATGATTGCATACGTGTTTGATTGCATACGTGCATGATTGCATACGTGTTTGATTGCATTCGTGTTTGATCGCATACGTGCATGATTGGATACGTGTTTGACACGTATGGCAACTCAATGGAGGAAGGGGACGCAACGAGCAGGTAACGTTCAAACAAGGACATTTATTTGTCACACGTATGCAGTCAATGAAGCAATGCAGGTATTCCAAACACGAATGCAATGCAATAGATGGGGGGTAGGGACAAGACATGAGTAAACAAAGACCTACAGCCCTTTGTATATTTATTATTTACATGCACTTAACAGTTCTACTTAGCGGACACGGCGCCACAACTTTCATTCAAAGAAAACCCCAGGAAAGGAAAGGGCAGAACAGGACCCGTCGGCCTTTAATGTTCGCGAAGCTGTGGAGACCACAAGAGCTCCGAGAGGCCGTGCTGGTTACCTGCCACCCTCGTGGTGACTCGCTGGGCGACCCTCGATGTTTTGCCGTAAACACGGCAGCTCAGTTGGTCCAGGCCCCGCCGTGCGGCCTGGTGGATTGGCTCTAGCCGACGACGCCTCAGAGGAACGAACGGGCCTTTGCTCTTTCAAGAGTTGATGCTCTTTTACGAGCCCGCCCGTTCCTCAGCATTTGCTCCGTCGCCCACGTTTTGCTGGCTGGCGACCCCTCTCCGGCCGTCACCACCGACCCACAGTTCGGCACGGTACTGCAGGCTTGGCTGCGCTCCAGGCTTCGCTGCGCTCCGATGACCCTGACTGCCCTCCACTGGACTCGAACCTTGGCGCTCTCCACCCCGACTCCAGCTCGACCACAGACAGACTGCTCGCTTGGCGTTCCAGCGCGCCTTTTTATAGGGTCCGTGGGTGAGGTTGATCTTTCACCTCTCACCCTTCACCCCCCCTGCTGGTTCCGCCCCTTTTTATATTTTGATCCGATCTCGTCGCGAAATGCAGAGAAAGCGGACGTGGCAGAGATCACCGGCCGTGGAAAGCGGACGTGGCAGAAATCACCGGCCGACGCCCCAACGAGGCAGCCGTCGTGTTTGGCGGAAGTGCCGCTCGTTGGGATTCACCGTGGCTGGCGAAAATATGGCGGCGCAATGGAGATGAAGGTGAGGCGATGTTGTTCGTTTGTGGAGATTTTGTTGAGGGGATGGTGAGGAGATGTCGTGGTTGGCGATGGTGGGGATGGCGTGGTTGTTGAAGTAGTGGTTGTGATTGTTGAAGTAGTGGTTGTGGTTGTTGAGATGCGGTTGTTCCAAAATAAAGATAGCAAAAGAATAATACTACCTCAAAGATCACAGCCCGGTTGCACGAATAAACCCCTTTAGACATCGGTGGGGAAATCTAATCTTAACACACACTTATCGACATAACTGATCTCTGGGAACCCTGAATGGTGTTCTCTGAATTTCCACAACCGTAACACTACCCCCCTCCCCTTTTTACAGACTCGTCCCGAGTCGTCAAATTTTCGTGTGCCTTCATGTGTAAGTTCTCCCCTCGTACGATTTACCATCGGATCCCTGAGTGCGACATTTGATGTATCCGTGTCCCAAAAGTAAATAACCTATGGGCTGAGTAACTAACTAAACAAACTCACTCATACAGACGACTTAACTACAATTGCCGGCGCTACGACAAACATGCAGGGGAGCAAAACTCATGTACAATTTACCCTTAACTTAACCTTAACCTTATACATTTACACTAACCATGGCCCAGGACTGATGGACTCTATGGGGAAAAGGGCACATAGCAATGTCAACGGTTTTTCAGGTGGGTGAATGCTCAGCAGCGTGAAGGCAAGATGTCTTCGGCGCCGTGTTCAAAACGGCCCCCTTCTGGTACGTTCTTCCTTCTTTTTGTTTGTTTCTTGAGCTGCTGAAGGCAACTTACCCCAACCCGGCGGCTGTGCGCCATCCCATAGGCCATTTTTCAAGCAGGGAGCCAGGCTGCCCAAATGCAGTCTCTGGCTCATGAAACAAATGCAGGTGTGAACATGGCATGTGGCCAGCTACCCAATGCAGTCTTAGGCCTCCCCCTTGAAATGAGCACAGTGAACACAAAACAGTGCACGGGCTGCTCAATGCAGTCTCCGTGTGCGGCTGCCTACAGGGCAGTCCCTGCAGAACAGTGGATGGTACTGGCACACATGGTAATGGATGGAATGGGGCAAATGCAAATAAGGGCAAGCAGGCATGGGGTCAAGGCAGAGGCAGGCAGACAAGGCATGGCAAAGCAAGGCCGGCACAGGCCGCTATAGCAAAACACAGGCCGGCAGATGAAGCTGGCCGGCCTCTTATCTCGTTCAAGGAGGTTGGTGGAGGGAGTGCGGTGGTGCCGGCCGGTCTGAAGACGGGCCCAGACCTACCCTACTGTCTCCCTCCCAACCTATCGCCTTTGCCTGTCTCTGTCCATACCCACTCGCTTAATTTGTAAAAACTCAACCAATTTAGCCCCATCTAATTTTTTTTTCTTTCCTTTATAATTCGTCAAACGAACCCCCATTATTTTCTCTGTCCGGCTAACCTATCGTCATCCTAGCCTACTCCCAACCCCTACGTTCCCTTCCTGGAGGGGAATAAGGGAGAGCTAGTATCCTGTCTCGAAGCCCAATGAAGCCTCAGAATGGCCTCCTCAGACTTCAGCGATCTAACCCAAAGTGGGTCAAGCGGCCCACAACGAGAGCGAAGGGATAGATGGTGCGGAGGGGTACACTTCTCTATCTACCCTAATATTTATCAACCTTAACTACCCCGGGCTTTCCAAAAGCGCCTGTCGCTTAAACTATTGGTTCTACCAACCAAGATTCCCGTTGCCTGTGTTGGTCAGTCAGGTCAGGTATGGGAGCATGTGCCAGAACAGCACGTCGCTGCGTCCACTTTCCGCCGGTACTCCAGGGGCCTCCGTATGGCCATCCCCCAGGCAGATGCCAGGCCCATCCCCATCTCCTTGAGATGATGGTCAACCTGTTGCAACCATGAGGCACGTGGTCGACCCACTGGCCTCCTCCACTCATGAGACTCCCTCGCTGAGAGAATCTGGTGAGCAGGATCAGAGTCAGGAAAACGAGCCACATGTCCATACAGCCGCAACTGACGCTCACGGACTATGCAGGTAACAAATCTCATCCGAGTCTCTCTCAGCAACCGCTCGTTGGACACAAAATCCGACCAGCGATAGCCAAGGATTCTCCGAAGAGACCTGGTACCAAAGGAATTAAGTCTCCGTCTCAGATCCTTGGTCAGAGTCCAAGTCTCGCACCCATAGAGCAAGACTGGAAGTACCAAGGACCTGAAGACTCGGACTTTCGTCCTCCCGCACAGGTACCGGCAGCGCCACACCCCATGATCCAGTGAATCCATGACTCCCCAGGCCCGACCCAGACGTCTATTGACCTCTGACTCGCAGCCAGCAGAGACATGAATATCACTGCCAAGGTAAGTGAATCTCTACACGACCTCAACATCCTCACCACAAACAGACACAGACAGGACAGCAGCATCCAAGATGTCACCGAAAGCCTGGATCTTAGTTTTGACCCAAGAGACCCGTAATCCCAACGGCTCCGACTCCTCATTCAGCACCTCGAGGGCCCCCAAGAGGATGTCTAAAGTCTCCGCAAAGATGACTGCATCATCTGCAAAGTCAAGGTCCAAGATCTTGACATTCTCAAATGACGCACCGCAACTTGATCTCTCCGACATCCTCCCTAAAATCCAGTCCATACAAGTGCTGAAAAGTGTGGGGGCAAGTACACATCCCTGACGAACTCCAGTAACAACTGGAAATAAGTCAGAGATGGTACCACCACACTTCACAGCACTCAGTACCAGAGTAGAGTTCAGACATCAGATCAATCAGTTTTGGTGGCACCCCACGAAGACCAAGAATCCTCCAGAGGACATCCCGATTCACTGAATCGAACGCTTTACAGAGATCAACATAGGCTGCAAGCAGCCCCTGCCGAAACTCTCGTCTGCGTTCGGTGAGGACACGAAGTGCAAGGATACGGTCAATCGTTGACCTCTTTGGTGTAAAGCCTGACTGCTCTGGACGCTGGTGCTCAAGCAGATGGTGGCGAACCCTATCGAGAATTATCTGAGCAAAGACCTTGCCCGGCACTGAGAGCAGCGTCAACCCTCGGTAGTTGTTGCAGTCTTGGCGATCACCCTTCCCTTTCCAGAGAAGGACAACAAGGCCCCTCTTCCAGTCAGTTGGGATGATGCCTGTGTTCCAGGCAGAGCACAAAACTGCATGCAACGACACGAGTGCAGCATTTCCACCAGCCTTGAGAAGTTCGGCATGGATGCCACAGATCCCTGGAGCTTTGCCCCGTTTCAACTGGTTCACCGCAGCCCGTGTTTCCACAAGCGTAGGTGGACCACAGTTGATTCGAGGGTCAGCAACAGGGATTGTAACACCCTTGACGTCCAACTCGACAGTTGGGGGATCAGCCTGGTACAACCTCTCAAAGTAACCGGCCCAGCGGGCCTTCACTTCAGACTCCTCTGTCAAGAGCCTACCACTCTCTGCTCGAACTGTAGTGCTCCGAGGGATGGGCTTGGATGAACGTAATGCGCGAATTCCCCTGTAAGCGGGACGAGAATCACCTGTCCACAGGTGATGCTCTACCCCCTCACAGATTCCTCGCACATAGGCCTCCTTGTCCACCCTCAGTTCACGTACAGTTTTACGCCTCAGCTCCCTGAACAGCTCAGCTCTGCCATTCAGCCTGGCCCTGCGACTCTGGTCAATGGTATCCAGTGTCCCTTGAGAGACAAAATTCTTCTTTGCCCTGCGGTGAGCTCCAAGCCATCCACCGGCAACATCAAGGACGGTGGTCTTGAAGGCGCTCCACAACTCTTCAGGACCCCCCAAAGCACCCAGACCCCCCAAGTGTCCACTCAGCCTGTTCGCAAACTCCTCAGCTACTCTCTCATCCCTGAGCTTGGCAACATCCAGCCTCGGCTGGGATGGTGCATTCTCCAGGATTTAAGGTGCAGCTTTAGAGTTGCTACAACAAGCCTGTGGTCAGTATTGAGGAACTGAGCACTCCGGTAGACCCTGCAGTTCTGGATCATCCTCCAACGACCATCAATGAGGACATGGTCAATCTCCTTTGCCGCACCGCCAGCGTTGGAATACCAAGTCCAGCGATGAGCTTGTGGGCGCTGAAACCATGAACCAGCCACCCTAAGTCCATGACTTCTTGCAAAGTCAAGGAACTTAGTGCCATTCTGGTTCATAGTTCCTGACCCATGGGGACCAACACACACCTCATAACCGTCCCTATCAGTTCCAGTCGATGCATTGAAATCCCCCAAGACGAGAAGTGTATCTCGTCTGGGGCACTGATCAACCACAGACTCGAGTGTGGCGTAGAATGCATCCTTCACGGTGAGATCACTCGCCTCAGTCGGAGCATAAACAGAGACCAGGGAAATGACACCTAAGGAGTGACGAATCCTTAATCTCATAATACGCTCGTTGACCGGTGTTACCTCAATTTTCATTGGGGTCAGCTTATTGGACACAGCTACAGCAACTCCTTGGGTATGGTAACCATCAGAGCGACCAGACCAATAGTAGATGTAACCACCCACCATGATCTCGCCGCAATCCGGTCTCCGAACCTCAGAGAGAGCTGCAATCCCGATGTCCAAACGCTTGAGCTCAGATGATAACAGAGACAGGTGATCATCCTCTCTTAGGGATAGGACATTCCAGGCACCCACCCGAAGGGACCGCCTCAGGTTAACCCAAGGAGACCGCCGTCTGGTGGACGACACCTGTATTGGTGTCCTCACAAATTTGGGCCTTGCCCTCAAATTTTCCATCCGTGTCCTTGCACGGTCTCATGGCTGGGACGCGTGGCTCCCTTGGCAGGAACTACCCTCTGCCGATTCTTCAACTATAGCACCCCCGGGCCCTGCGACTGCCTCCGAGCCTACCAGCTCTCTAAAACCTGGGGAGTGCCCTCCCTGGCTACTCCCCCTCAATGCTCACGTGGCAGGCTGGTGCCACGGGCCCCTTTCCCCGGGTGCCTGTGCCCACGACACTGCCCACTTGGCTATTGGCGCTACGGGCCCCGCATCATGCGGGCCCACCCGTGCCCACTACGCTATCGTAGAGTACCTATATATAGAGAGTAGCGACATAGGGGGACCAGAATTTGATGGTCACGTGACACATGGGCGCCATTTTGTTTCACACTTTAGCGCCAAGCTACGCATCGAATCCAGATCTTCACCGAGTGAGCTCGGAGAGACCGAGTTTGAAACTGAGTGAAACTTTATTCGTCAAAATGACGGGTTGTTGCGCCCTTGGGTGCAGCAACAAATCTGAGAAGGGGTACAGGATGTATAGGTTTCCAACAGATGCAAAAAGACGGAAGATATGGGAGCAAAAAGTGAGCAGAGTGGGATGGAAGCCTACTTCTTCATCATGTTTGTGCGAGGTAAGAGAAGGGCTGTATCAGTCCCATGTATTAATATCAGCGTATGTATGAAGGAAGTGACTGTGTCTGCGCACCTTATTCATTGGAATGCCATTATTATTAATCATTATGACATTGTTATGAAAATCCAATTCTTTGTAATATATAAAAATAATTCAAAAAACATGCCTTCATATGTTGTGAAATTGTGTTTGAAGGTCATTCATCAATGTTGGCCGTGGGTCTCAAAAACTAATAGAGTCTGGGATCAATGGTAGTCTGGGATGTTGGCATCTAGAAAGCTAACAATATGGGAAATCATTATTTAGCAACCCAATTAATTTACATATTTATCACTTAATTGCACATTCTTATGAAAATACACAATTTGTAATGAATTGTCTGTTTATTTGGTTACCATGGCAACACATTAGATGGGGTTTCATTAAAAAAAAACCAGCCTACAATCTCTGACCTTCATACTTTCATTTGGTGTATTTCCATTTTTGTTCAGAATCATCAATCATGTAGTATTGTCTTGAAAACCTGCTGTCAAGTTGTTAATATTTCACCAAAATTAATTTTGCTGTAAACACTAATATATAACTAATCATGATATTACGTATTTATACACTTGAATTTGAAAATGCCTGCAGTGTATGAACAATACAGGTAACTCTGCATGCATGTAAGTCAGCCTTATTAAGTCGAATAATCGCACAAGTTTAAACAAATTTTGAAACCGTATTATGCAAGACGTGTTATTTACCTTCTGTGAGGCAGATTTGTTCTACGTCGAACAGATTTCTGTGGTCCCAAGAGATTCAAGTTAAGCAGAGTTACCTGTACTTATAATTTGTAGCATTTCTTTATCGTTCATCATCTTGCAAATTGATGGAACACTGTTGACAGAAATAAAATAGCAAGTCAAACCTACTGCGATTTTTCATGGACTGTTTCTTCACAAGATTGTAACAGTTGAATACTTAACATAAGCATTTTGACATGAACGTGCTTCATAGATTCATCCAATAATTGCATAGCAGGCCTGTGCAATTAACTATTCTTTGCCCATAAAAAAGGGTCATTTCAATTGTTAAGATATTTTTGAAATCTGATACAATCATTTTGGCATAGTCACTTTTTGGTGTGTTTGAGAGCGTGTTGGGTGGTAACTATGATGATAAATTACATTTAGGTATCGGTGTTTGTTGTTTTTGTTTGTTATGGGTGAGATGATAATGTGGTGAGATGAAAAAAGTAAAGATGGGTGAGGTGGGGAGGGATGGGTAGGGGCAGGTATGGATCAAATTGAGGCCCCAACTTAGGCCTATGGACTCGAGATTTTTATTTGGCTCGACTTCATGTCATAAGCCTACACAGGCCGAGTTTCTCCCAAATGTCTTGTTCTCTGGCAAACTTACTCTGAGTTTCCCGTGTAATGAGTACATGCATTTTAACATTTTATCACTTTCAACCCCATTGATTCTATAATCAAGATCTTTGGCTGAGTAAAACATGAGAATAAATATATATGTCCAGTGATGTATCCCACCCTCCTGATGTATTGCTTCATTCATGCATGCTGCTACGGCGGTAGCGCACGCACCGCGCGTTATCCAGAGTGAAACAAAATGGCGCCTATAGCTGAGTTGTCGCTACTCTCTATATATAGGTACTCTACGCTATCGCGCCCCCCCCCCCTTGGGCCCTTGGCCTACCACGGCCGACTAGCCTGGTGCCCGGGGTACCCACTAAGCGATACTCACCATTCGCAGCCACGCTCCCAGCCGTCAACAGGACTCCTGCACCCCTCCAAGCGGGTTTTGAGCCTACATTCCCACCAACAGCAAAACGACCTCCATTTTGTCAATTTGACAAACCCACTAACTCACTTTACACTGACCCCGGGGTCCCTTGGGTGGGAATCCCTCCTCCCCCCAATCACTCATCGCACCATGCATACCACATTCATTCCATACACTCAGGCCCGCTGGCCCTCACTCACTCAACATGTTTCATTTCAATTGGTTTAATGTCACCACTCACATCACTGAACACTGCCATTCTTCTCACTAAAATCCCTCTACAACTCGTGCTCCCTCGTCATCCCTTAAAATATCAGCACATCCTTTTAACTCTACGTAGCTAAGCTACGTCCCCTCTACACATTCACAGTCTGTCTCTGTCTCCAAAATCTCTTTTCCATTTCCCATCCTAAATCTAAACTACAATCCCTCTAACTAGCCATTCCACGGGCCCCATGAGGACTTGTCCCTGCCCCATGAGGCCGGTCGAACTAAGCTAACCCTTCCCCCAAACTAGTTCCGTTCCTGTGCCAAAGCAAGGGGGTCTTCCACCCCTCGCCGAGGGAATCCTGTTCGCTCGAAACGGCGAGGCTTGCTTTTATCTTTTTTATATTTTATATGCGCACCAGCACGGCAACTCACAAAATGCGTTCTTTCCCGTGACGTCATGGCAGCTGTTCGCGCTTCGCGCGCACCTCGTCCCTTCTCGGACGGTAACATCCGGCAGGGATTTCCCTTCTGCTGGATTCCAACCATGCAGCCACGACGTCACCCTGCGCATCACAAGCAAGCCTCGCGTTTTGAGGGGTTCCCCACGCGAGCACATGTGCTCTGCTCATCGGAGCTTTACACACACGCTCGCCTGGAGAACCCGTCCGTTCCAAATTCACAATCCCAGCCGAGCTTCTATCCGTCCGCGGGATCGGCTAACATCCACCGCGCTCGTTTCCGGACCGGATTTCACTCGCGCAGGCGCGTACGTGGTGGCCTCGTGCGAAGCACAGCACGGACCCCACGCGCTGCCGTGCATATCCGGCACGGTCCTCGAAACAGCTACGGCCGCTACTCGGCCTTTGTCCCTCGTCTGGTGCCTTCTTTGTCGCCACTTAACACACACACCCCCGCGTGCCATGACGCTCACACATCCAACCATGACACTCACACTCGGACATGCGGTTGCGTGTTCTCGCATACCAACAATCATCTCCCTTTCATACTGCGCTCTCACACACGCGGTTCCTCTGACACACGCGGTTCCTCTGACACACGCGGTTCCTCTGACACACGCGGTTCCGCTCACACACGCGGTTCCTCTGACACACGCGGTTCCTCTGACACACGCGTTTCCTCTCACACACGCGGTTCCTCTCACACACGCGGTTCCTTTCACTCATCTCACACACGCGGTTCCTCTTACACACGGCCTTTCACTCACGTTGGCCATTTCACTCACACACGCGGTTTCTTCTATACACGGTGTTTCCCTCACCCACGCTGTTTGTCTTACACACAGCCTTTCACCCACGCTATGTGCGCGTTTTAGCATACCTTTAACCACACACATAAGCACACACACCGGAACAACCACGCTGGGAATTCGTGCTACCACAAGGGGTCCCGGGGCCTCCATACCCCCCAAACTCCGCGTGTACCCATTCACAGCACTCGCCCGCTCTAACTCGCACGGAGCGACCGAACTTACCCGGTCGTGATCCGCTTCAAGGGGGAATATTCCCTCCCCTCGTTCCTGAAGAAGGCTATCCCACTGCTTGTACCGGGTCACGACACATTCCGCCAGCTCACCCTCATTGTCCCTCGTTAACTTCGTGTGTGTGTGTGTGTGTGTGTGTGTGTGTGTGTGTGTGTGTGTGTGTGTGTGTGTGTGTGTGTGTGTGTGTGTGTGTGTCTTTAGTTTCTTTTAATCCACCCTCTATCTCCCGTGTCTCTGTTATTTCTTTTAATTCCTGCGTCTCCCTTTGTGTCTGTTTTTTTCTATTTCCTTCGTCGTCTTCACGTGTCTCGTACACGTCTCAGTCGCCCCATTTAATTTTCCCCTCTCTGTCACCGTCACTCTCTCTGTTATTTTTACGAGTCTCCCCCAACACGTCTCCCGAATTATTTTGTCCTCACCCGTCTCCATTGCGGGGCCGACACAAGTCACACTCCCCTCAGCTCATTCGCTCCAACACGTGGCGCCGCCATTTTGAGCTCCGTCGTCCGCGTTTCTTCGTGCGCAACCGCCGTTATGTCTCTCACGCCCGTCCTCATTGCCTCTTGCCCTGCCTGGAGATTGAGCCCCATGCTCTGCATTTCGCCCCGCAGTGTTCGCATATCGCTCCTGAATGCCTGCATGTTCGCTCTCATTTCGTCTTTTGTGGGCATGTTATCCTTTATCTCTTGCATCATCCGCATCAACATGTCCCCCACCCTGTTGATTTCAGCCGACCCCGACGAAGCCGAATCGCCTCGATCGGTCGCGGTTTCGCTGGGGACCGGGTAGGGAATGTGACGGAGGAGGAGGAGGGGGGGTGTGAAAAGCCTAGAGTACCTATATATAGAGAGTAGCGACAACTCAGCTATAGGCGCCATTTTGTTTCACTCTGGATAACGCGCGGTGCGTGCGCTACCGCCGTAGCAGCATGCATGAATGAAGCAATACATCAGGAGGGTGGGATACATCACTGGACATATATATTTATTCTCATGTTTTACTCAGCCAAAGATCTTGATTATAGAATCAATGGGGTTGAAAGTGATAAAATGTTAAAATGCATGTACTCATTACACGGGAAACTCAGAGTAAGTTTGCCAGAGAACGAGACATTTGGGAGAAACTCGGCCTGTGTAGGCTTATGACATGAAGTCGAGCCAAATAAAAATCTCGAGTCCATAGGCCTAAGTTGGGGCCTCAATTTGATCCATACCTGCCCCTACCCATCCCTCCCCACCTCACCCATCTTTACTTTTTTCATCTCACCACATTATCATCTCACCCATAACAAACGAAAACAACAAACACCGATACCTACATGTAATTTATCATCATAGTTACCACCCAACACGCTCTCAAACACACCAAAAAGTGACTATGCCAAAATGATTGTATCAGATTTCAAAAATATCTTAACAATTGAAATGACCCTTTTTATGGGCAAAGAATAGTTAATTGCACAGGCCTGCTATGCAATTATTGGATGAATCTATGAAGCACGTTCATGTCAAAATGCTTATGTTAAGTATTCAACTGGTACAATCTTGTGAAGAAACAGTCCATGAAAAATCGCAGTAGGTTTGACTTGCTATTTTATTTCTGTCAACAGTGTTCCATCAATTTGCAAGATGATGAACGATAAAGAAATGCTACAAATTATAAGTACAGGTAACTCTGCTTAACTTGAATCTCTTGGGACCACAGAAATCTGTTCGACGTAGAACAAATCTGCCTCACAGAAGGTAAATAACACGTCTTGCATAATACGGTTTCAAAATTTGTTTAAACTTGTGCGATTATTCGACTTAATAAGGCTGACTTACATGCATGCAGAGTTACCTGTATTGTTCATACACTGCAGGCATTTTCAAATTCAAGTGTATAAATACGTAATATCATGATTAGTTATATATTAGTGTTTACAGCAAAATTAATTTTGGTGAAATATTAACAACTTGACAGCAAGTTTTCAAGACAATACGACATGATTGATGATTCTGAACAAAAATGGAAATACACCAAATGAAAGTAGGAAGGTCAGAGATTGTAGGCTAGATTTTTTTTATGAAACCCCATCTAATGTGTTGCCATGGTAACCAAGTAAACAGACAATTCATTACAAATTCTGTATTTTCATAAGAATGTGCAATTAAGTGATAAATATGTAAATTAATTGGGTTGCTAAATAATGATTGCCCATATTGTTAGCTTTCTAGATGCCAACATCCCAGACTACCATTGATCCTTACTGGGGTTATGATAATAAATAAGATCAACGGCATGCATAAATTGGGCCCCCAAATTTAAAGCATTTCATTTTTGGGGCAGGTGTGGGGACAGTGGTTCTATAGGTAATTTTTTGTTCCAATTTAATCATACAGGCTATAAATCAAATAAATCAATAACAATATCAATTGCTGCTATGATTGATATAATTCTTATTACAATAATCTTTACCATGGTAACACATTCAACGCATATACAGTAAGACTTATATACCATACATGTCAATGTCCATATGTGTACATTATTTTGCCCTTTTTTTTTAGTCTAAAACTTGACTGGTTTTTGGTCAACATAAGAAATAGACAAATACCAAAATTGTTCATCAAATTACTTATCAAAACAACGAATTTTCTCTTCTTTCCATAGATAACAACTTCTAAAAGCTTAGATGTCCTTGAAAGTTTATATGGGTCACATGATGACATGCTTCCAATACCGGGAGCTGTGCCTAAAGGCACTGTCGACGGCTAAAAGCTTAAATGCAGAAATTGAAAACGAAACCTATACACCCTGTACCCCTTCTCAGATTTGTTGCTGCACCCAAAGGCGCAACAACCCGTCATTTTGACTAATAAAGTTTCACTCAGTTTCAAACTCGGTCTCTCCGAGCTCACTCGGTGAAGATCTGGATTTGATGCGTAGCTTGGCGCTAGAGTGTGAAACAAAATGGCGCCCATGTGTCACGTGACCATCAAATTCTGGTCCCCCTATGTCGCTACTCTCTATATATAGGTACTCTAGAAAAGCCGCCGCCACCCCCGTGCCCAATTCGAGCTCCACGTTTCGTTGTGGGGGTGTTCAACCTGCATATTGGAGCCCTGCATGGTGATCTCGACCTGAGCCATAGATTCTAACATTTCTAAATCCATTTCTATTCCCTCCTGCCCCCGCTCGCCTTGAGCTGCCATTCTGCGTATCGGATATAAAAAATTTCCACGCTCGGAATTTGATGGAAACGGAGGGTCGCCTCGCACACCCTTGATCCGGTTCCGTTAATTTGGTTTGGAGGAGGGATTTGAATCCCAGTCCTTGACAACAGTGTTGCGGTTTCCACCTGATCGGCGTGCGGGCGACCGCTTTTAACGAATCGCGGCCGCACGCGCCCACCGGACGGGCAATCCAGTCGTCGCTTTCCGGATCAACGCCGACATCCAGCTACGGGTGTGTTTTTAAAGCACACCACAACCTTGTCAATACTCCACCCGCGCTACAGGGTCCGATCGCCGAATGGTCGATTTACCTAATTATTCGCGTGGGCAGACCACGGAGAGATTGTACCTCAACGAAACCTGCTTGGAAACGAGTCGCTTAAGCAGCTCGCTCCGTTTGCGATTTGCTGAGCGTTGTAGTATCGCGAGGCCCTGTTGGATCCGATTACTTTATCAGCTATTAAAAGCCAACTATTATTCCGAACACAAGTATGG